>NC_077234.1:96216511-96544345 GCF_027887165.1 Monodelphis domestica | reverse complement strand
TACAAAATAACTGCTTTCTCACTCAGAGGTAAGAGTTATCTCCTTCAGTGGATCTCTCTGAGTTATGACACAAATTCACAATTTCCTGAATCCTAGTGTAGTGCTTGACCCTTTGTTATTCCCATTTTTCCAACTAGAGGTTTGGAGTTGGCGGACTGGAATCTTTGGCCACACAGACACTGTGTTGGGTGCAGGCTATGAGAACAGCTTTCTTTCTAGTGCAATTCCAACATTCTCAGCATTCTTCTCTCTGGCTCTTCGGCTCTTTGAGGCATCACATCCTCATTCCCTGAGACCATCTCTGTTGGTCCCCCTACCCAGTCTCTTATCTCCAGGGAGAACAGGATCCTTTCAGAAACAAATGAGACAAAGGAATTGAATCAGGATGCCCTTCTAATCTAAAGGAGCAGTGGATGATTTAACACCTGATCTGCCGATTAACTAATCATGTTAAAACAGTGAGGGGCAATAAAGACTCTTTATAAAGACCCATTTTTATTATTGTAGGATCATTCCAGTCTCTGGAATTCTGGCAAATCAGTTTGTGGTCCACAATGAGACTGATGTTGAGGTGCTTCAGAAACATTGAAAAGCAATTCCAAAAATACATATTTATGCACAATTTGGAGCCAAAAATTTTTAAGGATGATTTTTAATTTCCTGTTTGGAAGCTTTTCTGAAAATTGCCTTCTTAGGAAATGAACCTTTTTTAGGCTGTCTTTCACTCTAAATTCAATAAGGGACCTGAAATACAAGCTAGGGAAAAAAATCACATAGGAGATTAGAGATAAGGTGAACATCTTATTGAACTCACATGAGAATTTGACTCCCATAGCAAAATCTTTAAGAGAATAAAACTGTCTTTTTTAAAAAATGCTTTTGTGATCCTTGCCCAGTGATTCAAAAGTCATAAGGAGTACATTTTTTTTACCTCAACAACAGAGGCATAACGAACATGTGCTCTTAAAGCCCTGCTAGGTTCATTTTATAAACAAAGACCTCATTTCAGTTCTCAGATCCTCTGAGTCTACTTTTCATCAACACTGGTGGGATCCAGAGAGATGAAGAATTTGTAGAGCTGACTAAGGTTTATGGAATTTTGGGTGAGGAGATTTATGAAAATATGATAAAACAAAGAGTAATGGGAACTTTAAACCCAATTTCTATATGACATCTTTCCCAATCCCTCTTAATTCTAATGCCTTCCCTTTGTTGATTATTTCCACTTTATCCAGCACATAGTTTGTTTGTACATAGCTGTTTGCATTTCCCCCCATTATAATGGGGGTTCCATGAGGGCAGGGAGCATCTTTTACTTTTGTTGTATGCCTATTTCTAAGCAACATGCCTGGCATATTCTATATACACTATATTATATGTCCAATGTTTCCTGACTGACTGGTGAATTGATCCAGAGCAATGGTTCCTGAATTAAGTCTGCCAGCCAGTTTACAAACTTCATTAGGTGGTAATCAAACAAAAAAGGTCTTTAAGAATGTTGTTTTGGTGCAACTAGGTAGCACAGTGGATAGACCAACGAACCTGGAGTTGGGAGGATCTGGGTTCAAATCTAGCCTCAGACACTTCCTAGCTGTGTGAATTTGGGCAAGTCACTTAACCCTGATTGCCTAGCCCTTGCTATTCTGTTTTAGAATTGATAAATATCAGATCCTGGTGTAAATCTTGAAATTTCTCAGACTTCTGAATGTTAAAAATTTCCACATTGAGGAATCCTCCATTGGAACAAATTCCCTACTGGAAATATTCCCTATTTTGATGTGAGAACTCGCCAGGATCAGAAATGGGAGGACCTCTACTCCAACCATACTTAAGACTGCTTTAGGGGAGAAAACTCCTTGCTAAACAATGAAAGTACTTGGATCCATGCTTATGATGAGGCAAGGAGTTCTTTGAGCCATGCCTGTTTTTAGAATTGATACAATGGGATGCTAGGTACCTACAAAGGTCGGGCAGGTTTTCTCTTGATGGGATTAGTCGACACAGCAGTGTTTTCTCTGGTTCGGACTTACTGAGGGGATTAGTCGACTTAGCTGGAATTCAGATGGGCTGTCTTTTAGAAAACATCTATGGTGATTGGTAGATGGAAGAATTTAGGGGAGGTGACATAGGGAAAAAAAAAACCCTATATAAGAAAAGGAATCTCTTGAGCAAGTGAGGCTTGGAATCCTTGGAGCCATCCTTGGAGATAGATCCTTAGATCCTTGGAGAAAGCCATCCTTGGAGATAGATCCTTGGAGATAGATCCTTTTGGAGGAGGCCCTTTGAAGATCTCTTGAGAAGATGTCCCTTGGGAGGTTGACTCTGACTGGAACTCCCTCTGGGGAGACTCTGTTCCCCAGACATCCTTGCTTAAGACAAATCTTGTGGTGAGTGATAAAAAACTGACTGATTCTCTCTCTTAAGACTCAGGTCTAGGCCATGTTGGCTTAAGGCCCTTCATACTTATACTTTTTTTTTTCTCTCTCTCTCTTTCTTTGATTACTCATTGTATTATTAATTAAAATCTCTATAAAATCCAATTGACTTGTGTATATTCATAATTGGGAATATATTCCTTGGTGACCACCTTATAATTGATTTAAAACCAAGACACTGGAGTGAAGCATATTTTCAGCGGTCAAATTTACTCACCCTCTCTTATATCTATCATAATTTATATCTTCCACTATTTTAAATATGACACTGGGGAGGGAGAAGGGAGAGAATTTGTATTGCAAAAGGTCAGAAAGTAATTATTAAAAAATGTTTCTGTGTGTAATTGAAAAACAATAGAAAGTATAAAAAAGTTAATATTAAGATAGAAGGTAAGAGTAAAAAAGATGCTTGTTTTGGGTGGATGCTCCCTGAGAGCTTCTCATCCTAGGCTGATTAGGTGAATTGAGTGGATAAGAAGAACTACAAAAGCTGACTGTATAGTTATTCAGCCTGCACCACCCGGAGGAAATCATCAAAATGTTTTATTGACCTACTGAAATACAGAAATACCAGAGGGACCAGCACAAATGGGACATGAAAGCTTTTAATGGAGCATCTGGCATATAAGAGGTAATAAGCTTAAGCTGTTTGGAGGCCAGCTATCCCTTCCCCTTCCTCTCTTTATTTCTATTCTTACTGAATTTCAAACCCTTATCACTTTTGCTTTCATATGTTTCCTGACTCCTTATTTCTGTATTCCAAGTCTCTAAATGCAGCCCACTATTGGGGTAGAATTTCTGGATGCCATGTTACATTGTTGATAGTCCACTCACTCTCCTGCCCCACCCCACTCCAATCTTTCTCAGATGAAATGCTAACTAGTCCTGCCTCCTACAGATTGTTTTCAAAGATGATTATCTGAACCCTATTATAAGACTGTACCTTGAAAGCTATCAAATTTCACCTCATTTTATTTGACCTAATTTTCTACCCCTTACTACTATGTCCTTGGGAAAGTCACTGCTACTTTCCCAGATTCAGTTTCATTAAATGTAAAGGTAAAAGGACTGACCAAGGCCAAGAGAACCACTGAAGAAATCTTTAAAATCTTAAAGCTGGAAGTGTAAAATCCTAAGTGTAAAGTTGTGGAAGAGAAACAAAACACAAAGCATATGCAAGGTAATTTCAAGAGTGAGAAAGTGACAATCACCCAGGGGAAGCAAAAGAAAAAATAACATACAAAGGACATGATACCTAAGCTGCAACTGGAAGGAAAGATTCTGTGAGACAATAGTGAGGAGAAAGTCTGTTCTGGAAATGGGAGACCAACTGAGCAAAACCACAAAGACCAGAGATGGGGGCAGGAGAAAGGGAGAAAAAGGAAGGGAGGAAAGGAGGGGAGGGAGACAGACAAACAGACACAGAAAGAGACAGAGAGAGAATAACAAGACTGGAAAGGTAGACTTGATCACATGGGTCGTTGGGGCTATGACTGGGAGAGTGAACTCTAAAAGATTGCCCTAGTGCAAATACTAATAATAAGGAAATGGGTCTTGATCGAGGGCACATGTTAAACCCAGTGGAGTTGTGCGTCATATATGGGAGGGAGTTGGGGGAGGGGAGGGAAGGAACATGAGTCTTGTAACCATGGAAAATTATTCTAAATCATCTAATTAAATAAAATTTTTAAAAAAGATTGGAAAGGGGGGCAGCTGGGTAGCTCAGTGGATTGAGAGCCAGGTCTAGAGATGGGAGGTCCTAGGTTCAAATCTGACCTCAGACTCTTCCCAGCTGTGTGACCTTGGGCAAGTCACTTGACCCCCATTGTCTAGCCCTTACCACTCTTCTGTGTTGGAGCCAATATTGGCTCCAAGACAGAAGGTAAGGGTTAAAAAAAAAAAGATTGGAAAGGTAGAAGATAACTATATTACTGAGTGTTTAAAATGCCAGATATAAGAGTTTTATATTTTGCCCTATAGGCTACAGGGAATTTTTTCATCTTTTAGCTTAGGATGATTTTTTAGAATATCGAGAGGATGGCTGGGAAAAGAAAGAAACTGAAGGCAGGCTGACTAATTACTAAGTAGAATACTATTGCAGCAATCTAAGAGAAAGAAGATGAATTTAAATAGGGTACAGCACATCTCAGACAAGTCTTAGGAACAATTAGATAAGAGAGATGAGAGGGAAGGAAGTGACAAGGATGACTTCCTGGGCATTAACTAGAAAGATGGTATTGCCATCAACGGAAAAGTAAGGAAAGTATTCTTTTTCAACTTTGTGTCCCAAGCATGTAGCACAGAACTCCCATGTAAGAGATTCTTAATGAAACTTTGCTTAATTGCAGGTCAAAGAGCCCTCAATGGCTTTTCTATCAGGTTCAAGTAAAATAATCTTACAGATGCTTTTATTTTTAAGGTGGCTGGTATAGAGGAGAGGGAGTGTAGAGAGTATCTAATATCCTCATGACAGGAATCACACACGACATATCAGCTTTTCCAGAAAAATCAAGACATAGGAGCAGACATCACTGGACCAATAGACAATAAAATATATGCAAAGTGTTCCAAGAGGCTGTAAAATGAAACTTTCTATATTACCCTCAGGTACTTTGGGAGCCTTAGGTTAGTTCTTTTAAACTAGTAAGAGAGAGTCCTCACTTTTGCTTCAGTAAATCTGATACCATATCAGGGTCTTTTCCTTCCTTCCAGTGGTTTGCCTCATATTACACTGCAAAATTTAGAAACCTGAAAGGTTAGTTCTTATATTCTATTGAAAATTACACTCTTTTAGAACCCCAAAGTACAGTTCTCTTCTTTCTCCAAATAGGAATAAATGTCGGGGAGAATTCAGCGAAGGATGGAGGGTTCTCCATGTCAGTTTTTGAGAGCAACAGAAAAAGGAGGAGTTATTTGGGATATCTGGAAGAACTACTATTGCCTCTCTCTTTCCAAATATGAACAAAATCTCCTTGAAACTTCAGAGACAGATAAGGTAGCACAGTAGATAGACCACCAAGCCTGGAATTGGGAGGACCTGGGTTCATATTGGGCTTTAAATACTTCCTAGCTGTGTGATTCTAGGCAAGTCATTTAACTCTGGCTAGCCTTTGCCCTTCTGTCTTAAAATTGACATATAAACATAAAATAAAGGTTTTAGAAAAAAAATAAATGAAGAAAACTCAAAATGATCTCAAATCTAGTATATCTGGGATATTCTTAAGCAGCTGGGCAGCCAGAGAAGGCAACTCCTAAGCATTTCTCAGAATCTGTATAACAAAAAAAAAATCAAGAAATCCAGAGAAGGGCTCCCAAATATAGATTAAGGACAGATAGCAATTTACTCATGGTGGTAACAGCAGCAACAACAAAAATTACTACTAGGGCTGCTGCTGCTACTATTACTACCATTTATACTCAAATGGATCTGTGCTCTCACTGATTTTTATTCCAATGAAGTAAAGGACAAGTCATCCATGTTTGCCCATCTTTTGTTATTGTTGTCTGCTTTCTACAATAAATTATAAGTTTGCAACAGGGGTCTTGTGGCTGGTAGCTCCCCTGCCTTTCTCCTGAGGTTGAGGTTATCAGTGCAGCTCTCTGGTTATCCCCCTGTCATTCTTCACTTACAATTTGCATAAGCAGCCCAGTTCTTCCTATCATTTATTTTCCTGAGAACATCTTTTACTCCTACTCTTTGATAGTAAGATATTGCAGATACTCAAATCCACCATGTACTTCTCTATTTTCCTCTGCATAATGTTTGTGTTTTTATCTCTTTATTTTAAATAAAAGCCTTCACCTACCATCTAGAAATCAGTAATATGTATTAGCTCCAAGGCAGAAGAATAGTAAGGGCTAGACAATAGGGACTAAGTGACTTACTCAGGGTCACACAGTTATAAAGTGTCTTTGGCCATATTTGGGGACCTCCTGTCTCTAGACCTGGCTTTGAATCCACTGAGCTACCAGCTGCCCCTTTGTTCGTCTCTTTAGAGACTACTGAGTTCCCTGTCTCACAATCATATTGCCATTCCTATAGAACTTCAAGTTTTGCAAATCTAATTTTTTATATTTACATATGTGTGTATCTATGTCTGTATTATCTCTTTTGAGTCTCAAATCAATTCTTTAATGTAGGTGCTATCTTCCCCTTCTGATCAGGTCCAACTCCATTCAGGATCAGCTGCCCACCTGAAATCCAAGAGAATAGACACAAAGAATGGAGCCTGGATAATTGATTTCTTCTCTAACTTCTTTTCATAACCTTTCTCATTAGTGGATGATGAATTTTCATCTTGCACAATGGTATGTGACCTTGTAATGTCAGGCTTTTAAAAAAAATGATAAAATGTTCTGAAGAGTTTCTTGGTGTTCTTTGTGGTTGTGTGTGGATGTCCCATCTCTGCCCTCCTCCCGCCCCAAGTGATTTAAATGATCACTATTGTAGGAGTACATTGCAGATAGAAAAAAAATTGTGGGGACTTTAGCAAACTTCTTTCTTGAATGTTCAAACAGCCACATAGTACATCCTTCTCAGAGAAGCGGAGATGTTGCAAATATACATTGAAAACTCCAAATATTTATTTAAGCCCACTTGTCACTGGCATTTAATGGCTCCCAATCCAAAGAACTGCTTCAATTCTTTCACCAAAGTCAAGATAACAGTTGAGTGAATGCCAGGCCATCCTGGGAGCCAAATCCCATGTAAATGAAGTAATGATCAGTCAGTGAGTGGTGAGCACAGATGGCATTTCAGAGTGTGAGATCTCTCTGCACAGGGATCTTCCAATTGCACCTCACATCCCTGGTTGTGTGCAGAGGATATTTGTTGAGGATTAGGCTTTGATTTTATAAGTCAACTGTGGTTTCAGTTTGCAGAGGCAGCTGGATGATGGGTAACTTTCCATAAATTTAAGTGGGAAGAAACAAAACTTGTTCAATATTTACCTTCCAAGATGATGCTCTCATCCTTTTATTTTTAAAGCTGGTTATATAGGTATTCTTTATTTCTAGTCTTTTAAGAAATTGAAATTTTGCAGGTTTTTCCTGATAAATAAGATTAATGGGTCACAGGTAATTTTATGTGAGTATAAAGATAGCATTTTAAGAGAATTAAATATATCAAGAATTCCAGGCAGTACATGTAAAAAGAACCAACACTAAAACTTTGGCATGGCCTTAAATGGATTACATGATTTAATGTTAGCTCCATAGTGTTTTCTTTACTAAGTAGGCTTGATTACCATTCACTTATTTTCAGAAATTCATTCCAACAAATGAGACAACGTTAGGGTCTATGAAAGCCCTATGATAATGGTAAAGTACCGCCCAAAGATAAGGTATCATTATCGTTATTGCTGTTCTTCTTGTTCCATCGCCCAGACTTTATTCAATCCATGATATTTTTTTACCTATCTTTGCCTTATTATTTCCCTGAAGATCTTTTCTGATGCTAAACCATGGCATTGGCAGAAGATGGGAGTCTTCACAGGCTATGCAAAGTCTGGCACATCTTGCTAATATGGAAACACTTTGGGTTTAAACCAAGGAATTAATTCTTTTCTGTGGGTGGTAGTCCTAAGAAATGAGCTGGATGCATTCAAAGTCTCATCATTCAAAGCCCTCAGAAGATTGGCCACAGCAGTTCATTGACAAACCAATGAGCAAGGTTTGGAGGACTGAGATGAACAGTGGATAAGGGAGTCTACACTGCGATGGAATTATAGATCTTTAACAATACTAAAGGGTTGATATAGTAGTTTTGTATGCTACAAAGTATTTTATTTGCAATGTCTCATAGTATCATTATAAAAATGAATCAGGGCCCTCATTCTCATATTTTTAAACATTAGTACCATGTTGGAATAGGAGATAGAAAGAACTAGAGAGCAGGAGGAGACCTGGGAATTCATCTAATCTATTCTTCTCAATTTGAAAAATGGAATGAGGTGCCCAAGATCATAAAGCAAATCTGAGTGGGCTGCCACTTATATGTTTTGATCTTACCATCACTAATATTAAAACTCACCAATTTTTCTGCCTATATAACATACAAACATGTTGAATGTTAAGGGGACTGTGAAAAGAATAATATCATGTCTTAAAACTTGTCCTATTTAAGTCTTTGTTTCAAAATTTAATTGTTATTTTACAGCTAGTTTGGAGAATATGAAATATTTTTAAATGGTCCTTGATTCAAAAGGGCAAAAATAATAAACGAAGGACCTAAATACAGACATATATGCCATAATATATACATTTAAATACACATGTACAGGGGGAACCTGGGTGGCTCAGTGGATTGAGAGTCAGGTCTACAGACAGGAGATTCTGGGTTCAAATCTGGCCCCAAACACTTCCTAGCTGTGTGACCCTGGGCAAGTCACTTGATCTTCATTGCTAGCCCTTACCACCCTTTTGCCTTGGAACCAATCCTTAGTATTATACCAAGATATAAAGTAAGGGTTTTAAAAAAATACATATGTACATTAAATATTTGTCTATTTATATATAGACAGAGAAAAAGAATTTTTAAAAAACCACAATATAGGTTCATGGAGTAATATTCCAATTTACTGACATTTTAGCATATTGTTTCTCAAGATTCTTAAAATCATATTGCATCCTTGTGATTTTGGCATATAAGGTGCATGCCACATTTTGGTGTTTTCCTTCGACCAGTTAAGTTAAGCCGAGGGTTCGAGGATTCCCACCTTAACTATAGGTAATGTGGAGTGTAGATACAGAATCACAAGTACAGATTTTCAAGGGTGACTTATAATTTAAATTCTTTTAGATACTCTAATGAGGGTACATAAAAGGCAATGCTATGGACACCGTAGGCTTGATACTATCTACTTGGACATTAGAGATCCACTATTTGTCAATTAACCAACAAACCTGCCCAGAACCATGCTAGACACTATGGGAAAACAAAATTAAAATAAGTGATGCTCACATGGCACTTACCCAAACCGCTTACTATGTAGACATAGAATGTAGACACAAATAGAAATCTCTGATATAACTCTACTAATTTCTCAAATGGACAGACATGGCTCTGGCATCCCCAAATCACACAGCCCCAGATAGCATGACACTCCAAGTATTTTTTAAAGATCTGTGTGTAAAGATAGAGGGTGGGGAGGGGTGGCTCATGAAGGAATGGAGAAACAAATAAAAAATTCAAATGAGCACAGTTTAATGGAGAGCTACACTTAAATCAGGAAGACGAGTTTAAATTCTATCTCTGACACTTGATCTAGCCGTGTTATCACATGGAAATCATTTAACATGTTTGACCCTCAGATTTTACATTTCTAAAATGAGAACAAGAATATCAGTCATATTTTTTCTTACAGAGTCAGTCTTAAGTTCAAATGGAATAATATAATCATTTTTACTTTAAGAATAATTTTAAGAAGTGATTCTTTCAGAGGAAATCAAGAAGACCCCCATAAAAACAAGAGAGGAGAGACAGTAACAAAAGATTGGCTTTCTAAATCCTGGCTAGGATGTTGTTCTTCACTTGTGGATTTACATTTTAATTCAGAAAATAGTAATAATAACCGACATTCTTCAAAATGCCATGATCAGAAAAGTAGATTTGGACAAGGAGCATGCTAACTGGTTCTCACTACTATGAGTAATAGTAGAAGATTATAGAGATGTGAATTAAGCAAGGGGAAAATACATAAATAACCACCTATGTGCACCTGTACTTGCACACATACACACACACACACACACACACACACACACACACACACACACACAGAGGCACATACCACTACCACCACCATCACCAAAAGAAAACCTAATAATTGAGCTATTTTGAAACAGAATGGGTTGCCTCAGAGGCCCAGTTCTTCTCTTTGAAATCTTCAAAGAAATACAGGGAGTAGTAAACAAAGTTTTAGATCTCACACTTTTCAGTAGGATCCTTCCATTAAAAATTACATTTAGGTAAATGGAAACATTAAGCAGTCGATGTGCCACAGGTCAGATACTAAGTTTGGGTTGAGCAATGACTATATTATTTCCCATCATGACTGAGTTTCCTCAAATGATGAATTCAACTAGGAAGTCCCCAAATTATCTTTATGTTTCTAAAGATAGTTGGTAAGACAATATTCAAATATTATAGTTGATGTTTGTGGTGGAACCAAAAAAATGGCCATCTTCCAGGACAAAGGAAAATGCTAGCTAGAACAACAATGTTTAACATGGGGATAAAGAGCAAGGAAATAACAGTAGGGGAAAAGTAAGAATTGGGAATGGGAAACTCTCACTGCTGAAGGACCTAAAACAGAAGTTTCAAAGAACTTTTTAGACAAGGGGCATTCTTATGAGGGAAATCTATGCATTTACGAGTTATGGCTTTTTCTTTTTATCATTTTAGCTATGGTTTTATACACAAGGAAAAATCAACCTCAAAACATTTTGTCATGTTGGGCACTGATGGACAGGGGAAGACAGCTTTTTAACATTACTGAACTTTATTCTTTCAAAAGCT
Source organism: Monodelphis domestica (assembly GCF_027887165.1). Taxonomy (NCBI): domain Eukaryota; kingdom Metazoa; phylum Chordata; class Mammalia; order Didelphimorphia; family Didelphidae; genus Monodelphis; species Monodelphis domestica. The sequence continues at coordinate 96,533,392 of NC_077234.1, read as the reverse complement.
CCGTAAATCACTGTAGCATCCATGATGGCCACAAGATATTAAAAACGAAGTATTAATAAAGTGAAAAGAGTCTTATCACTCTATTGCATTACTAGGGCTCTAAGATATGAAGATAAACACACACACATACACACACTTTCTGACAAGCTAACATTTAAAAAAATCAACCCCAAGAAGCCTTTCCATAAGGTTGATTCTCTGTTAATATAAACACCACTTTAACATGTGCAAAAGTTCAAGAAGAATTATAACTTGCTTTATTTAATAGCACCAACAGTAGCAGGTAAAAGAATTCAAGAAAGATGTTTTAAGATGAGGAGTTTCTTCTAACGCCCTTGTCACATTACCAGGAAAGGATGGAGGGAGAATGACACTTTCATAATTAGTCAATGTGGTTGATCTATCTGTGCTCTAGACCTTATGATCTCAATTACAATGGCAGAAATCCAACATGGTTTGGGCACCATATTATCCTGGAAAGGCTATTTTGTGAGAAATATGAATAAAGACAAAGCAGCATCTAGGATATGTATTTCTTCTAAATTTTCTAGTAAATAGGAATGGTAACAGTCACAGGAAGTTTTAAGACTCTGGGCACAATGAATCTTATGAAATAACATGTTGAGTAATGAAAAATGGTCATATTTTCCTTTTATTATTTGCTTTAGCATCCTTAGCAGGCATTACCATTCTCTTAACCTGAATACATGGGAGTCATGAAGTAAAACAGTGAAAGTATAATTTCACTTCATATTCCCTTAAATTTAATATAGAGTAGGCAGATTTCATGACTGGAATTTGAGTATATGACAAATATTGTGTTTCATATAGATGACTTAGAGTTGTGATTACTGTAGTAGAAATTGTTATATATATAGTTAACAAATTATATTAAATATAGTTATCAAACTATATTACAAAGGAGGCAACTACAATTAAGTTTTTTCCTGAAAACTATAAAATCAGCATTATTTATTGATTTTGATAAATGACATGGGATATGCTCTTCTTTTAAAATGTGTTTAATATCAGAATTTCAGACCACCAAAAATAGTTTCTAGATAATACTTTAATGCAAACAATTCTTGGATGTACTATAATTCTTTAGTCGAGATGGTGGAATTATTACCTACTGAAATAACAGTATAGATTTCCTATAAAAGATAATATTTTTGGATATAAATCTTATGGATTAATTTTTTGGATAGCTCATTTCTCTTTGGACCACTCTCTTCCACACCAAGTACTAGGTGAGATGAAATGGCAAAACAATCCAGTATCTTTGGCAAGAAAACCCCAAAGGTGGGATGGAGAACATGAAGAGATGGGCACTACTGTAATCAGCTGAACTATTACCTTCTGCATTGAAATAATGTAAATTTCTTCCAAATTCATTCCATGATCAGGACATCACTGAAATATGACACTATATTTAAGAGTTCATTAAGAAGTCAAGACAAATCCAGGAATTATGTGAACACAATTACAAAACACTTTTCACAAAAACTGTCAGATGTAAACACCTGGAAAAATAATGATTATTCATGGGCTGGTTGAGCCAATATAATAAAAACAACATCCTACCTAAATTAATCTACTTGTTCAGTGAGATCCCGATTGAATTACCAAAAAAATATTTTATGGATCTAGAAAAAAATCTATTTGGAAAAACATCAGATCAAGAATGGGAATCAATGAAAAAAATGTGAAAGAAGGTAGTCTAGGAATATCAAATTGAAAACTGTATTACAAAATGATTACAAAGCACGCATCAAAACAATCTCCTACTAGCTAAGAAATAGAGCAATATGTCACTAGTGTAGATTATCTATATAATATATAGTATGAAATGACAATAGTTATTTTTTAAACCCCTACCTTCTGTCTTGGAATCAATACTATGTATTGGTTCTAAGGCAGAAGAGTGGCAAGGGCTAGGCAATGGGGGTCAAGTGACTTGCCCAGGGTCACACAGCTAGGAAGTGTCTGAGGTCAAATTTGAACCTAGGACCTCCTGTCTCTAGGCCTGGCTCTCAATCCACTGAGCTACCCAGTTGCCCCTAACAATACTTATTTAATGTTTTATAAGCCCAAATAACTAAGCTTTTGGGACAAGAAAATACCATTTGACAAAAACTGCTGGGAAAAGGTATGATGGAGACTGGATATAGACTATACTGTGTATACTAAGATAATATCAAAATTATTATGTGATTTATATATAAAGGATACTATCATAGCAAATTAGAGAAGCAAAGAATAGTCTCCCTGTCAAATCTATGGATAAGGGAAGCATTTATGAGCAAACAGTAGATAGAAAGTGCTATAGGAGGTAAAATTAATAACTTTGATTATATTCAAAGAAAAAAGTTTTTGTACAAACAAAACCAATGCAACCAAGATTAGGAGAAAAGGAGAAAGGGGGTGGGGTCTAATTAAGGCCTTATTCCTCAAATATATAGAAATGAGTCAGATTTATAGGAATAAAAATCATTCTCCAAGTACTAAATGGTCAAAAGACATGAATAGACAGTTTTCAGATGAAATCAAGGCTAAATAGATGTTTATTAGAGAAATGCAATATAAAACAACTCTGAGGTACCACTTCATGTCTACTGGATTGGCTAACATGACAGAAAAGCAAAACAATAAATTCTGGAGGGTAGATGGCAAAATCGGGAAGTGAATCAACTGCTAGTGGAATTATAAGTTGATCCAATCATTCTGGAGAATGATTTGGAAGTATACACTAAGGGCTTTAAAATTGTGCATGCCCTTTGGTCCAGCAATACCACTACTCCATCTGTATCCCAAAGAGATTTTTAAAAAGGAAAAAGTACCTCCTTGTACAAAAACAAACAAACAAAAACAAAACAAAACAAATCATTTTAAAACACCTCTTTTTGTGGTGGCAAAGAATTAGAAACCAAAGGGATGTCCATTAATTGGGGAATTATTAGTTTTGGTAAATGATTGTAATGCAATGCCATTGTGTTATAAGAAATGATGAGGATCATCTTGAGGAATAGCCAAGATGGTAGAGTAGAAATAGGGAATCTCAAAACCACCATGAGAATCCAGTCCAAAAACTTTAAAATACCACCATAACACAAATACAGGAGTGAAGAACCAAAAGAACCAACAAGGAGACAGAATGAAGCAACTTTCGTGTAGAGAACAATTTGAAAGGTAGGCAGAGAACATTTGTCTATGGGGTAAGAGGGGAGCAAAGCCAGCATAAAGTTAACACAAGGAACAAGGAATAAGTCAATAGGAAGCCCTATAACCCACATCTATAGTTCCAGGTTTTGAACCCAGGCTCAGGTCAACATCCAGATGATGAGACCCTGTCTAAGCCAACAACATTGCAACCCAATGCACATTCTATAAAGTTCCAAATAAATTTGGGGTTAGGTTCAGAAATCCAGCCCAAGGCAATCTATGCTGTGTGCCTGATCTGTGAGGGACTAGAGCAAGGCCAGAAGTCCCCGTTTGAGCTTGTAGTGAGGACCTGAATCCCATTTTCAGATAGTCTGTGTAGCACTCTGCAATCACCATTGGTGAAGCCCACGAGCTGGGCCCCCAGATCCCAGGCAGGGGCAGTCCCTGGGTCCTAGAATGTGTGAATCCAGGTCCAACTCCTATACAAAAACCGGTCATAGGTTAGGGCATGAATACTTCATAGCCAAATGCAGGAAAGCAGAAATAACAATTGCATTCTTTTCAAATCATAACATGATAAAAATTATAAACAACAAAGCTCCATGAAAAGACAAATGAAAAATAATTAGAAAGTAAATTATCTAATTTTTTAAAAGGGTGGGTCAAAGAATGAATTATAGAAATAATCAATAATCTTATTGATGAGAATGACAATGAGGAGACAACATAACAAAATTTATGAGATACAGTGAAAAGCAATACTCAAGGGAAAATTTATATCCCTAAATGCTTACATCAATAAAATAGAGAAAACATAGGTCAATGAATTGGACATGCAACTAAAAAAACTAGAAAAAAAAAAACAAATTGAAAATCCTCATTTAGAGGGGATGCCCTTTGATTGGGGAATGGCTGAATAAATTGTGGTACCTGTTGGTGATGGAATACTATTGGGCTAAAAGGAATAATGAACTGGAGGAATTCTATGTGAACTGGAACAACCTCAAGGAAGTAATGCACATTGAAAGGATCAGAATCAAGAGACCAGTGTACACAGAGATGGATACATTGTGGTGCAATAAAATGTAATAGACTTCTCTACTAGCAGCAATGCAATGATCCAGGACAATTCTGAGGGACTTACAGGAAAGAATGCTATCTACATTCAGAGGAAGAACTGTGGGAGTAGGAACACAGAAGAAAAACAACTACTTGATCACATGGTTCAATGGGGATGAGATTGGGAATGTAGTCTCTAAAAAATCACTGTCTTGCAAATAATAATATGGCAATTGGTCTTGATCAATGACACACAAAAAATCCAGTGGAATAGTTTATTGACTATGGGAGGGGTATAGGATGATGGGAGGGAAAGAACATGAGGCATATAACCATGAAAAAATAGTCTAAATTAATTAATTAAATAAATTAATTTAATTTAAAAAATCTTCATTTAAAGACAAAATTGCAAGTCCTAAAAATTAAAGGAGAAATGAATAAATCTGGAAGAGAACCATTAAGCTAACAAATAAGACTAGGATTTGGTTTTATGAAACAAAATAAAATAGAGCTTTGGGTAATCTGATTTTAAAAAGGAAAAAAATCAAATAATCAGTATAAAAATTGAAGGATCACCTTGCCACCAATGAGAGGAAATTAAAGCAATCATTAGGAGCTATTTTATCCAATTATATGCAGCAAATCTGGCAACCTAAGTGAAATGGATGAATATTTACAAAAATACAAATTGCCCAGATTAAGAAAGAGGAAATAGAGTCCTTAAATAATCCCATATCAGAAAAAGAAATTGAACAAGCCATCAATGAACTCCCTAAGAGAAAACCCCCATGGTCAGATGGATTCACAAGTGAATTCTATCAAACATTTAAAGAACAATTAATCCCAATATTACATAAAGTATTCTGGAAATTTGGCATAGACTGAATCATTTCAAATTCTTTTTTTGAAGGAATTAAAGTAAGCATCGAGGAAACTAAACTATCAGTCTTTGCAGATGATATGATGGTATAGTTAGGAAATCATAGAAAATCAACTAAAACTAGTTGAAATAATTAATGTAGCTTTAGCAAAGTTGCAAGACACAAAATAAATCCACATAAATCACTAGCATCACTATATATTACCAATGAACACCAACAGCAAGAGTTTGAAAGTGAAATTCCATTTAAAAATCACTCTAAACAATATAAAATACCTGGCAAGGCAAATGCAGTAATTATAGGAACACAATTACAAAATACTTTTCACAGAAATAAAGTGAGATCTAAAGAGTTGGAAAAGTACTAATTACTCATGGATAACCTGAGCTAATATAATAAAAATGACAGTTCTACTTAAATTAATTTATTTATTTCAGTGCCATATCAATCAAACAAGTAAATAATTACTTCATAGAACAAGAAAAATAAAATTCATCTGGAAGAACAAAAGGTCAGTAATATCAGGAGAATTAATGGAAAAACATGAAGGAAGGAGTCCTCGCAGTACCAGATTTCAAATTGTACTAGAAAGCAGCAATTATCAAAACAACCTGGTACAGGCTAAGAAATAGAATGGTGCATTAATGGAGTGGATTAGATATTTGTATACAGGGGTAAATGGTCTTAGCAACCTAGTATCTGATAAGCCCAAAGATCCCAGCTTATGGAATAAGAACTTACTCATTAACAAAAACTTTGGGAAAACTGGGGAACATGATGGCAGACATCAGATATAGACCAATATCTTATACCCTATACCAAGATAAGGTCAAAATGGATATGTGTTTTACAGGAACACAGAATAATTTGCCTGGCAGATCTTTGGATAAGGGACAAAACAAGAGATAGAGAGTATTATAAGAAGTAAAAGGAATAATTTTGATTACATTAAATGAAAAAGCTTTTGTACAAACAAAACTAATATTATCAAGATTAGAAGGTGCAAAGTTTAAATTATTTTGAATTGAGAGTAATTTTAGTATAAGAAACTTGCACCTTCCCACAATCTAGAAAGTGAACTGTTTGGAGAAGGCACCATGGAGATGCCTGTAGAAACCACAAAATATCCAGAGTGAACTTTGGGATGTGGTGATTTGAATTGGGGAAGGAGGTTTGAATGCATTTATTTTGAATGTACACTCACACCAAAGGGGGCTGTCCAGAAATTGTTTTTTTGTCAATGCAGCAATTATTGATTTCATTCTCTTTCCCTTTTATTTCCCTCATCACCAAAATATTATAATTTCCCCTTAGAAACTGCAATATTGAATGTAATGCTAGTTAGATATCTTTAGAGATATAAGTTGGTTATGTGAACTGATTTCATGGGGAAATGAGGCATGTAAGTCTGGGAGATTTCTACATGCTCGTTTTCCATTGGAATCATAGGGGGATGGCATAATTAGAATCTTCACCCCAGGACTCCAGTTCCCAGCATCCCACTTTCTTTCTCATGTTAAGTCCTTATGTTTTGGATATAAAGTTTGGGTGTGACCCTGCCTCTCTCTCTTTTCCCATTAACATGGCTGGGAAGACTTCTCTTTACTCAGGCTTTTACTTTTGTCTTTTTAGTTCTTTTATTTCAAATCATTATTAATAAATCTTATAAAATATAATACTTGGAGTTATTAGATGTTAATTTTAATCTTACAAAGGGAAACAACAAATTGGAAAAAAAAATTATAATATATATCTCTGATAAAGGCCCAATTTCTCAAATGTATAGAGAACTAAGTCAAATTTATAAGAATATAAACCATTCTCCAATTGAAAATGGTAAAAGGATATGAAAAAGTAATTTTCAAATGAAGAAATCAAAGCCCTCAATAATCAGATGAAAAAAATGTTCTAAATCACTCCTGATTACAGAAAGGTAAATAAAAACAATGCAGAGGTACCACCTCACACCTATCAGATTGGCCAATAAGGCAGAAAAGGCAAGTGGTAAATATTGAAGGGACGTGGCAAAATTGTTGGTGAAGTTAAGAAATGCTCCAAGTATTCTGAATGGCAATTTGAAATTAAGCCCAAAGGGCTATAAAACTGTGTGCCCTTTGATCTGGTAACACAACTATTGGGTCTGTATCACAAAGAGATAATTAAAAAAAGGGGGGAAGGACCAACTTGTACAAAAATATTTATAGCTGCTCTTTTTGTAGAGGCAAAGAATAGGAAATTGAGGCGATAACCTGATTCAGAAGGAGAATAGCTGAACAAAGTTGGTCATACATATTGGTGCTGGGATACTATTGTGCTATAAGATATGATAATATGATTTTTAAATTTTTTATTTAACTTTTTTCTTGGAATTTTTTGCTGTTGTTTGTGTTTTCTTTCACAATATAACTAATATGAGAATTTTAAAAATGAGATTATTTCAGAAAAAAAGTTGGGAAGATCTACAGGAACTGATGCAGAATGAAATAAGCAGAACTGGGAGGACATTGCACACAATAACAATGTTGTACAATGACTATCTGTGGAAAATTGGCTAATCTCAGCAATATTGAGAGACAATCTGGGAAAATCCTGAAAGACTTATGACTAGTAATGCTCCCCACCTCCAGAGAAAGAACTGTTGGAGTTGTCTTTCATATCAGTGTATTTATGGTTTTATTTTGGGGTTTTGGTTATGCATAAGTGTGCTCTTGCAACAATGACCAATATGGAATGTTTTAATAATAAATAATTTTAAAATAAATTTAAATAAATTAAATTTAAAATTAAACTAAATTAAATTAAAAATATAAAATTAAAAAAAAAAGAAATGATGAGAAGGAGGATTTAAGAAATACCCGGAAAAACCTACTAGAACTGATTAAAGTGAAGTGAGCAGAACAGGAGAATATCATACACAGAAAGAGCAATATTATATGATGAAAACTCATGAATAACTTAGGTATTCCTAGCAATTCAGTGATCTAAGAGAATCCTCAAGGACTTGTGATGAAAAATGCTGACCCCCTTCAAAGAAAGAACTGATAGAGTCTGAATGCAGACTGAGACACACTGTATTTCATTTCATTCCTTTAATTTTCTTGTTTATTCAAGTTTTTTCACAAAATTACTTACATGGAAAGATGTTTTACATTATTACACATGCAAAATCTATTTCAGATTGCTTGTGCTCTCTAGAAGAAGGAGGGAGATCAAAGAAGGAAAGGTGAGAATTTGACTTAACTTAAAAGAAAAAAATGAAGCTTAAAATTGTTTTTTCATCCAATTAAGTGAAAAATGTTTTAAAAACTTGAAAAATATTATATAGTGAGAGGAAACATATTATAGAAAAAACATTGAAAGCCTTTCCAGGAAGGAAAGGGGAAAAGGAAGGATGAGCATTATCATCACTACTATTTACCATAAGGCTAGAAATGCTAACTATAGCAATGACAAGGGTGGCATTGTGGATAGAGTTCCAGGCGTGGTGTCAGAAGAACTCATTTTTATGGGTTCAAATCTGGCCTCATGCTCTTAACCCCATTTTCCTTATTTCCTCATATGTAAAATAAGCTGGAGAACGAAATGCAAAACCATTCTAGGCTCTTTCCCAAGAAAATTCCAAATGGAGTCATGATGGATTGGATATCACTTTAACAACTGAACAAGAAGAAAAAGAAATTAATATGCATGGAGAAAGAGAAAACAGCATCATCACTTTTTCTAGACTGCAGAATAATGAACTTAAAAACCATAGGGTCAACAAAAAAATTAACTGAAATAATTTTGGAAGTTGCAGGATATATGATAAATTCACATAAATCGTTCCTACATATAACTAATAAAACAGAGCAGGGAGAGCTAGAAAGAGAAATTCCATTCAAAATAACTATAGACACTATTTAAAAAATAGCAAGTAAATCTACCAAGGTTTTTCCAGGGACTATATGAACTAACTATAATAAACTCTGAAGAAGTAAAAACAGACCTAAATAAATGGAGAAACATTATTGCTCAATAATTAGTCAAACCTATATAATAAAATGAAATGTTATCAGTGTTCTAGCAATTAAACTAGCAGAAAAAAAAGATTTTATAGCCCAAGAAAAATGTAATGAAATTCATATGGAATAACAAAAAGTCAAGAACCTCAAGGGTCTATCAATACCAAATCTTGAACTTTACCAAAAAGAACTGATTATTAAAATTATTCATATTGAAGGTGGGAGAAAAGGAAGTAGAGAGAAATTCAAAAACAGAGACAGAGTCTGATCTGTAACAAAAGTCACTGAGACAAAGCTCTAACAAGATCAGTTGAATTTTTAGGGATTCTTGTGGTCTCCTGATTAATTTGGTCCAAGACCGTCTTCATAATCAAGGATGACTGTTGCTTGACAGTGGCTAGCATTTATACAGACTGAGAGGACACCAAAAATAGAACAAGGCAGTACCATTTTATGATTGTTTAACATCAGAAGTGTGGAAAATTCCATGGATTGGCTGAGGGGGCATAGGCATTAATAAAAACCAGCTTGTCAGGAAGCTTTTAAGTCATTAATTCCAGGTCATTAACTGCAGGTTTTTCTTGATGATAGTGCACCTCCTGACACCTCAGCAATGATTTTGTTGACAGCCTCTTAGGGCCTTCTATAGGTCTTAAAATCCTAATGTTTGACCAAGAGTTTTCACAGAAATAGGGATGTTGTGGGTGAAAAGAATGATCATTCAGGAAGTGGGCAGCAGTGATGGGGTTATTGTTGCTACAAAAAAGTTTCAGTTAGTGAAATATAATTCTCTATAGCAGATATCTACAATGATATCTCTAATACATAGGGTATTATCTAGTCCCAACATACATAACATAGCATTATACCCATCAATCTTAACTCTATTCAATCTAACATCAATCACTGATCCCCTTGAAATCACCATATAACTTAGTAAACATAGATTAAATTGAATAAAGGTTTCAAAATTATTGTGAGAGAGAAAGAGATGAGTGGAAAAAGATTAGGTATACAGCATGTAGAAACAAACATAGAATCCCAGTGTTTGATAAACCAAAAGACTATAGTTACTGGAGAAAGAATTCACTATTTGACAAAAAGTGCTAGGAAAACTAGACCAATCTGGCAGAAATTGGGTTTAGACCAAGGCTTCCTACCACACACCATGATAAGTTCTAAATGAATATATGGTCTAGAAGCAAAAGACAAATCATAAACAAATTAGAGCAACAAAGAACAAATTACCTTTGAAATCTATAATTAGGAAAATAATTCATGACTTAAGTCAAGGAGAATTACACAAGATAAGGGGACAATTTTGTTTACATAAAATGTAAAAGTTTTTAATAAACAAATCTAATGGGAAACAACTGGGGAAAATCTTTGCAATATTTCTGATAGAGGCCTAATATTCAAGAAATATAGGGCACTGATTCAAATGTGTACGATCAGTGGCAATTTTTCAAGAGAAAATTGATAAAAAAATTAAAATTCAGTTTTTAACTAAAGAAATATAAGCTATAAACAATCATGAAAAAGTAGTCTAAATCACTAATAATTAGCTATGCAAATTAAAGAAAACTTGATGTTCTTCCTCCAACTATCAACTCTGAAAAAGACAAAAGAAGGTATTGACCAATGATAGAGGGCCTTTGGGAAAACAAGGATATTAGCACACTGCTGGTGGAACTGTGGATTGGCTATCATTTTGTAAAACAATTCAGAACTATGCCCAGTGAGCTACCAAACTATATATAACTTTTTGCCCAGAAATACTACGTAGAAGCCCGTACTTAAAAAATAAAATTAAGTATGAAAAGGAAATGTATGTACAATAATATTTATAGCAGCCCTTTCCATAGAAGCCAAATAGTAGAAACTAAGGAGGTATTCTCCTATTGGGGAATGTCTAAAGAAATGGTGGTATATAAATGTAATGGAATGCTATTGTGTTAAAAGAAATGATGAAGTGGTCTATTTCAGAGGAAACTTGGAAGACCTCTGTGTACTATTGGAGAGAAAAGTGAACAGAAATAGGAGAACAATTTATATAATGATAACATTATAAAGAAAAGCAACTTGAAAAACGTAGAGCTCTGGTCAATGCAAAGATAAATTACAAGACTAAATGAAGAATGAAGCATTCTTCTCTTCTGACATAGAGGTGAAACTAAAATGCAGAAAGAGACATTCATTTTCTGATATAGTTAATAGAAGAATTTGTTTTGCAAATCCTTGCAATTATGAATTTTTTCCTTTTTAAAAAATCAAATTTATAAATTTAATTAATTTAGAATATTTTTCCATGGTTACATGATTCGTGGTCTTTCCCTCCCTTCCACCACTCCCCTCCCAGAGCCAATGAACAATTTCACTGGGTTTTACATATATCATTGTTCAAAGCATATTTCCATATTATTACTACTCCTTGCAACTATGTATTGAATGTTTTAATTAAAAAAAAAGTTAAATTGTTCAATGAGGGAAAGTAGGGAGGATAGATTTTTAAAAATTTATTAATTAAAAAGTAAACTTTTTAAAAAGAATATCTGAAGAAGTTAGACAGTGACAGAATTTTAATGTAGAGCAGTCTAAGAAGTCTTTGTGGAGAAAGTGGCACCTGCATTAAACTTGGAAGGAAGAAAAATTGCTGAATGGCATTGATGAAGAAGGGTATTCCAGGTCCCAGAGAAAAATGTCAGGGATGCAAAGAAATGGGAGATGCTGAATTCAGAAACGGTGAGTAGTTTGGCTTGCTTTGAAAACATAGAGGGGAATAATATGAAATAATCTAGAAAGGCAGATTGGAACCAGTTTGTCAAGTCTCAAATGGCAGAACAGGGATTTTATATTTTATTTTAAAAGCAATAGGGTATCACTAAAGAGTTTTGATCTGGTCAAAACTCATGAATTAGAAAGATTTTTTTTCTTTCGTGGCTATACAAAAGATGGCTCGGAATGGTGAGACAGGAGGTAGAGAGACTATTAAAAAGCCTATTATGACCATCCATTCAAAAGATGATGAGGCTTTGAACTAGCATTTTCTGAGGTGCGTGTGGAGAAAAGGGTAGACACAAGAAAATGCTCAATCAAAAAAGATGTCAATTGATTAGATATGGGGGTAGAAGGAGGGAAGAAGAAAAAAGAATCAAAAGTGTTTTGAGGAGAAAAGATTACATTCACCTAGACTGCAGTGGAAAGAAGGCTATGAAAAGGGTCTATGGAACTTTATGACAAATGAGCACCTCCACAGAGTCTTAGAGATGATGGATATAATTGAAGAAGATACTGTATGAGAGAAGGAATCCTACAGAAAATGTGGTAAAGATAATGGACAATGAGGAGAAGATGCTAAGTTAACAGATGTGGAAACAGGACCGCAAAGAGCTGACTGAGAGGCTGAAAATATGCAGAGGCGCCAGCAAGTTCGCTTTTTGAACAGAGATGGAAACAATGAGTACAAGATTGGGGCACTAGTTATGACTGTGTATCTGAATCCAAATAACATCACATTGGCCTCCTCTTGCAAGTTTCCAATACATCAGAGAACTTTCTCAGAAATTTACTGACAATGTTATGAAAGTAAATTGTTCTTGTATTCACAATCTCATGGATACTGATTTCTAGTAGTTTGAATTCGTTCTTTCCTAAGAAGAGTTCTTTCCTATGGCCACCATTAATAAGCATATTCTTTTCACTGAAGGTATTTACAACACAGCTTACAGTTATATCAATTGGATGATCATTGCAACCCGAAGAATACATTGTGACCCAAACAATTTTAGCAATTATATGAAAAATGTCTTCACTGATTCAATCATACTGACAAATCACTGAAGTTACCTTGAACTCTTCAGGATTCCATTGTTCACCATGCTAATATTTTTAGGGTTTGGGCAAAGAATTAACAGGAAAAAAGGTTGTTGACTTGCATTTGGTATATCCTATAGTTCTTTTCACAATGATCACATTGCTCTTTAGTGCAAAAACACATCTTTTTAATACAAACATTCTCTCAGCCTTGCTACAAAGTTGCAAATCATAGAATATTTCAGTCTGAAGATTGAAAATTGTAGACTAAATAAAGGGTAATAATGGATAAATTCATGGTGGTTTCAAGTAGGCTGCAAAATATTACTGATGGTGACTGGTGCACAAGAAATGCTATAGAGGGCACCACTGGAAAAATGCATGGCTGGAAAATAAAATGGGCTGATTGTATAATAAGAACAAGAGGTAATAGCTGGAAAAAGTACAGAACCGATACTCTTGGAATGTGATAATACCTAGAGGAAGACCTTCAAGGAATTGGGGTAGATCCACTATGAAGAGTCTAGCTAAGACCATGAGTAAGAATGGCACAGCACAGATAGTCTATAATCTTCACAGCTCAAGTACAACCCACTACCTGTCTTTTCTTGATTCCTACCCTGACCAGTGTTAAGGTCTACCCTTCTCAAATAACCAGATACTTATTTTTGGTACTTACTTATTTAAAAGAGTTCATATCACTCCCATGAAAAGAATATAAATTCCATGATTGTTAGATCTTTGTTCCTGTATCCCTAGCACACCATTCCAGACACAAAATCAATATCTATTGATCACTTGTTTGTTTGATTAGAATGACAGGGGGAAAAATCATCACTGAGAACACAATACACCGTGGTTTGAGCCCATTTCTTTCTTGTACTCATTACCGTTCATGAGTGCTACAGCAAATACTGTAGCCTTCTGGGGCTTCTTGTCATTAATTCTCTGAACATGGTACCACAGGACTTTGTTATCATGTGAAGAGTTACGATTATCTGAAGGCAGGCAATCTGAACTGTTTTAGTAGGTCTGGGGTAGCTTTTAATGAATTATACTTCAGAGACTCGCTCAAAGTGATCCTTTTCTTGGAAAAAAACCAACAACAACTAAGGATTCACCACCTAGTAGTATTCCATACAGTAGGAAAGGGGGATTATTATGGTGGCTTAGGGTTTGGGGGCATTTCTTTTCTGTCCACTATTGGTTAGTCTTCAAGGAAAGGGACAAAGAACAAAAATCATGTGTGTTTTCATGTGCTTCAGGTCATAGTTCTTATGATGCACCAGAGTCTAGTTTTAGTCTTATGATAAGGGAAGGTCCGCGATAAATTTGTTTTACAGGTTGAGTGGAAATTGCCAATGTGATTGAATAGTCTAGGATTCCTACTCACATCCTTTAAAGACTTGCCATTTCAAGGCTAGGGATATGACACTAATACGCACACATAACACCCTTTAAATCAAGAAAGACCTTATATAAAAATGTTGCTACATGTGAGATATGATGTAATCACACTCAACCACAGTAGAGCAGTATATAAATAGGTGTCCTAAGCCATTGCTATGTTTTTCAATATACTGACCCAAACTGTAAATAGTGGGGTTGTTTTTACTACATCATGACCAGCCACTGAGTACTTATTGGTGTTGGATGGGTGGCTCTCTTAGATTTTTATTCTAGGTCTTTCCACATTCCTCAATACAGTCATGTTGTATTCAGCAAGCCAACTTCTAATTGAGTTTATGCCAATACTACCCATTCTGAAGTGCACAAAGATACAAAGCATGGATTTACTTACTGAACAAAGTGTTGAGCTGGTTAATCTATATTTAATGTAAGACAGAAACAAAAATCTGCAATAGCCACACAGATCTCAACAAAAATGTTCATTTGGGCTACTAAGACTATGCTAGCATTATTTAGCCATGGTTTCACATATCTGAAATCAATACTGAATGAAAAATAAATGGCAAAGTCTTCTCATTTAAAAAAAAAAGATTTGGCCACTCAGGCCTATTTGCCAATCAGCTATAACAAGTTAATTTTAGTCTATCGAAAATGGAAAGATTACCTAGATAAGAGAGGCAGAGATCACATAGTGACTATGTTTCTAGGTTTCAGAGCAGAACTTGAGAGGCTGTATTTATTACATAGAGGATAGAGATCTGACTTTGAAAGAAGGAAAACCTGTGATTCCAGTACGGTCTGTGATGTATTCCAGCTATGGAACTCTGATCAAGGCACTTCACTTTTCTGTGCTCTAGGGTTAAGACTGTTCACAAAAAGAAAAGTGCTGAACTTTGCTGTTGGAGAGAATGTCTTCACTTGGAATGACAGGTCCAGTGCCGATTCCATATCTCTATCCATCAATTCTTTTATTCTCTACTGACATAAGAGTTGAAGTCAAAGAACGGTTAGCTTTTATGTGATAATCTCCTGGAGCAAAAGTGGTGTACCATGGAGACTGGTTCTGGGATCAACTATATATGAAATCTCTCTGCACCGCCATCATTATCTCCCCAGTGGAAGTGGTAAAGATGAGACACATGAACTCTGCTGTGAGCCAGTATGCCAGCGCTGGCCACTGCACTCTCAAAAGTGTTCATGCCCACCTTCCTCTGCATGGGCTCCTGGAATGTAGTGAGGTGCTTCGTCATCTGTGAACAACTAGAACAGGCCCTGATGGCAGCTTGAGATTCCTGGAAAGTTCCTTCCTGAGTTCTCTTCTGTCACCTTTCTGCCTTATATTTTCACCTTTCCTGCCCCCATTCCTTCCTATTTTTCCCTTTTCCTCTCCTCCCTTGCCTCATACCTGAAGAGAACCCTCCTTCCCCTCTTAAGAGTTGGTCCCATTTAATCCTTATCTAGCCCCCTTCTTCTGCCATGGTAGCTTCCCCCAGTTCTCAAGTTCTTTATAGCCAATAAAGGTACATCAGAACCCACTCCTCCCAAAATATATATGGGAAATGTAATATATATTGGCCCACAATATAAATAGTATGGGTATTTTTACTACATCATCATCATCATCACTAGGGTTGGAAGGAACCTTGGAGACCACATGGACCATAAACATTACTTGTCTACACAGGTCTCTTGGTTGTGTGGAGGTGACCCATGGATTTTGAGGGCTATGTCAAAGGAATGATGAGCTCTGTCGCTTTAGGTCATGATGTGCTAAGTTCTGGGGACACAAAGAAGCCTATGGTGTGCCCTCAAGGGATTTAAAAGTAATATGGTGAGGTTGTTTCAGCTCCTGGGGAGAACATAAGGTAAATCTAAAAATATATGCAAAATGTGTTTTCAATGAGAACTGCTTGAAAGTCTTTATGTGGGTTGCTTAGAAGGAATAGATAGTTCCAGAGTTGGAAAATGTTACTTATCATCTTTTGCCTAGCTCAATTAGCAGTGGTGCCAAACTCAAATAAAAGCTGATCTTTGTGGGTCACATAGATGAACAATATCTATGTTGCACTATGTTTTTATTTCATTAAATATTTTCTAATTATATATACACACACACACATATATAATATGTAGATATATTTAAAACTTTTACCTTCTGTCTTAAAATCAATACTAAGTATTGGTTCCAAGGCAGAAGAGCAGTAAGGGCTAGGCAATTAGGGTCAAGTGACTTGTCCAGGATCATACAGGTAGCAAATGTCTGAGGTCAGATGTGAACCCAGACCCCTCTATATATACACTCATAGGATTCAGGCAGCACTTGGGAGTTTTGAGTTCCATATCTTCATTAAAGTCACTAAGAACCATTGGCTGGAAAGCCCCATCACTACTGATTTTTTTTTCTAGCAATCTGTCAACATAAATCTTGTGGTGTCCCACTGCTAGAATGTTCACAGAACTTTTTCATTCACTATGTCAGGATGTCCCCTTCCATCCTCATCCCTTCCTTTAGCCCAGTTGTGGGATGTTCTCTCTGAACATTCCCATTTTGGTATCCAATGTGTGTATTTCTGAAAGCTCCTTGCAAGGGGTGTATTTCTGTTTGCCTGTGGCTGGAGGAAAGGGGTCTGAGAAGCTAAAAAATCTTGATCTGAGCAAATTATATTCTGAGGGTAACCATTACTGAAAAAACTTGGTTCTGGAACAGGTCAAATTCATTATTTTTTTTTAAAAGGGGTAATTCTGAGATGTCTATTCTTATGGTGTATAAATGACCCTGGTTCTATAAAAGATAAGAATTAAGATGGAAGATGACCTTGGTAAGGTGTAAACTGATCTGTGTTCTTACCAACTGAGATGTTCCCTCTAGAAATGTGGATCCCAATCCATCCTACTCATCTGTCTTACTCTTGTTCATGTCTTCTCATATAAATAGAATATTAATTAAATGCTTACTTGGTGCCAGGCACTGTGCTAAATTCTGGAGGCACACATATAAACAAATGAGACAGTTCTTACCCTTATGAGGAGCTCACACTCTAATGGGAAAGCACACACACACACACACACACACACACACACACACACATACACACACTATTCAGGGGAAAAGTTGACTACTGAAGAGGTAAAATGATTTAATTTGAGCTCATATTGAAGTCACATGCCTGGGGCCCCTCATAAAATGGTGGTCCAGGCTGGGGACTAGATAGTCAGATGGCTAGCTCTCTCCCAGTTTTTTTTTGGATATTCCTTGTGTTAGTTGCATGCTAATCATTATTAAAATAAGAGTCAGCTCCCCAGGGCAGAGATTGCCTCAGGGTGGGAAGAAGTTTGCCCCAACATGCTGAAAGCCTTCTTTACTTTGACCTTGATAAAGGAGGGTGGGTTAGGAAAAGAGAGGATGATTCTTCAATTATGGATGAAACTTCATAAGCATAAGTGCCCATAAAAATGGGTTATTTTCATGATGAATTTTTAGAGTTACATCCCTAACCTCTGAGGATTATTTCAGAAAAAAGCTTTTTGTCACACTAACTGCCTTCTCTGTCAGGGACAGAATGTTGGATGGTTTAGACCTGTGGGTCTGGCCCATTATGGATTTTCTTATCTCTTATATGCTACTAATATTATTGAGTGCTATATGTAAGGGATGACTGTGATAGTCCAATCATAACCCTTAAATTAATAATATGAACAAAAGAAGTGCTATGTTGGTTCACATCCAACGTGAACTTTTATGGGTAGGACTCAATTTAACCCAATATATTATAAGCCACCATGTGTCAAACTATACTTTACAATATTGAAATCAATAAGGAGCAAAATTAGAGGCTGGATATCAACAGGGCCAAATCCCATTTTCTACTCTTCAGTTAAGAGAGAGAGAGGGACACAGAGAGAGAGAGAGAGAAAGGGAGAGAGAGAGAGAGGGAGGGAGAGAAAGTGAGAGAGAGAGAGAGAGGGAGGGAGGAAGGGAGAGAGAGAGAGACACAGAGAGAGAGAGAGAGAGAGAGAGACAGAGAGAGAGACAGAGAGAGAGAGAGAGACAGAGAGAGAGACAGAGAGAGAGGGGGGGGAGGGAGGGAGAGAAAGGGGGAGGGAGGGAGAGACAGAGACAGAGACAGAGACAGAGAGACAGACAGACAGAGAGAGAGAGAGAGAGAGAGAGAGAGAGAGAGAGAGAGAGAGAGAGAGAGAGAGAGAGAGAGAGTGTTGGGGCAGGGAGGAAGGAAGTAATGGTAATGCTCAGGTAACATAAAATTCACAGATTCTGCACATCTGAATTTGTTCCCCTCAAATGCTTTCATTATCTTGTTGGACTGCTGAGGCTTCCTCTTCTTATTGGAAGGAAAATAGTTACCAAATTGAGGTACAGAATGGTTAAACCTTATGTTAATAATGATTATACGCAAGCAAACCTGCAGTTGTTAACACGGCCTAGTCATATAGAAAAAGGAAGCGGGCTAATCATCTGGGGTGAGTGAATGAAGCATTAAAATGGAAGGCAAGATAAACAGATGCCTGAGATACCAATAGTATGCTAGAAAAATGGTTGGCTCTCTTTTTAATGAGAACTCCACAAGTCTTGCTAATGTATTTCCTAGAACAGAGTATTCGAAATGCTCAAGAAGGATTGTCTATTTATTTACTCAACGGCGACACATCCCATGGTATTAATAACAAAGTCTTCCCCAGTGAGCCCCTGCTGTTGATGTTTATAGGGCTGCAATTACAGAAATAGGGAGCTTGGTGAAAAGGGAAATGACACCATCCACATCAGCAGGATCCCTTTTGATTATAAAGAATGAGAGGCAGATGGTGAAGATTCTTCATTGAAATAAGCATAAGGAGGGCTGACATGCTATTTTTGAGATTGACAGATATGTATTCACACAAATACATGTGCCTATAGCGTATATGTTATATATAAACATACATGTCCTTAGACACCATCAAGTCCCGTCCCTTCATTTTACACGATCCAGAAAGGGAGGTCCCCAGAGGTTCTCAAAAATCACAAAGAAAGGCGCAGAATTCAGATCTGAGCTCGGGTTTTCTAATGGGAAATCGGATAGTCTTCCGTCACTCACTGCCTCTCCTTGTCAATGACTCTACATGGAGCTCAGACGAAGCAGAAGATGCTCTCATGGCCCTTCTTTCTGTCTTGGTGGGAGTACTCTAGCACTGTCTCCAGCCCCCCTTGTTGGAATGTCTTCTTGAGGCATTCTCTATTAGTGTACCAAGTGAGAGCATGCTACAGATCCACTGGGCTGAGCTGCCCTCGCCTCTGGTCCCAATAGGGACTCTTGGCCCCCTTCTTCAGTTCTAGCAGAACTGTTATCTGGGCTGCCATAGAAATACAGGGAGAAGGAGCTTAGCAGTCTGTTCAGAAGGTCTCTGGATGAAGAGCTTCTCAAGCACAAGTGGGCTTTGGGAAGGAAAGGTGTCCAGGATGAACAGATGCCCCCTTCAATGTTGAAGCCTTTGGGGAACTAACGGAGAGGGATGGGATTGCCTATACGTGGCAGTCAAAAGTGAAGCAGAACTTTCTGAGGCAGGGCATGAGAAAAAACAGAAAACTGCCAGAGGCAGAATTTCAAGGAATGAGCAGGTCCTTTTCAGCTCTCACCAAGGATAGACTTACTAGGGTTTGATATGGATAGAACAGGTGGCCAAACGTGTGTTCTCTCAAGCCAACCACCCCTCTAGAATGATCCCCAAAGGGAGGCATCATAGTGTAGGAAAAGGAGTCCTGGATCTGGAGGCTGGAGCTGTGCTTTCTCCTCTCAGCCAGGGTATGCTTCTATGATTTATTAGGTTGAGAAGAGAAATGTCAAGACAGGCAAAATCCATTCGATCTAGCAGCTGCAGAGTATCACATGAAAGTTATTGGCTTTAAACAGCAATTTCATTTGTTTTATCCTTGTAGAGAAGCGTGTTTGTGCATAGAAGTTGACTCAAAGTTGCTAAATCTACAAAGAGGAAGACAAACCATTGCTTCTCCAGCTTGCTCAGGGCTCACACCAGAGACCCTTCCCTGGAGGAGCCCTAGCTCTGGGGCTGTCCTGACTGCCCCTCCTAAAACACTATTTCAGGAAAGCCTCGGACCTGGTCCACTTCATTCCCTCCTGTCTGGTCACCGGAACAGCCACCTTGTCAGCTTCCTTGATGAGCTTTGTACATCTTTGCTTCTCCTTTCCCTAGCCCTGCTCACCATCCGCTGTTTTGGAAGCACGAGCCATGATAAAATGAACTCTGCTATTGTCCTGGACAGGGTATGTTGATCTGTTCTCTCGTGGCCCCAATAACTTTCCAGATCAAAGTGCCACCATTCCCCTCTTTATGTTTTTTCTCCCACTAGAACTCAAGTTACTTAGGGGTGGGGGTGGATATTGTGTTTAACTTTATAGTTGTGATCTAAGGCCTAACACAGTTGTTGGCACTGAAGAAATGATTTTTAATCATATTTTAAAAAAATAAACCCAAGAATGGTTGAACACTACAGATCATTTTTAACGTACGGACACAACCATTAACAATTTGGTTGCCTTTGTTTCACTCATCCCTTAATTAGAAAAGTTTGAAATTTTGTCCCATTCTATTAAAGTTGTTTCAGAAGACTGAATTTTGCAAAAAGAATTCAGATGACCAGTAATGCTAAAATCAAGAGGCCTTTATTTGTACATTTTAATTCACACAGTGGAAAATGTGAGACTTAAGAGGATACTCTAGGGAAGGGTTGACAGCGTAGAGGGCAGGACCAGCAAGGAAAGGGCATCCTCAAGCCATGGCAAGAAGAAGGAGATGTGGCGATGGCTATGGAGAGATTCTTCCTTGCCTTGGTGCACCTCACTTCATTTTACCAAACCCTCTTCCTAATGATGAGCTGAAGTGATTTGCCATAAGTATTACTCATACTGAGTAGAAGAGCAAAGATTCAAAATCAGATCCCTTTAGATTAATTTTTGCAACAGAAATTTAGGATATAGGTTATGGTCTACCTTCATTGCACATTGTTTTAAGCCTTTACCTTCAGTCATAGAATCAAAACTAAAAAACGAATAGAGCTAGACAACTAGGGTTAAGTGACTTGTCCTAGATCACACAGCTAGGGAGTATCTGAGGTCAGAATTGGACCCAGGACCTCCTGTGCCCAGGCCTGACTCTCTATCCACTGAGCCACTTAAATGCCCTGACTCTACTTATTTAAAACCACTCCAGAGTTTTCTTGGATACTATTTAATCTAATTACTTCATATCTGGAACTATACCCTAAAATATCAGCTATTCTCCATCAAAAACATATATGTTATAGGGCCTTTTTTTTTTCAGCAACCACTTTAAAAAATCACAACTAAAATTACTTCTTAAACCATAGGTAAAAAAGATAAAGTAATGTGTCAGTTTCTATGACACTTTTTTTATTATAGATGAATTCTAAAATGTTATCAATTTTTACATTGTGAAATTCACTCTACTTTGATTCTATTTGGGATTTTGCAAAGAATTCTAAAAAACGACAATGTATCTGTGAGCTCTTTGTTCTGCAAATGTGTGATAATGGACTCTGGCCAGATGAAATGAAATTCTGACCAGGTATTGCGGTTCATATGTCAAAACCTGAGCTAATTTTAACCTTAACTAGAGGAAAGATTTTGGAAGCTCCCACAAGAAATGTCATATGAGAAGACTTGCTGGATTTGGAAAGGGGAGAAGGGAATAATGTTTAACTAAGTACTAGAATCCCTTAGAGATAATATTACCGTAACTGATAAGCAGAATCCACTGGATGTGGCATACAAGACTTTTAAAAGCATTTGGCAATGTTTTATAGCAGGAATTAATGGACAAAAATCATCAAAGAGGAGGTATGATAAAATATTGCATAATATTAAAGCAACTTAGGAGAAAGACACAAAAAGCCAAGCTGTAGATGGAAGTTATTTCCACTTGGAGAGGTTCTCTACATGTAAAGTGTTCTTGAGATTAATAATGAAAGCCATATGAATGATATAGGCAGGTATATTCTTAGGGAAAACAGCAGACTTGGAAGATGAAGGCAAAATGAACGCCTGAATCAATAATGAAGATGAAGGCTGCCAGGATTAAGTGGATTGGGGTCACTTAAGGGACTTGAGCCAGATAAAGGACACATCCAAACTACTATGGAGAAAGGAAGATGCTTTGCTTATAGCAAAAGACTAATCTTACTAACTGGCATAATCAGCCAGAATGCTAAATAGGAGAAAGATTTAAGCAGAAAAAATGCTTAAAATGCAGAAATCAAATTGAGATGAAAGACAATAAGGATTGAATGCAAAATAGCTAGTGGAAGAGAATAATATGAAATAAGGCAGGAAAGATATACTGGATCCAGATTACTAAAGTACAGAATTTATATTTTATCCTGGTGGTTCCAGGGTCAGGTTTAGGATTAGAGTTAGATTCAGAAGTGGGCTCCATTGAAGATTCTGGAGTAGGGAAGTAACAAGGCCAGACTTGGGGTTTGAGAAGGAATGGATCAGAGAGGAAAAAGACTGGAGATGAGATCAATTGGAAAAGTAGTTTATAGTCCAGTTGATAGTTGATGAAGGCCTAAACAAAGGAAAAGATCATATGAATCATTGGTAATACTGCTTCTCTCTTGGTTCTCCTATACATCTAACCACTTCTCGGTTCTTTATTGGGGGGCTTAATGTCAATTTGCATTGCTATCCTCCAAGACTTAGTCTTGGCCCCTCTTTTCTTCTCCCTGATTATTTTTTATCCATGACGATTTCAAGAACTCTTAATAGATTCAGTTATGATCACCATAAAGATGACACTGAAGTCTATGAATCCAGATTTAGTCTTTTGAAAACTCTTGAATTCTGGCCTTACATCTCTAAAATTCTAGCCTTGCATGTTTAAGTGCACCTTATCTGGATGCCCTCCTATAATCTCAGATGTAGCAAGCTGAAAAAAAAATTCATCATTTTCTCATTTTCGCCAACCCCAAATTACTCTTCTTCCAAATGAACCTATTTCTATTGCTGGTATTGATTAAAAAAAAAAAAACCTTGACCTTCCATCTTAGAATCAATACTCTGCATTGGTTCCAAGGTAGAAGAGCAGTAGGGGCTAGGCAATGGGGGTTAAGTGGGGCTTGTCCAGGGTTCACAGTTAGGAGTGTCTGAGGTCAGATTTGAACCTAAGACCTCCTGTCTCTATGTCTGGCTCTCCATTCACTGAGCCACCCAGCTGTCCCTGAACCTGCATTTTTGACAGTTTTCTAGTTTCAAAATCCCAGAGTCATGTTAGTCTTTCTTACAAAGAGTGGCCATAAACTATCAATTTTACCTTCACACCATCTCTTACATCCATTCTCTCTTCTCTACTCACACCAGCATTGCACTGGTCTAGTCTCTCCTCATTACTTCTCTCCTGGACTATTCTAATGGCCTCTTCTTTGGTCCTTCAGGCCTTCCATTGACTGCCCTTTCCTTCCCAGTGTTTTTCTACAAAACTACCAAAGTTATCTGGCTTGACTATGTCATTGCCCTGCTCAAAAATGTGCCATGACTCACCGCCATCTCTAAGAAAAGATACCAATTCCTCATGCTACCATGTAAGGCCCACCACCTGGTTGCAATCAGCCTTTCCTGTTGTTTTATTTCATGTTTTTTCCTTCTAAAGTACATAATAATAGCTACCATTTATATTGTACTCACTATGTACTAGGCACTGTGCAAAGTACTATACAAATATCTCACTTGATCCTGACAACAACCCTGTGCTATTATTTTCCCCTTTAAAAAAAAATCTTTTCCTTCTATTTTGGAATCAATACTTACATATTGGTTCCAGGGCAGAAGAGTGGCAAGGGCTAGGCAATGAGGGTAAAGTGACTAGCCCAGGGTCACCCAGGTAGGAAGGGTCTGAGGCCAAGTTTGAACCCAAGACCCCCCATCTCTAGTCCTGACTCTCAATCCCTGATCCACCAAGCTGCCCTGTTTTCTTTATTTTACACTTGAGAAAACTGAGACAAAGAGAGATTAAGTGATCCTTCAGGGTCACATAGCTAGTAAATATCTCGGGCTGATTTTGAACTACAGTCTTCCTGATTCCAGGACAAGTCCTCCATCCACTGAACCACCAACCTGCCCTTCGGGATGAACTGGTTCTTTCTATATTTCAACATGCCATTTTAAAAACTTGATTTTGTCATACTGAACTTAAACACAAAAATACACAAGAAGACAATTTGCTTGACTAAGTTTATTTGTTAACAAGGTTTTAACCTATTTTTTCCTACCTTTCCTATTCAACATGACATCCCCTCCAGAGCCAGCTGAAGAGGTGCTCTCTGCACCTACATCTTGCCCACGAGTCAGCTGAAGAGGCGCTCTCTGCACCTACATCTTGCCCACGAGTCAGCTCAATCAAGAGGCGCTCTCTGCACCTACATCTCTCTGCACCTACATCTTGCTGCCTCTACGGGCAGCGTTCGGAGGGGATGATGGCTGACCATAGTTCTTTCTGAAGCCAAGTCCAAGACGTGGTCCAATGTGCCACGATGCCTCCCCAAGCTAGCCAAGCATGCAATGCGCATCTGCCTAACCAATTTAAAGAGAGTTAAGGCTGGACTTGGAAATGTCACTTATGCTGTCTGAAGTGCCTGCACATACTGGATTCCATTCCGCTCTCACAATGCTATGAGGCAGGCAGGGGAGTTATTATTGTGGCTCTTTATGGATGAGGAAAATGAAGCTCCTATAAATGATGACTTGCCCAAGGTAACACGCCTAATAACTGGTGGAGCTAGTACCAGAATCTAAGGCTGAGGTTGCTTGGACAGGGCTCTTCCACCATCTTCTCTCTGGCTGGCCTCAGGGGATAACTGATAAGGGCAGAGCTCTTGCTGAGTTCAATGTAGCACCATGAGTGGGAGCAGAACTCTCCCCCTCCTCTCATGAGACGGAGAGAAGGGAAAGATCAGTTAAGTTCACTTTGATACAGTAAACAATTGGAATGTAAGAGATCTAAACATTATGTCCATTCTCCAGGTCATCTTTCCACATAGATGAAATGACAAGATAATGATAGTAATCTGCTTCAGAAGCTGTGAAATAATTTGAGATTTTTTTTTGCCATCTTTTAAAGTTGTGAGAATAAAAATCCTAAGGTATAAAAGAAACATTTATTCCCTTAGAAGATATTCATTCAATGATTTTCATATATATTGTTATTGTTCAGTCACTTCAATTATGGTCAACTCTTTAAGACCTCTTTTGGGATTTTCTTGCCAAAAATACTGGAACAATTTGCCATTTTCTTCTCTAGCTCATTTTATAAATGAGGAAACTGATACAAATAGGATTAAACTACTTGCCCAGGTAACACAACTAATAAATCTGATGCCAGGTTTTTATACTCGGAAAGATCTATCAATCAAATCTATTGAAATACAGGCAGATAAAATAAAGTTCATTTAATTTATCTCTTTGGATGAAAACCATAAACTTGTAATCTACTTATTAGCTAACTCTTTCAAATTAATGGGAAGAGCCATTGGTCCTTGCTTATTTCCTTTCTAAGCCTTAGAATGAGGCTTGATGGTACCCATATTCTTGTCAGTCTTCCATGTTCAAAATCCTAGAGTCATGTTAAACTTTTTTCTTTCCTCATTCCTTGTATACAAACAGTTGCAAAGTACTATCAATTTTAACTTTACAACATCTCTTGCATTCATTCTCTTTTCCCTACTCACACTGGCTTCATCCTAGAACCTTAGAATGAGGCAGAAGGGTAGTAGAGCCAGGAAAGCACCCGAAAGTTCTCATGCTAGCTGCTGACTCATTAAAACAGTCTAAAAATTCACTATACCCCTTGGGATGACACTGAGACCAACTCTGGAGCCAACTGCTGTGTACTTCCCAAGTCTAGAACCAACATTCTATTGTAAAATTATGCCAGTAGTGCCAAAGAGAATGAATTGAATCTAGCAAGAAAATCTAAGAACAAACAGATTTCAGATTTTTTGTAGTTATACTGGGGAAAAGATGAAAATCAAAGAATTCTATTTAGAGACATGGCTGAACTGCTCAGTTCAAATCTTATTTGGTTTTTTCTCTTTTTTCCTTCTTTCTTCCAAGAGTGATCTTAGGGCCAAAAAAGAGGGGGAATAAAGGCTAACAAAAGGTTGATTTCTGATATAAGTAAGGAGCTAGTAAGAGAGCACCTAACTGCCTTTGATGAATTTTCAAAACACCAAGCTCAAAGGAACTACATTTTAAAGTGCTGAAAGAATTTTTGGAATTGACTGCTAAACCTTTAGTAGAAATCTTTGAAAGACTATACGGAAAAAGTAGTTTTACAAGGGCAGAGAAGTACAAATTTTGAAAAAAAAAAAGTGACGTCCACAAACTATAAGTCAATGAGCTTTATTTAAAATGCTTGCTAATTGCTAGAATATAACATAAAATGTATGATCAGTGGCTATCAAAAAAAGGAAGCAGTCATTTCAAAGGCCCAGCATAGCACAGTAAGAGTAGATCATGAAAGTCTCAACTTACAATGGGGGTTGCAGGGAGAATAGAGCAGGCTAGACTGCTTGAGACTGGAAGAGGCAGAGTTGGATTCTAAAGACACAATTGACCCAGATTTTAAACATTTTACAATGCTTTTCATGCTACCATTGTGGACAGGATAAGAAATACAAGGTAGATAATAGTATTGTTAGGAAGCTTTGGAATTGATTAGATTGACCAATAGTCAATGTCCACTTGGAAGAAGTGTTCTTCCCCTACAGTGCTCCAGAGAATTAATGCTTGGCCCTCTGAGGCTGAAGAGAGTGGGAAAGAATGAAGACACAGATATACATTTATGAAATTTTCAAAAGATACAAAACTAGGGAGGATAGTGAACATATTACATGACTCTCAAGATTTCAAAATATCTTGAAAGGCTAGAACATTGAACTGGATCTAATAAGATGAATTTCAACAAAAATATAGTCATACAATTTTTAAAAAATCAACTTCACAAGCAGAAGATAGGGGAGCCATGGCAGATAAAAGTTTAAAAAGGGCTCAGTGGACTAAAAACTCAAAATGAAATCGAGGTATTTCTTATAAAAATCTACCTTTTTTTTCCTTTTGTCCTTATTAATGTTCATTCTGAATTTTACTTATCTATGGGTCTTTTATTTCTTATTAGATTGTAAGCTCTGTGGTGGAAGGAATAATGTTATCATTTTTGTACTCTAAATGTCCAGCATAAACTTCATGCAAAGATGACAATAACTGTATGCTAAGCTTCATTCAGAATAAATTATTTTTAAAAGATGTGACAGCTCAAGGTCCAAGTAAGATCAATACAGCACAATAGCTTTTTGAAAGAAGCAAAGATTAGTCAAAAGCCAAAACTTATCTAATTTATCATTTTCTCCCACAAGAAATTTAAGGTTAGTTCCTGAACCTCTTCAGGTCTCATACCTGTCATCTTCAAAAGAAGGGGTTGGAATTGATCTCTAAGGAGTTTTCAAGCTCTAACTCTATGGGTCCTATGATCATTCATAATTTGGGTAGTAAGATATTATAATCATCATGGAATAGGTATTGAAAAGTCAGTGAGGGTACTGAATGAAGAAGGTCCCAGGTAGTTTGATTTAAATTTTATACTAATTTTTAATTATGAAAATGAACCCTAAAGCTGGCTTTTTGCTTGAGCTAGCAAAAAGATTCCATTATCCTATGTAACTTAGTTTTACCATCTATGACACAGAATCAAAGTGTGATCTCACTCCTAGGATTTCTGAAAACTGAAGAGTCATTTAATAATAAACCTGTCAGATTCAGGGGAAGACTGTCTAGAGCCATGATGGCAAAACTATGGCATGTGTGCCAAAGATGGCATATAAATACTTCTTTGTGGGCATGTAGCCATCACCTGCTGGAGCTACTCCATTCTCACTCTCCATCTCACCTCTCCGTCCCTCTCCCAAGGAGTGCAATGGAAGTGCTTACTCCCTCCCCTGAGTGGAGTGTTCAGGCTACTCCCCTCCCTTTCTTCCTTCCTTGTCTGGAATAAAATAGGGGGGAAACCCCATTCTGTAGTGGTGGGGCATGGCATGCAGTAGGGGTCGAGCACAGCATGCAGTTTCTAAAAGGTTCACCATCACTGGTCTAGACATTATTCTGAAACCAAGAAAATGGGAGATGGTATAGAAAATGTTAAAAAGTAGGCTTCATGTTGATTTTTACTGTTATTCTTTAAAAATGTTGTCTTATGCATATAAATTTATTTATAGTTATATAAATTTATTAAACTTTTATGTATTAATTTATTAAATACATAAAGATATTTATTGGTATAAATAAAATTTTCATTTAATTTCCATATTTCAATATGATATATTCTCATTTATTTTTTCACTTATATATTAAAGTTATATTTTTTCTTTAAAAAAGGCCCTAAATTATTTTCTATTATGAAGCTTAATAAATACAGGTGTGTAGGATAATAGAAGGAGGGTTGGATTTGGACTCAGAAGACCCAGACTGAACTTCCAGCTCTGACACTTGATGTTATATAATCCTTAGGTGAGTCACTTAACCTGTTTGAATTTTAAGTGAATAGGGTTGACTAGAGAACCCCTCAGGCTCCTTCCAATTCTAAATCTATCATCTTATGACATCCTAGAAAGAAAGCCTTCTACTGTATAAAAAAACCCCAACAACAACGAGATACATACTCAGACAAGGGTGGCAAATGATGCCCAATTTTCAATAGGGAACAATAGGGCAGCTGTCCTTTTGTGACCATAAGTTGGGTCCTGGGGGGGGGGGCGCAATAACCCTTGCTAAGGCTAGAAAACTGCAAAGTCTGATATTTTATTTCATTGTTTAGCAATCAGAAATAATTCAAATCAAAACGTGTACTAAAAAGAGAAAGAATAAAACCACTGAAAAAATGAAAAGATCAGAAAAGGCAAAGTGTTCTTTGAATTGCTGAAGGCAGAGAATTAATTTATTTAGCTCCAGTAGAAACACTCAAACAATAATAGCACCTCACTGCCTTCTTGGTCTTCATTTGGCTTTAAGTACAGGTACAACATACTCCCAGAAGTATTGGCACTCCTGGCTGCTTTACTGTGACACAGTCAGGGTAGACATGCCTAAGGCTAAGCAAGAGATAATTACAGGTAAAACACTTTTCAGGGGACTTGTTTTCTTATTCTTTTGAAAGGGAGATGGGGACAAGGTATACAGTTTATTCCATACTCCAGTGATTCCTATTTTGTCGTTTGTGAATCCTTTGGGCATTAATCACAATGGTGCACGACGTTTGAGCAAAAAAGTCCTTAATGGTACCTTAACCAGTAAATTTTTGCCCAATTATGTGACATATATTTTTCTTCCATTACAACAAGCATGTGCAAGTTTAAAGTATTATTATAGGTTTGTAAATTTCCATTTGGAGCTTTATTGGGCTAAAGTTGCCATTGTAGTTACTGTAAGCACTTAATGAATGAATCTAAAGAATATTAAGAGTAGCATATTAAATTACCCCAGAGGGGGATCAATGTCTTGTTTTTGTTGTGTTTTGTTATTTTGCTGTTGCAGAACAAAACATTTTCTGCAAACCATTGGCATACTCAAGAGAAGGCTATCTTAGTCATAAGGGAGAATAAGAAGGGTTCGGAGGCAAAGGAGGTGATGAGAATTTAAAATGAGTAAAGGAGAGATTTGAGTATGAAGCAAAGGCCACATAATTCAATAATATTTTGACAGAATTTTATACTTTTTATGAAAGGTCAATAATTACCCCTTTTTAGTGGATTTTTAAAAGATATATATATATATATATATATATATATATAATGTTTTTGCTTATATGTTTGTTGGTATGGGACTGTGAGTGAGGCAAAGTCTACCTTTTATTTCATTTTTTAAAAATCCTTACCCTGGGTCTTAAAATCAATACCATGTATTGCTCCCAAGACAGAAGAGCGGTAAAGCCTAGGCAATGGAGGATAAGTGACTTTCCCAGGGTCACCTAGCTGGGAAGTGTCTGAGGCCACATTTGAACCCAGGACCTCTCATCTCCAGCCCAGACTCTCTATCCACTGTGCAATCTCCTTGCCCCCTTTCATTTTATTTTAATACACAGCTATTCCTGAGGAATCACAAATATAATTTTCTGCATGCTGTTTGTTTGTTCATTTGGTTGGAGTTTGATGCTACTGAATCCAAAGTTAGGAGTCAAGTCCTCTAGTTAATTACTCACACAGACAGCCTCTATCCATGTCCACCAAGGGGCATACCCAAGCCCAAGCAGACATTTCAGGAAAGTTAGGCATCAGTCACATCAATAAACTTTTCAGTGTTTTTTTTTTCTTACAATATTCTACGGGAGTTGTAGCTATTCCCATTATCCATCTGAGGAAATTAAGTCTCAATAAGGTCGAGAGTCTTGACCACTTGCTAGCTGTGTGGCCCTGGACAAGTCATTTAACCGCTCTCTGCCTCAGTTTCCTCATCTGTAAAATGAGAATGAAAACCAGCACTTACCTCTTAGGGTCACTGCGAAGTTTACATGATATCATAATTATAAAGCACTTAGCATAGTGCCTGCCTAGCACTTGATATTATCATCATCATTATTATCATGTGGCTTGCCTAAGATCGCATGGAAAAGCCCGAAGAGCTAGCATTCAAAGCCAGGTCTCCGTGGACCCTTAGTCCACACTGTTTGTTCCACTCTACTATTCTGCCTCTTGTCCTGGAACAAACTCATCATGGCTAACATCTTGGGATTTGGGGCTTAGAACCAGAGGCCAGATGAAACTGATGTCTGTAGAGATTAGGTCATTCGGGAAATGTCCTAAAATAGGGAAAAAGCAGAACCTGGATAAGAACTCCCTTCTTCTGATTCTGAATCCAAAAATTATATGAACTAGCAATGTGACCTTGGGCAAGTCCCTTCTCTCTCAGTCTTTACTGTATCTCTGTCTACAAATCAGGGCTAATAAGAAGACCCACTTCACAAGGAGGGTGTCAGCGGGAGTTGAAATTATGCATGTGCAATGCTTTGCAAACCTGAAACGTCATTGGACTAGTTTCTCTTGTCATGCCTGGCTGTCTCCTAGAGAAAACGAATAGTAAAAGCACATGAGGAAAGAGTGCTGGTCAAGAAGATCTGGGTCTTGCTACTGCAGTCACACATTTTTGAACCTCAGTTTATTTAATATGTCAGATGAGGTGAGATTCTAGCAATCAAGTTATTGTTGAGTTGTGTTCAACTCTTCCTATTTGGAATTTTCTTGGCAAAGATAGTAGAGTAGTTTATCATTCCTTTTCCAGCTCATTTTACAGAAGAGGAAATTAAGGTGAACAGGGTTAAATGACTTGTCTAGGCTTACACATCTAGCATGTTTTCTGAATCTGGATTTGAATTCATGTTTTCCTGACTCCAAGCCTGGCATTCTATCCACTGAGCCATCTCCAGGCCAGTTATCAAGTTAGAGAGTACACAGGCAGAAGAAATTCCAAAGATAACTTTTTCCAAGACACGTTACACTGTATATGGAAAATATTCTCATCCAAAGGTATTTCAGATTCCAAAATTCTGATTTCTGCCCAAAGGTAGCAAGAGCATCATCTTCATGAATTACATCGTATTACATAATCAGTGCTTGAATATCCATCACTAAATTTCCTGGGAAATTCTGTTTTCAAGTTCTCAGTGACATAAATAAAGCCCATAATTATTTATTAAACAACTACAATTTATTCTTATTCTTATTAGCTCATTTATTAAACACCTACAATCGCTAGGCACTAGGGACACTAAGAGGCTTCTACTTCATATTTTTATTGCCTTTTATTTGCCCATGCTATAACCATGGACCAATAACTCTGTCTCTGAGATGCAGGGAAATCTCCAAGAAGAGTCTTTGTAAAAGGCCAGCTATCTACATTAGAGGGATGCAGTGGAGAGAGCAACAGACCTGGAGTGAAGAAGGCTCATCTCCCCACGTTCAAATCTGGCCTCAGATACTGACTAGCTATTTGAACCTGAGCAAGTCACTTCACCCTGTTTGCATCAGTTTTCTCATGTGTCAAATGAGACCCAGAAGGAAATGGCAACTTACTCCAGTATCTTTGCCAAGAAAGCCCGACTGGATCACAGAGCTGGACACAACTGAAATGACTCAACCCCCACATTTGCATTAGATAAGGGAAGTCCCACAAAGGATTATTCCTAGTGCCAAAAAATACAAGTCCTTGAAAAGGAGAGGATATCCAATCGGAGCAATGGATTCCGGATGTAAAGTCCTTCCAGGAAGAGACCAGTTTATATTTTTCTTTCACCATCTCATATATGTAATAGATGTTTGCTGACTGACTAATGGATTGAAATGAATGAAGCATTCCCCAGCCTAATTGGTAGCAGATTTATAGATGATACTCAACTGTTGTTCTCAAATCCTGGGACACTTAATTGATGACTACTTGTGCTTGCCTGCTCCCACTATCTTTGAACGTGCACAAGGTCCGAGGCATCCCCTGCAATCTCCCTAATGTGGAGAAGCGGCTGAAGTGTCTGGCTTTCAGACGACATGCTTTTCATCTCTGACCTCAATTATTATCCACTGCAGCAGATGCACCCTGAACAATGTGTCTGATGACAAAGGCAATGAGGCTAAGCCACATTTCTCATTCCCTTTGGCTAGTCCTCCCTCTCCTTCTGTAATCTGGGAGTGATTTCTCAAAGGCTTCAACGATTAAAGTCCTCCTCTGGTGAATCCTCCTTCATGAAGGCTCATCGGACAGAATGTATGATAAACTCAGCAGGGACTCTCTGGGTCAATACACACACACACACACACACACACACACACACGCACAAGCACAGACCCAAAACAAAACCAACCACAAATAATCAACGCTTGGCTATCATTCTAATTGGGATTTCCATAGTGCTGGTTCCAAATGGAGATGCTTATGATTGGCTATGGATGGTCTCCCTCTTTTCTATGTTGATTACTTTGTCAAAGGGTTGCCTTTATAGGTATAATGTTAGCATTCACTTCTCCTATTCTTGGTTCTGAGTTTCTTTTTTCAGTTACTCAATTTTTTGGCTAGCGGAATTGTCCAAGTCCATCCCACGTCTTTTACATTTTCCAGGTAAAATGTCTAAGACCCAGAGAAATTTGCAAAGCCAATGACAGAAGCTAAGGCTCCATCACTTTCAAGCCAATGGGTTTTCCACCATCCCATACTATTTAATCTATATATCTATTTATTCCATACTATTTAATTGCTGTTGGGCCAGGTGGATATATACCTTAGATTGCTGCTGCTTCTGTTCTTTTCATGGAATGTCTCCAGCATCTGTCTTAATTAGAACACCATAGATCTAGAGCTTGAAGGAATACTGAAGGTCGTGTAATCCAACCCAATCAATTTAGTCTTGAGAAATAGGCTCAAAGAGGCTGTGACTTCCTCAGAGGCACACAGATAAGAGAGAAGCCCAAATTGGGGTCTGTACAAGGAATCAGGAGAGGGATGAAATCTCAGTTCAGCTCCATTATATATTCTAATACAAGAAGACATCCTTGAAAGATGATTTCTACTGAGATTGAATAAATGACTAACTCTTGATACTTTAAGGTGCTATCCAGTTCTTGCTTAGCTTTTAAAAATAGACTGTGGAAGAATATAGTAGAAAATACCCTGGATTTAGAATCAGAAGACATGGTTTCAGGTCTCAATTGAGCTATTCACTAGCTGCATTGACCTCTCTGGAAATTTTTTTTTAATATACCCTTCCTTACCTTCTGTCTTAGAATTAGGATTGTGTATTGGTTCTAAGGCAGAAGAACAGCAGTAAGGGTTAGGCAATGGAGGTAGTGGTTATGTGACTTGCCTGGGTTGCACAGTTAGGAAGTATCTGAGGCCAAATTTGAACCCAAGACCTCTTTAGCCACCTATCTACTCCCCTCTCTGAACCTTTTAATTCTTTCACATCCTTAAAATGGGCCTCATCTAAAATCTGAGGGGTTTGGAATAGATGATGTCTATAAACCTCTGCAGTTCTATGAAGCCAGTATTTTCCAGAGATTAAGAAAAAAATGGTCATTCATGGAATGTATTGTGGGTATCAAGAGATTTCTGTCCAGCTAAACATTGAGTGTCGCCACTTCAAAGGGACCATTGCATTTTGTGGTATTTATGTCCCAACTCCAGTCTAACCATTGCTTCATAGAAATGCTTCAACTAGAGGAAAGTTTTCCTGTCCATTCCCAAATGGAAGAATGGTGTTTCTGCACCTACAGAGCCCATGGAGAACTGGGCTTTCTAAATATAGCTGGGCAGTTCCAACCTCACTTACTAGGTTTTCTAGTCGCTATCATGGCTGAGATCTCCATCAGGGGTACTAGGACCCTTCAGTGGCACTATTTCAAGCCTTCATCTGTTCAGGGGTGGAGGGCAGACTACTTGCCTCACTCCCTTTGCAACCCCAAAATCTCTAAAAAGGGTCCACACACCCAAAAAGCAGAGGCACAGCCCTGTATGCCTCTGGGGTGTGCTTTTTGTCAGCTTTTAGAATCCTCTTTTCAATTGTAAATGACCTTGGGGGAAACATCCCTTAATGCATCAGTTATCACTTTTTTAAAGATTTGGCTACCAGTCAGCTGAGAACAATGATGGGACACAGGAGAGGTATCTGATGGGGATGGCGGTGGGAGGGATTTAACTGGGTCAGGCAGGGGGCATCAAGACTAAGGCACTAATATAATTAGAGAAGGGGGAGAGCCTTGAATATCTACTTTGACTACTTTACAATTTGGTGGAAAGCCTTCTCTCCACCCCACCTAAGTATGCCCTGTGAAAGGATCTTATTTTTTTTTTATTACTTTAGACATGTGGAGCAACGGCTGCTCATCTCTGAACCACTTGAATAGGGCTTGGCCACCTACAAAGGCTGAACCCTCCTCTTGCCATGTTTCCTACATCTTTTTTACTCTCCTCTCTTCATTTCTCCTCATCTCCCCCTTTTCTCTCCCCCTCCCCTTCTGATAGCTCATAAAAATGAAGGAGCTTTTTAAGCAAGAAGCCAGAGGCAAAAAAAGGTCTGATGTTTCTGCTGGGAAGTTATATGTGTCTTATTTTACACTGGAGTTATATTCAACCTAAATCCTGTTAGTTCTATATTTCATTGCTTCCAATTCTGCTTTTTTAGTTGATTGGATTTATGCACTGACTCTAATTCATCTTCTCTGTTTTCATGATTAAAAAGCTCCATTTGGTTGCTGCTTTGTGTGAGATTTCCTTTTTCTTTTTTAATGTTGAAACCTATCCCCTTTTCTGTATTTATTGCCCTGCTAAATCATATTCAGGGACTTGAAAGCAAGATAGCCATCACTAATTCATTGCAAACTACCTGATACTACTAATCTCCTCCTGGGTATCCCCTAGATAGTACAGTCAAGTATCTCTGGATTCCAAACTCTAAGTCCAGGAATCTTTGGGAAGAGCCCTCAACTTCAAAGAGAATTTCTAACAAAGATTATAGTCACAAAGAATTAAAATTTTAAATCCATTTTCTGGCATTCAATTTTCCATAATAAAATTCTCCTCTGAAACCAAACTTAAAGTTCTATCTAATTATATTTATTTATTTTTTAAAAGACAGTCTAAAGACAGCACTGGTCCTTCTCAAAACTGAAAGAAATGCTGATGAGAGTTGGCAAGCAAGAGCATAAAGAATCCTGGATTTGAAGCCAGAGGACAGGTTCAAATGCCCACTTTGATACTTAATACCTTTGGGTGACTTGGACATCTGGGTCTCAGTTTCTCATTTGTAAAATGTGTGAGATGAAATAGATCAGAAATTCTTCATCTGAGATCTATAAACTTGTATGCTTTTTTAAAAAAAAATGGTAACTATTTCAACATTATTTGTTGTGTTTGTAATTCTATGTATTTTATTACATGAATTTAAGCATATTGTTCTGAGAAGTCCATTAGAAGTTCATTAGATAGCCAAATGAGTCAGTCATATAAAAGGTTGAGAATACCCAGAATAGGTGATCTAGATAAATTCCAAACCTATTATCATACGAGGTTTGTTTTAGGCTCTTTCCTTCCTCATCACCACTCTCTTACTCCCATACAAGATGCTTATATTCCATCAGGGTCCCAAAGAGACTTATTACCTCTACCTGTCCGGTTACTCAGGGAAGAAGGGACTAGATCAGCACATCCTGAGTAAGTCAAAAGGAACTCAACTATATGAAGAAGTGTGTGTGTTGTGTATATGTGAGTGCATGTGTGTGAGTGTGTGAAATGTCTCTGTCTGTCTGTCTGTCTGTCTGTCTGTCTGTCTGTCTCTCTCTCTCTCTATCCATCCATCCATCCATCCATCCATCCATCCATCCATCCATCCAACATTTTAAAGGATTCCAAGAGACAAGTAGTACAATTCAGAGGAATGAATCAATAATGGTGAAATGACCAGATTCAGTAGGGGGAATACTTTTTAGCAGAAGGGTTTCCCATTATCAAGTTATACTAAATATGAAGGTCACCTAACCAGAGAATAAGCCCTATCTAAATACAATGAAAATTGTACCTTGGAGGTAAAGTAAATTTTTTTTCAAATATGACCATATTCTCTTCTCCTTGAACCCCTTTTGCAAGAGTTGCATTATGAAATGGCATTCTTTTAGGTAATTTTCAGCCTGACTATATTATAGGAATGCATGCATGTAATACTGTGAATTCATAATGCAAGAATGAACTATTACAAGAACAGAAAATGCCAATGAATAACAAGTGGAAACAAAGGCTACAGAAGCAGAGAAGACATTATACAATTATTAACAAGAGTCTCTCTTTACAAATGGAAGACTTTGACATTTGCCCAGATCAAAAATTCAATTTTATAGCACCAATAGATAAGAGATTAAATAGTGTATAGATAACATCAGACTGGTATTTAAAAGGTTGCAGCACTTAGAACTGATTAGTCACTGGCACCAAACTGTAGACATGATGGAGGAAAGGCCAGCAACTGGAATTGCCTTTAGTGGTCTTGTTTCACGTGTGTATGTTTATAGGTCTACATTTATTTAAATGTGCATGTGTGTGTGTCAACTCATGTACTGCATGTGTATATCATATATATATATATATATATACATACATACAGATATATGTGTATATATGCAAAACAATTTTGACAGTGAGAAGGGAGCACTATCCTATAGTTCAAAACATATGATATATATACCAGGTTAGGACATTGTGCTTAATAATTAAACACCTATTGGCCAGGAGATGAGAAATTAACATTTATATTGTGAGACTAAAAGGACACTATTATAAGGATAGAAAGTGGTGTGTGTGTTAAGCCAGGAAGGATTCACAGTGCCACAGTGCTATATATAACCACAAAGAATTTCCATTCTCCATCTCAAAGATAAAGAAAGCTAAAAAGAGCCCAACCCTCTGCCCACTTTTTAAAAAGATTTGAGGAAGAATATCTTCATGGTAAATGCTTAAAGTAAGCATTTCCAATGATGCTATCATCCATGAGCAGTAGCTACTCAAGGTTAAAACAACTCCAAGGGACTCCTGATGAAAAAGACGATCCACTGTCATAGAAGGAAGTGATAAGAGTCTGAATGCAGATTGCATACCATTCTTCATTTTATTTGCTCCAGAATTTTTATCTAGAGTAAGTGATATGTGTCTTCTTTCACGAAATGACAAACATGGGAAAATGCCATTTATGATAATACATGTACAATCTATATCATATGGCCTGCCATCGTGGGGATGAAGTAGCAGTGGGAAGGAGGGAGAGAACATGGATCACAAAATGTCAGCAAATAATTATTAAAAATTGTGTTGACACGTAAAAAATTTATAGCTCTCCTTTGTCTTGGCCTTTGTCAAACACGAAGTATTGAGAATTATTGCTCAGAACTACTTTCGTCATTTTAAGGAGAGCTTTCTATAAACACTCAGGTTCCAAAAACCGCTCTCACAGATGCTTAAACAGGACTAATGATGGTTGACTGTTTCCATGTGGGCTGCTTGTTGATTGTCTTATTTATCCTTTGGTGCTATATTTTATCTTATCTTATCTATTGGTGCTATAAAATTGAAAGAAATTGGGATGGTCTGTAAGATACTTTCCCTGGACTAATAAAGAAACATGATTATTTGTCAGCAAGGAGAATCTTTTGAAACAAAGCCTTTAAAGGTAGTAGGGGCTCCAGGCATGCCTTTATATTAGGGGTTCTTACCCTGTGGCCCTTGAACGTAAAAATATATATCTTGATGACTATATTTTGATTTAACTGGTTTCTCTTGTAAATCCTCCCTATTTTATTTCATATATTTAAAGGAATTATTCTAAAAAAGGGATTTATAGGCTTCCTCAGGCTTCCCTGACACAAAAAGGTTAAAAACCCTTGTTCTACATGCCATCATCAACCAGTCTCTGATTCTTGACCTAGACAATTGAATAGAACATGGGAGGCTATGAATAAGAAGCACCTCCCTACTTCAAGAATTCTGGGCCTCCTGGCAAAACTTGCATGACCTCGCCTCAGCCAAAGTCATTGTGCACACACACACACACACACACACACACACACACACACATCCACAAAATCATTAAATTTGTCCTAATATCTGTGGTGAAACCAAGAAATAATCTTGTTATACTATAACATTCCTTGTACGGAAATAACTCTCCCCTGCTTGCTGTTCCATCTAACATTTTGTTTTTGAGGAACCAATTAACAGTTTTAGGTGAACTCTGGTTATATATGTAGAAAAGGACCAAATATAGGCAATGCTAAAAACAAAAAAGGGAATGTGAAAAGAATTTCATCCTGAGATGGCATAAGGATTTCTATTTTTGTAACTTAAACAAATGTGGCTAGATAGTGTCAGGGAAAGCTAGGCTATATATAATTAAATTGGGAGGTTTGGGAAATAATGAAAGAGAGCCAAGTCAGACCCCAAAAGGTTCAGAGACAGTTTAAACAGTTTGGCTAATACAGGAGATAGAGAATGTAATTCAGTGCAGACACGGTAAATCTTCTATAACGAGCAGGGCTGTAATTCTTTTCATGGTAAGTTGTTGGGAAAATCATAAATTGGTCATGGTTAAAACGTCAGAAGTCTCAGAATCATAGGAAAAAAATAATGAATTGTTGAGGAAATGGTTTACTCCAGAAGACACAAAGTATTCAGGGAACAGAGGAGGAGTAGGAGGGGTTCGGAAGATTAAAGTAATTTCCAACCTATTAATATTTCAATTAGGAGGCTGGAAAAATTTAGAGGGCAAAAAATAAAATCTCCACTTGTTAATTCAATGAAAGAAATGTCTAGTGAGATTAGCCTAAAGGTGAGAAGACCTAGGAAACATGTGATCTGAGGGGACCTCGAACCAGACAAATTCATCTGGAGGTACTAGATATGGGGAGAGAAAACTATGCTATCTCTGCTTTATTGGTACATTGGTAGTATGCGCAAATACTGAGCGTACACATATACATACACACACATTATATCTTTAGGTCATTCTAACAAATCTGACAAATTGTATTTTTTTTGGTAGTGCCATTAAGTAAGTACCATCTTTTGTACAGATTATGAAGTGCTACAATGAATAGACTTTCTGTTTTCCTTCTTTATTTTTTTCTCTTTAAGATCTTTCTCTCATCTCTTTTCTCATATAATTTCATTTCTTCTTTGAACATTAATTCCAGCATCAACATAAAAAGGAAAAATACCCATTTTAGATACTCAGGCTATTAGAGCACTCTTTCTAAGGGCCAACGATAGCAAAAAGTAAATGAAATTTTTCTGGCATCCTTTATCTCTTTCTTAAGACCACCCAGGTTCCACCCCTAGCTCAGAGAAAGAGGACCTGCTAGTTGAGAATTTGATAACTCCTCTAATAACAGGACACTGACCTCCTATCAGCACACAACACATGCCCAGGACATGTATCTTCCCTTGTAATTGTTGTCCTCACACAATATGAAAAGAACTAGAGAAAGACCTCTGCCATATTGAGTAGTTCTTCTATGGATGATTTCTGGGTTAGCATGGATGGAGAATGAGAGGGCATGGATAGGTAGCAATCTGTGCCACTGGAGGGAGGGAATATCCATATGACTTTCAGATACATTTAAATAGGAACTATTTACTATTTAATTTAATGGTGCATTTTCTATGCATTAGTTTTGTTGACCTAACAATATGTAAAATCTTTGAAGGCATAATAAACTACTTTGCCCTTGTAGCTCCCATGACAAAAAAAAAAGGACAGTCTTGGGCATAACAATTACTCAGTAAATACTGAATTAATTAATATTTTTTAAAAAAATAAGGTCTATATCAGTTAAGAGAGATCCTGGCAGGAATCTCCTTTACCAGTGCAGAAGTCTTCCTTCTTCAGATCCAACAGTAGAGCATTTTCTGGGTCAATGAGAATGAATGGCTACAGTCATCCAAGTCATACAATGGCTAGAGTCTACTAGATTCTGCCTTAAACAGTACTGAAAATCAGTCCAGCTTCCATTTCCACAATGCTAAATTCTTCCTAACTGGAGAAATTTCCTATAATTTCTTTGTTCCAATATTCTTGACTTCACAGAATAACCCATAAGTATAGCCAAATGCCGATTCTCAGGAGAAGACTGACAAGGATGTGATATGGCCATGAGGTGTGGAGGTGGGTTGGGGAGGGGGCTGTCATAACTACATTGATTGGGACAGGTACAGTAATGGGACACACATTCTCAGGAAGAGGCAGGGCGATACAACAAAGTCATAAACCAAAAGATAGCCTTAATATTGTGAGGGCTCTGCAGATCAGACCAGTAAGCAGGAATTGGGTACTTTCCCCCCCGCCCCCAGCCATATTCGCCAGCCTTGGCAGTCCCCATCATCACCTCCAAACATCAGTGATGTCACAGGAGATGATAGAGGCTATCTTTAGGATTCTGTACCCCCAACTCCCACCCCAGGGACTTATAGAAAGCTTACCTGACACAAGCTGCTGCCCTGCCAGGCCCACTGGTACCATCCCCAAGTTATTCATGGCGGTTGCCCAGGCTGTTGGATCGGTGACGGACATGTTCAGCTGTGTTGTATCTATTGCTATACTCCCCAAACCATCAGCTGCTGCAAAGGAAAAAAAAACAATAACAACAACAAACAAATTATAAGTTGGAGTCAACAGGCAAGAATGTTTGTTTTAAAGGAAATTATGTTTCCAGAGACGTGAGGCTTCATTTACCACATCCCCATACCACCAAAAAATAAAGCACTGTAATCTACAGCAACACTTTCCCCAGACATAAACATAAAGAGTTTCTGAATGAGTTCTGAGAAGGAACTTAATGACATGTAGTTTATATTATACACAACGAGCTATTACTGAGGCACCCCTGGAAAAGAGGAGAGAAAAGCACTTCCTTCTCCTGGTGAAACAACATTAGTTAAGTTACAAGGAAGCAGCCTTGTTGGAGCAAAAAAAAAAATAGCAGATCTGAAAGTCAGAAAATCCAGATTTTCTTGCCAAGATCTGCCATCTTGGGAGAACCACTCCCCCTTTATGCACCTCATTGTCCTCATCTATAAAATAATGCCTATTCTGTGTATACTTTGTAGCATCAGAATATTACTAGGAGGATCAGGTAAGAAAAAGCATGTAAGTTATTATGATAAGCAAAGCAGGGATCTTTTCTTTCTTTTTCAAAGAGATTAACTCAATTACTAGACTAAAAATAAAGACACTGGTTTTCAGACATGTATTTTTGGAACGGGTGATTCTCAGTGACTAAGTATTTCACAAATAGTTTTCAACACTAAAATGCTGATCAGAATATTTCATTTGAATTGTTCCCAATGCACCCCCTTTTAAAATATCAAGGATCCTCTTCTTCAAACTCCTCATTTCACTACTTTAAAAGAAATG
Organism: Monodelphis domestica; assembly: GCF_027887165.1. Taxonomy (NCBI): domain Eukaryota; kingdom Metazoa; phylum Chordata; class Mammalia; order Didelphimorphia; family Didelphidae; genus Monodelphis; species Monodelphis domestica. The sequence goes on along the minus strand of NC_077234.1, from coordinate 96,491,064 downwards.
AAATATCTATATATACAGCAGGGGTCTCCAAAATCATTTTGCAGTCCTATCAGGGTTGAGGAGGAAGTGGAATTTTTCCAATGGCTCTTGAACAGCTCCTGCTGTGGGTGCCCTGTATGACTTGGGTTTTAACTCCCCTGAGCGTCCAACACCATTCTCCAATGGAGAATGGTTGAGTGTTGGTGCAACAATAGGTAAAGGTGAACTAATTCAGTATAAGACTGGAGGAGAGATATGGTAAAATTGGAGACAAGTTAGAAGATTGGGCATTGCAAGGGGGAGTTCAATCCATCTTTCATTGTGCCAATTGTTTGATCTCATACCCTCTGGGCTCCCATCCCAACTCTCTTGGGGTTCTTCATTGGTTCCTCAGGGATTCCAGCTTCTACTCTGGAATCCACTGATTTAGAGCATATATAATTTGAACTTGTCCACAAGCAAGGCTTCCATGACCACATTCTCTTTCCCCCAAAGACCAGAACCACCACTGATTTAAAAGAGGGAGTGGAATAAAAAGAAGGGAAGCTATGAATGCTTAATTTGATTTAATCCTAAATCTAGTCTTTATGATAGTCCCACCCCCTGATTTCCTTTAGACCCCAGGGAATGTGGGTCTTTGTTTATTTTCATGGCTAGGTAAACATTCCCAATGAGAGCCCTATGATGGTGTTGCTAAGGTGTTCTGGTAGTCACCAGTATTTACCTGCAGCCATCATTTGGGTGAGTTCCTTGGGCCGCTCTTTGACACTTTCAACTCCACGCTCCTCTACTATTGCATTATAAACACCTGGAGGTGCAGGAGCCCTTTGGTTAGTATGTGCAGGGTCCACAAGGAGATCATCAGGCTCTACAAAGAGGGGATGAAAAGACTGATAAGAAACTAAATCCAGTCTCCTTCAAGGGAATAACCACTGTCTTTTCAAAACAAACAGCCAAATGAAAAGAAACCCACTTCCAGGCAAGATAGAACTAGTAGGAGTCCAGTAAAGTCCCCTTAACTAAGGACTAGCCCATCTATGTTCTGTGACAGATTAATGAAGAGTGCCATTTGTGAAGATGTCAGATGCCCTGCCTCCAGCTCTCATGTCTTCACAAATGGGGTCTTAGGTCCAACTCCTCTGAAGCCTTCTCTGTGTATACACACACACACACACACACACACACACACACACATCAATGGAGTGGGCTGACTAAGAATTTAGCTTTCATGTTAAGAACTTAATTCACCCCGTAAGTTTGGAAGATAGTTGCCTACAAAATGTGTTTAAAGATAAAAGGAGTTGAGAGGAGTGTAAAAAAAGGCATCATGGAGTACAGAATAGGAGCTGAACTTGTAGTCAGAAAGAGCTAGATCCAAAATGCATCTCTGAAACTTATTCCCTGGGTAACCAAGTTCCATCCAAACTCATTTTCTTAATCCATAAAATGAATATAATAATCTCTATAGTACCTACTGAACAAGTAATTTATGTAAAAACAACATTTATAGATATTAAAGCTGAACCCAGAAAATGAATGAAATGCAATAATTAATAATGGCAGATCTTGAATAAAAGATGATAACGTTCCTTCCTGAAAGATCTTGGGTCTAGCTGGGAGCTAGAGATATGTCCTTTTTTTTTAAACATTTACTTTTCATCGTAGAAGCAATACTCAGTATTGGTTCCAAAGCAGAAGATCAGAAAGGGTAAGGTAATTGAAGTTAAGTGACTTGCCCAGGGTCACATAGCTAGGAAGTATCTGAGGTAAGATCTGAACACAGGACCTCTGATTTCTAGACCTAGTTTTCAATCCAGTGAGCTACCTAGTAGCCCCTGTATATATTGTTATTTTTCAATATTTACTGGAATATAATTGTAGCCTAGACATAATATGACTTAGTCTGAACATTCTTTGTACTTGAAAAAATATATATAGATAGATTTTTAAAGTTCAAAACTAGAAGAAAAATTATGTCATTTTAACAGAGTGAAACATATGGCATAGCAAGTTGGTTTAAGCCAACCAATGAGTGAAAATATTTACCTATCAGTAAAAATATTTGCTGATATTAGGAAACATTTTATCTCCAAAAGTGTGTATTTGTCACTAATTAATATCAATGTATTCCTTAGAATTTGATATTATATGGTCTGCCTAAGTATAAGCTGACCTTCTTGGTGTGCCTCTTTGCTGACTGGTGTATCTGTTTATGGCATGACTACACCCTGCCCAGCTGGCAGGAACTCGATGGCAAAAAGTAGAAACCTGTTTGAGCAGAAGTCCTAAGCGATCACAGGTGAACCCAGAACAATCCCCAAACCATTCCCATTGTCTTGATGAAGTTGCAAGCTGTACTGTCACCATTAGTAGGAAATGAGAGACATTTAGAGTTTCCTCAAACAGGCTGCCAAGAAAATAAACTGTCCTTACCCATACGACAATGAATGCTGATCACTGTGGTAGCAATTGTACTCAGCATACAGATTTTACACCAGACAATTAAACTGTTACCCATATGAATCTAGAACTCACATAGATAGTATATCAATTAACACAGGCGATAACTGCCATCAGACAAAGAGCCTCCCACCACATAAAACAAATTGAATTGCAGAGGAAAAAATGGTATACCCCAAATTCTACCCTTCGGCTATCCATGATGCCACCAAAATCTGTGTTCTGACCCTACAAAGCCTCCTCAGTTTATTCTTGCTTAAACTTTTGTGGTCTATGCAGAGCTAAACAGATTGAAATTTGTTCATTTAAAATGCCCAAATATCCCTGATTTGGGAGACCTTTCATTTGATCATCTCAAAGTGGCTATTTATCTTCCTTATTTCTCAAAATAGGAGTGAATTGGCCAGCTTCCCAGTCCAGGAGGCGAGCTACATTTGCACCCAAGTGTGCATACATCACCTTTTCCCTCTGTCCAACAAATCTTCAATTGTGAAGCCTCAAAAGGATTTGTAGCCTTGGAGATTGGATCTTACCTGATTGCGTTTGTCGAGTTTAGGAGTCAAGGACAAGCCAACCAGTTCTTGTCCTACACCTGCCACTCTCACATGGTGCTTTGAGAAAAGTGTTAGCTTTCCACCGTGCAAAGTGCAATGCTAATTGTGGTTGGCATTTCTAGGTACAGAGCAACTTGACAAAATGGATTGGGGCTGAAGCCTCCTAGATGAGAGGACCCCTTGAAATGCAGGAAATCTAGGATTTTCCACTTAATGGTATATTTCTGGACTAATTCAGCTGTTCTCCCTGACTATCATAGAGGTCCCTTCTATTGCTTCATTCAATAACCTTGGACCAATCACCTAGCTATTCTTTCCCTTAAGTTCTCCCAGTTAAGTGGCCTGGGGAACTTCCACAATAATCTCCCATACAACCTCCATAACTTGGGATGTTTTTTAAAAACAGTTTTGTGAAAATTTGGGGTATCATCAGTCATATAAAGGGATGTCAGGTAATTCTATTTTAAAAATTCTGAATACTGCCAGTAATTAAATGGGAGTGCACACCATATAGCTTTTTGGGGAGTGGGATAGATTCATTGGCTTATAGATATAGAGCTATAAAGGAAGACTGAGGCTACCTTGCCCTGCCTCCCCATTACTGAAGGTGACACTCTGGAAGGGCATGTCCCAAGCTCATGAAGGAAATAAGTAGCAGGGGTTTGATTTGGATCTAAGTTCCCACCACTAAAAGTTCAGTCTATTGTACCAAATTGAGAAAATCAAATCAAAAGGACTATAAAGTTTGGGAATTATTAGCCTTGGAAGAGAGGTTCTATATTAATGATATTAATAATTAGTGAAACATTCTCTCCCCAGGGCATCATTCCCTTCTGACAGATTAACTATTTCATTACCATTGTATTACTTAAAATGGCTAATGTTTATATACCACTATGCAGTTTACAAACCACTTTATATATGTACATACATATAAAAACAGATCGATATGTATCTATATTTATATATATATGCATGTATATACATGTATGTACATGTGGGAATATGAAATTTGATCTTCACTAACAACTTTGTGAAGTGTTATTTTTATCTTGATTTTATAGATGGGAAATCTGAGGATGAAGAGAGTACAAATTATTTGCCCTGCGTCAAAAAATTTCTAGACCAGGACTATATAAAATGATCTTTCTCAGTAATAATCAGTATTAATGATTATATTATTAATTTATTAACAATAAATAAGAATTATGAACATCTCAATTTTCTTGTTTCATAACTAAAAATGAGATTAATATTCCTAGGAATATTTACTTACATCGTTGAGATGTGGGAAGGTTAAATTAAAGTTTACAAAGTCTTCTGAACATAGTTAATGCTGATTATTATTACTATTTCATTTTGGAGTGTAGCTTTGCCATTAAGGTACCCTGGGATCCCTCTGTAGTGGTGGGTAATTATGTAATTAATTCTGCAATACTAAAGACCACATGTTTCCACAACTAACTGCATGCATACAAGCGCCCTATGTAGCAAACTGATACCTTAGCCTCTTATGAAATGTTCACTGACTTTTTCCTCCCCTTACAAAGTCATTAAAAAAAAAGTTTTCCCTGTGGTTACCTACTTTGTGAATCATCAAAACTTTAAAGAAATTCTTGATGATTTTATAAAAAGTAGACTACAAATTACAGTATCCTTCAGTGGAAGTACTGACAATAATAAATCAAAAGATGAAAAGTATTATCTATTGCTCAGCAGCCACATGTGAATATTAAGATTTTATTTAAAAAACCCTTTAACTATGAAAAAAACATCATTTGGGGACTAGATATGGAAAGTACCAAACATGACTAAAGAAATTAAAATAAATGTATTTTCATACACAAGAAATAACTACATGTGATCAAATTAACTAGTTACAGAAAAAATCAAAACCAATATAGAAAAAGGTATGATAAGAAGACAAAACAGCTCCATCCTGACCTATCATGAGAAATCATTGACTTTTTAAAATGGCAACTTTTGGAAAAGTATTTGGTGACAAGCACAACCAATCACAATCACTCTTAAGTCAACCCAACACTGAATTTGGGGGATATCTATTCCTAAGGCTGTGAAATTTATACCACTACAAGGAGTGGATGAGGATAGTTTGTTCCAAGGGCCATTAAAGGGGCTGAAGTCAGTGCTGTGGAGATCTTAAGAGCTTTGTCAGACATAGAAGATGCCAAAGTTATCAAATGCATCCCAGGCCATCACCAGTTGTCCTAAAATTTTGTCTTGCCACGGGACTTTGATGATTCTGGAAGAAAGAGTAAAGTTGACCATTTTGTGCAACTTTGCTTCACTTTAAATCCAATTCACAAGCAAGTCAAGCCAGTATTTTGTGATGTTATTCATCCTCTTTGAGAACAAAGAATGAACAACAACTTTTCAGTCATTCAACAAGCATTTCCAAATGGTAGCCTTTGGGAAAAGTGCTGGGGAAATAAAGAAAGACAGTTCTTGCCTTCAAAAAGCTCACATTCTAAAGAGGGGGAGACTCCATGCAAATAGTGTATACTAACAGGGTAAAAAGAAGTCTTACAGGAAAGGCACAAGGGGGGTTTGAGCAGAGTCTTAATGGAATCCAGAGAAGCTAGGAGATGGAGGGGATGGGAAACAGGCAACGGAAAAGGAGAGAGTCTGGAGATAGGGTGTTGTGTATAATGAACAACAAGTAGGCTAATGGTATTCTAGAAGTAATACTCAATTTGCAATCAGAAAGAAGACTAGGGTTTAAATTTTGTCTCTACCATTTTAGTGGCTGAGTGACACTGAGTACATAAGATAAAATTAGGAAGGAAATTGTATGAAAGCTAGTCCTTGATAAAAAAAAAATGTGCCGTGAAATTGATTTTCAAGATATCCCATAGAAGGAAAAGATTCTAGGAGAGAAGAAAATTTTATTATATAGAAAGGGCAGTTGAAAAGAAATCAGTAATGCCTTGTCTCTACAAATTCTTTATGAGAATGGCCTATATACATATGTATCAAGGACACCCTTGTTGAAAAGAAGAGAAGTAGAAAGACAGTCTTTTGAAATCATTATCTCTATTGTCATACAATCATGGAATCAGAAAATTAGAAAATCTCAGAGTTAGAAGGGATCACAGGAGCCAAGTACTATAAAACACATCAAGACAACAATTTCTGTGACTATTTCAGTCAATCTATCAATCCACAGACATTTATTAAGGACTTTTTATGTGCTTGGTACTATGCAGGATACTAGGGATAAAAACACATAAATGAGACAGCTCTTACCCTTAAGGAGCTTTTGTTCTACTGAAAGATGCAATATAATCTATTGCCTTGGAGACTTCCAATGAGGGAACATCCTCCTTAGCTTTAGCTCCAACTTCTAGGAAGATTTACTTTGCATCAAGCCTGTATATGACCTTTTGCAAATTCCAACTGGAGCCAAGCAAGACAAGTCTAATCCTTCCATTTCTTGACAGTTTTTCCAATACTTAGAAAGCTATCTTGTCTCATCCTGTTATCTGAGCTAAGCATTGTCAGTTCTTTTAGCAGACTGCCATATCTGAAATATGGAAGAACTGAAGGATGTTCACATAATCCTTCACCTCCTCTTGCCATTCTTCAATTTCTTAGTGTCAATTCTAAAAGGTGGAACCTAAACTCAGCATAATAATCCAGATATCATATAGGCAACAAACAAGTTGAAAATCATCTCCATAGTCCTGGACACTGTCTCTTGTTGAAACCTAAGCCTGTTTTAGTTTTTATTTCTACTTTAGCAAGTAGAGGTTTTTGTTGATAATTGAAAAGAAGATATTCTTGTTTGCTCCTCAACCTTTTGAAAGATGGAATTATCATGAAGGCAAATCAAGAAATTATTAGATGCTCTAATTGTATAAGTGAGAATGAGAGAGAGGAGGAGAAAGACAAAGGAGAAGGAGGGGAAAGAGGCAGGAAAGGTGGAGGAGGAAGAAGGAAAAAATAAAAATAGAAGAGGGAGAAGGAGAAGGAGGAGAGAGGAGGACAAGGAAAATTGCTTAAGTAGATGTCCAGATAATTAAAGTTAACTTTTACTTAGATACTGCAGCTCACTGCCTGGCTTGTGATTTACTTTACAAGATTTACTATCATATTATTGACCAGGTGGCCTGTAGTATATTTTTGTGATAATATCATTATTGTTTCTGTCTCCATTAATTTTTCACTCAAATGTTCTCCACAATGCTTACAATCTAGTTCTGGAATTTTTCACATTAGAATAACTTCCTAACATTCAACGTGTTACTATCCATCATTTTACCTCCCCTTTTTCTTTTGATTATGAGGTTTTCTCCCTCCTTTCTGGTCTTAATGTCTTTAGATGTGATCTGCAGAATTATAGGTATATAGTAGCGTTTTTCTTTTTCATCAGATGTGAACAATGGGGCCAGGAACCTATTATTGCTGTATTTTAAGCCTGAGGACAGAAATCTAAAACCCTGTTTTCAGACATCATTTTCTCAGACAGCTCCTCTTTTCTCAAATCTACCTTCCTTCCAAAGCCCTTGCCTTCTAAGAGTAACAATGCTGAAAATACCACCTATGTTCCCGGGGTCTTCAGTTTCTTGCCTAAGACTTTATCATCTTACATGTTTAATCCAGATTGAATTGCTTGCCAGCTCCAGGATGGAGGAGGGAAGGGAGGGAGACAATTTGGAACATATAACTTTGGAAAACTTATGTGGAAAATTGTCATTACATTTAATTGGCAACATAAAATGTCTTTTTTAAAAAGACTTAATGATCTTTAGGAATGCTTCCTCGGTTCCTTGTAGCATATTTTCATTCGTAACTATGGGATTCATTAGAAGGGGCCAGTATTTTTAAGGTCTAAGAGGTGTTAGGAGGTAGTCTGTCACAGTCTGAATACACAGGCAGCAAATCTCTCTAGTGGTGTTGTTAGCAGGGCTACCAAAGGTTCCCTCAGAATCCCCATCAGCACAGAGTCTGTAACAGCCACTACTCATCTGACCCTTTCTTGATGGGATCTCCCTGACAGCATAACTGGGGATGTGACATAGTCATTCCTTGGAGACCAAGCATTCCCCTTGAGATTATAGAACTTCCCTCTTCAAGAGGAGACTCAAATTTATCCTTAGCTCTCAGCTTTCAACAGTACTTTTTCTTCCTCTTTCTCCTCCGTGTGATATTCTTGTCCCCTTCGACCTGCTGAGATGCCAGGATTGGTTGGTGCTTCAATAGACCCGTTTTCCTTTTCCTTCTCCCATTGAAGCCATTCTTCAGTTTTATTAAAGGAACACTTAGTTCTCCTTGATAACCTGGTCAGTATAGAGGCACTTCTCAAGGTCCTTTCCTGGTTCTTCTAGGAGAAAGCCCAACCTCCAGTTTGAACATAAATGGCAGTAACTTGGCTATGGCAATTTACGCACATCACACACTCTTTGCAGGTCACTACAGAATCTGCTCTGCTTTTCACACTTGTAAGTAAGATTCTTAATCCTTGTCATCTTACTAGTAGCAACCCTGGAGAGCTGCCAGGAGACACAGAGAATACAAGATGTGGCTACATTTGTTTTTTGTTGATTGTTTTGTTTGGTTTTTAAAGCATTCAACATGGCAAAAAGCACAGCCTTGAAGAAGCAGCTCCAATAAAGTGTTTCCTCTGCCTATGTCAAAATCATTCATGGTTTCTTGATATATCTGATCAAATAGGTAACCGTTCAACGATCCTCTCAGTCACAATAACCACCAAGACATAAAGCAAGAAGATATATAGTTTTCCAAGAGTGTGCAACAACATTAGGGTGGGTATTTTATTTTTATTTTATTTAGTCAATTTATAACATTATTCCTTGGTTACAAGAATCATATTCTTTCTCTCCCTCCCCTTTCCCTACCCCTTCCTGCAGCCCACATGCAATTCCACTGAGCTTTACATGTGTCCTTGATCAGAACCTATTTCCATGTTGGTGTTTACACTAGGATGTTCACTTAAGCGTCTACATCCCCAATCATATCCCCTCGATCCATGTGATCAAGAAGTTGTTTTTATTCAGTGTTTCTACTCCCACAGTTTTTCCTCTGAAGGTAGATAGTGTTCTTTCTCATAAATCATGGTGGGTATTTTATGCAAAGAATAGTGAAAAGGAACATTCCTTATAAATGGTAAGGTTCTTAAGATGCTCCCTTTAAGCAGTATTTTTATACCTGGAGTCTATGAATTTAAAACACACACATATACATATATATATATATATGCATATGATAACAATATTAAATTTTTTAATGAAATTAGGTATTACATTTTATGCTTTAAAAACAATATTCTGAGGAGTAAAGAAGCTTCATCAAACTGCAGAAGGTGGTTTATAACATAACATAATATAAAAAAGGTGAAGAATTTCTGTTAGGAAATGACATTTCGCTGATTATTTCAAGCCTGCAATCCTTGCCAATGAGATCAAAGATTATTCAAAAAGATTAGGTTAACAAGAAAAACCCAGTGGATAAAGAATGCCTATAACCCAGATTATGAAGCAAAGTTGGCAGCTTAATGGATTTGCCCATCAGTGCTCATATCTTGCACAGATGCTGTAGCTGGACAAATGAGCTAAGGTCCACAAGGGAAAAGGAAGAGGAGAGCAGTCTGAAATGCCTTTGAGAACCCACACAGTAATTTTAATGACCCCAATATACCGGCTGCCACAAAATGTCATGTTTTAAATCACAAATATTCTCTCAGAGACACTATGAGATAGATGTAACCAATGAGAAACAATGGCCCCCCACAAAAAAAAAAGGAGTAAAAGGCAGTACTGAGTACATGTGTACCTGGCAAAAGTCATCTCACGAATAGACAATAGTGTAGATAACATAGATAGATGGGGATAATGTAGATAATGTTGCCACAATAGTCATGAAATATTAAAAGACTCTAAAGAAGGCCTCCAACACCCTTGGATGATTCCTCCAGAAAAGATTTATAGGATGACATGGACTACAACTACAGGGGATGGGAAAGCATACACATATGGGGCTCTGTATAATGGAAGAACTATCTACATAGATTATCACCATAAACTAATCATGGCTATTAAAGACTAGAAATAATGGAAAAATAGTTCTACTAAAGGTCAAATTATTTCTTTTGCAATACGTTTCTTTTTAAGATGCTTTCCAGGACAGAATTTCGCATTCAATGTCATAATCACTTTAACAAGGGGATTTATATTTAATTTTAAACAGGATTAGACCAGCCTTGCAAATAGCTTTTGAAATCCATCCAGGCTCCAACAATTCCACTTGACCTGTACAGTCTGCACTGGCCTTTCTCATACTTACCAATGCAAACTCCTCCTAACCCTTGCCATTGCTCCCTAGAACCCAACTGGACCAGTATTGGTCGCACCTACAGTTGCACCACCCATATAAGATTCCTGTAAAAACCAAAGACAAAGTAAGCTGAAAGGAGAGGTAGGACATATTCAATTTATTTTTAGGCCTCCTGCCTAATTTTCTTTGGAACATTGCCTGATGTCCTTTGAGCCCTAGGCACATGCTTGCTTTCATGGATGAATAACTTTAGTGCGCAAAGCAGGTTACCCATCCCTCATAAAGAGTCCAGGCCAAATGGGGCTTCAATTGCTTCCCTCCAATATGACACCAGGTCTGGTATATAAACATGTTTTCTATTTCAACATCCAGGAATCCTTTTATGTTTTTCAGAAACTATTCATTTCCACCCACAAATGGTGCATATTTATAGTCAAAACAATCCTAGATTCAGTCAGAGTTCTTCTTTTTAGTCCCTGAGAAAATATCTCACTTTAGTCTGCAAGGAAAAAGAACATTATGTCTTCAAAATATAAAAATATGTTTCATCACAGAATTGAGTCTTCTATAGGACCTATATATTTGTGATGGTACAGTCCTAAAACTACTCTACAATATCCAACCATTTTAAAGGTGGGGAAACAAAGTAAAAAAATATTTTTGGAGAGGAAATGATGGGTAATTTTAAGATACAGAAGAGCCATGGAATATTCAAGTAACAAGAATAATTTGTAAATTCTAAATTTGTAATTCTAAAGCAGGACAAAATGTCCACATCTAATTAGTCCTGGAGTAAATTAACAGTTTTATTCTATGTATTAAAGATATAATCTTAAATATTCTATATATCAGTATTCATTATAGATAGTAGTGATATTAATGACAGATTTATGTATCACTTTAAAGTTCACAAAGCACTTTATGTACATAATTTTATTTGAGTCTCTTGCCCCTAGTAGTATTACAAGTCTAATATGTACTTTACAGTTTAGGAAACTGACACTCAGTAAGTAGAACTTTCAAATCGAGAGTAGAAGATTCAGTTGCCTTCAAATATTTGGAGAATTATTACATGAAAAAGGGATTAGACTTGAAATGAATTATTTGAATAATATGCAACATAATAAAATAAAAGCTTATTCTATTTAGATAGAATTCTTTTAAATAGAATTTGAACTTAGAAGACAGAGCTAGGAGAACTGGGTAGAAGTCACAGAGGAGAACATTAAGCCTTGATGTCAAGAATAACTTCTTAACAATTAGAACTAGCTATTAAACTGGGCATACCTTTGACTTGGATATCCTGCTACAAGGATATCCTGACGAGATCAAAGAACAGCTAAAGGAAAGGACGCATATATACAAAAGTAAATTAATAGCATTCCTTCTTGTGGCAGCAAAGAATTAGAATGAGTCGTGGTATATGAAATGTGATGGAATATTATTGTAAGAAAGATGGAGGAAGATTTGCATGAACAGACATAAAGTGAAATGAACTGAACCAAGAGAATAATTTATATAATTAAAAACATCATTCCTAAGAAGTTGAATCAATACAATGACTAACTATAGTTCCAAAGGACTCATGATAAAACATGCTTTCCATTTCCATATAGAAGAGATGAACTCAAAACACAGATCAAAGCATATTTTTCCTTTCCTTTCCTTCCTTTCTTCCTTCCTTCCTTCCTTCCTTATTTCCTCCCTCCTTCCCTCCTTCCCTCCCTCCCTCCCTTCCTCCCTTCTTTCCTTCCTTCTTTCGTTCCTTCGTTCCTTCGTTCCTTCCTTCCTTCCTTCCTTCCTTCCTTCCTTCCTTCCTTCCTTCCTTCCTCCATTCTTTCCTTCCCTCCTTATCAAAGTTAATGTGAGAATTTGTTTTAGATAACCATATGTATTTATGATTGGCTTCATTTTTCTTACCTTCTCAATAGATGGGTGAAGGAAATAGAAAGAGAATTTGAAATGGAAAATAAAATAAAATTGAATTTTTAAAAAGAACTAGGTATCTATAGCCATGCAAAAATGCTCTAAATCCCTATTGCTTAATGAAATTCAAATTAAAACAATTCTGTGGAACCACCCCACATTATCAGATTGGCTATTATGACAGAAATGGAAAATTACAAAACTTGGAAGGGATATGGGAAAGTTGAGGCACTAAGGTCCTCTTGTGAGACTTGTGAACTGGAATTCAACCATTCTGGAGAACAATTGAGATGTATGTTTAACAAGCTATAACATGACCTATCAACAGCATTACTAGACTTGTATTCCAAAGAGTTAAGGGGAAGAAGTTACATGTACAAAAACTATTTCAAGCATCTCTTTTTGGGCAGGCAAAGAATTGGAATGTGAGGGGATACACATCAATTAGGGAAAGGCTGAGTAATTTATAGTACATGACTGTAATGAAATACTGTTGTGCTATAAGGAATAACAAGCAGGAGGACCTCAAAAAAAAAAACCCTGAAAAGTCTTACACAAACTGAAGCAGAGTGAAATAAGCAGAACCAGGAGAACATTGAACATAGTGCAGGAATATTGCACAATGAGCAACTGTGAATAACAGCTATTCTCAGTAATACAATAATCCAAAATTGTCACAAAGAACTAATGATAAAAAATGCCTTCTGCTTCCAGAGAAAAAGAACTGACAGAGTATATATCCAGGCCAAAGAAAACTTTTTCACTTAACAATTTTTGAAAATGAGTTTCCTTCCACAAAAATAATTAATATGGAAAATGTTTTACATGATTGCACATGTAAAACCTGTATTAGATTGTTTACCATTTCAACATGGGTGAGGGGTTGGGGAGAAGGATGGGAGAGAATTTGAGATTCAATATTCTTTGAAAAATGTTGGAAACTGTTGTTACATGTAATAGGGGAAAACTAAAACAAAATTTAATCAAACTTTAAAAAAAAGCTAGGCCAAAGTATAATTGGTTACTGGGGGGAGGTAATGGGTTGTCTTTCATTGGAGAATACCCAGAAGAGTTTGGGTGACCTCCCAAAGGTATGATGGAATAACGATTCTTTTTTTCAGGTATGATATAGATTATATGGCCACTGAAGTATCTTAACCTTAAAATTTCCATGATTCTGTATTTTTACCTGTAATGACCCAACCAATAAGTATTGAGATTTGAAATCATGTCTTTTTAGGCTGTAAGTCTACCAATCATTCCACTATACAGGTAAGATGAAATGGGATTAGGTTGTGGTAGTGGTGATTTGGATTAGGTTTAAAAAGCATTTATTGAAAAACAAAGTTGTGTATCAGATAAAAAAGAATGAAACTAGTAGAACCAAGAGAACATTCTATGTAGCTATAAATTCCATACTTGAAGAATAATTTGTGAATGTTCACCACCAGATAATGAACTGAGAAGTGGAAATACAAAAGAAATAATGTAAATATTTTTGCCAGTGAGGCCTTTTATGGTATGGGGAGAAGAGAGGACTGAACAAAAACATAATAGAAATATAAAAAAAAGAAAAGAGAAACAAAATTGTTTAACATTGGGAAATCTATGAAACCTCCTTGTAAAAGAAGGGGAAAAAAAACCCTCATGCTTTGAGAATGGCATGGGCAGACACATGAGCTGGGCTAAATTTAATTCAATCAGACATAAACATCTAAAAATGTTATCCCAAAGTCATGAAATTGATAAGTATTCCATAATCTTTTCTGTTGAGCCTTCTGTATTAGTTGAATCAGTTCAAGCAAATTCAACAATATTTATTATGTCCCAGAAGCAATGGCATAGTGGATAGAAAGTTGGCTTTGGAGACAGCAAGATCCAGGTTGCAGTTAAGCTCTGATGTATATTTAACCTTTCAGAGTATCTCAAGTAACTCTTTCCCTCCCCCTCCTCCTCTTTCTTTCAGAATATAAATTATAAGAGGTGGAACATTCCAAGAACAGGAGGCTCACTGAGTTCTTGTGTTTTGCTCTTAATTATTGAGCAGTGGAAGAACAATCACATCATTACACTAAGTGGTATAACCCAAAAGAGAGAATATTTCTGAATTTTTAGTTTTTAAGTAAGAAGCAACCCAAAGGCTGCCATTTGGAAGACCATTATTTCTTAAATCAGATGTTCTAGTTAGTGTTCACCCTAACATCTTGGCTGTTTGAAGCTAATCAGAAAAACACAACAAGAGAAGTTTTGCCTCCAGAATCTACAAAACAAGCTGCTTTGCAGAACCAAAGAAAAAAAAGTCAAGAAAAACAAAATGAACAAAAAAACCCCCAAAGGTCTGTCAGATGAAAGTGAAAGCCAGTGCGTGATGTACTTGGGGTGTCCTTTACAAAGTCAGCTGCTAATTTCCCAAATCCTAACCCTTCCTGGCAGCCGATGCTGGGTCTTCAGCAGGTTACAATGATGCTTCTCCTTTTGTGAGGATTCCAGCAGCTGCTGCCTGAATGAGCCAAAGTCTATAAATAACAGAATCTTGAGACCCATTAAGTGAGGCATTAGTAATAACAAAGGCACATACAGTACTAAAATAGTGAAATCACTGGAAGGAAGGGGGGAGTGTTAGCTTGGCAATGAACTGCCAATAATAAAAGGCAAATCTGCCCATTGCTTAAATACAAAATGCCATTCTGGACCTGTGATTACAGCCTCCATTTTTCACTTTGTCTAGCACCTGATTTTAAATTGTAAATCATTCACTTTCCATCTCAGGCAAGGAATGGTTACAGAATAAATGATAAGGTTTCACCCAATGACATGTCAGTCTTTGAAGAACTCAACATTAAAAATAAAATTGAGACATGACCAGAAGGCCTCCCTCTGAAATCATGCAATCAAATGAAATGACACAATTTTCTGAAGAGATGACTTCAACAGGATAGGTTGCACATGAAACGGTGAACAAAGCAAATTATGTTCTGACTTGGAGAGAAACACTCCATGGAATTGCAAAGAGGAAAGCAGAGCAATGCTGGGGGCTGGGGGTGGGGGTGGGAGGAGGAGAGTAAAAAAGAAAAAGTAACTTAAAGAAAACCTTTATTTTACTTTACTTATTTTTGCAAATTCTTCCCAAATGAAAGAAAAGAAGCAAGGGAGAAGAGTGGAGAACTAGGCTGGGTTTAAGAAATCTGGGTGCTTCTTACTTACCTTTGGAAAGTTATTTTATTTCTTTGTGAGCTGGTCTCCTCATTTGAATAAAGAAAGGCTTAGAGTAGATATTCACAGTGTAGTTAATCTTTGAGTCCTGGAGTTCCACAAAATATGGCAATGCTACATTATTTTCCTTTAGAAGACTGTAGTATATACTGTGATATTTTCAAATTCTTTAGATGAACAAGATTTAAAAATCTGGAACTTTTTCTCTGTGTTTGTGTGTGTGTGTGTGTGTGTGTGTGTGTGTGTGTGTGTGTGTGTGAGAGAGAGAGAGAGAGAGAGAGAGAGAGAGAGAGAGAGAGAGAGAGAGAGAGAGAGAGAGAGAGATGCTTTTTATTGTTTCATCTGAATAGAGTATTAAGCTACTAGAAGATTGAAAGTCAATCTCGTTTGGAGTAGCAGCCTGATAAAAGTGGTGGATTTGCAGTCAGGAAGACATAGGCTCAAATCCCACCATTGATGCCTTCCAGTTGCATAATTATGGACAAGACAAGTCCTTAAACCTTAGTTTCTTCACTCATAAAAAGGGGATAAAGGGGACAAATACCTATACTACTTGCATCAAAGGGTTGGTTGAAACATAAGAGGTAAAATATTGAAAGTACTTTAAAAAACTCAAATTCTATATGAATATCAATTTATTGACTATGCAATATTGAAAGTTCAAATAATTCTCTTGTTCGATAGAGATAAAAAGCAGATAATGTACAGATTGGCATATACTACTGATTTCTGCTTTTTAAAGTATTTCTGCTATATGAAAGAAAAATAACCAGATGGAAATGCCATATAACCCCAGACTCATATTGTAAATGCATTATTGAAAAAAAAAGCAACCCAGGAGTAAAAATAGCATTGGTTCCATTAAAACAACTGCACTCCCACTCTAAGTAGTGTCTGTCAATCAGAATGCCATTCGTGATTACTTTAGATTCATAGACTCTTAGTATTAAGACGGGGTCATTTGGTCAAGCTGCCACCAAATGTGGTGAGATGAGATGAAATCCCTTCTTTGCTCCAATATGGCCAATGATGGTGAACTCACTTCTTTTGAAGGCAGCTCATTCAATCTGAGGGCAGTCTGAGAGTACTTGCAATATGCCAGAATCTGAAAGCTGAGAGAACTAAAGTCATCCCTCTCCTCCCTCCAAAGTCAGTGAGGAAAATGGTCTAACATCACTTTTCTCTCACTATAACAGGGAACCCAGGACTTCGCAGCTACCTGAACCACACAGAGGAATCAGTGAAATTAAATGAAGACAAGTCTGTCAAGTTCCAACAGCCTTTCACTGGACAAAAGCTCTTTTGTTTTTGAAACTGACAGTCCTCACACAACAACCAAGCCTAAAAAGTATGGTAGGCGGCACACGAGACATCTGGGGTATACAGAGAAGCCCAAGCACCCTGATAAAGCTGCAGGCAAAGGGAATCTAAACAGAGCAGCTGGCAATCCTGCAAGGGGAGAGTAGCTCTTTTGGAACAATGGCATCAACATTTGACATCCAATCTCTAAGGCCAGTTTGTCAATGGCGTGAAGCCCTGGAACCAGCAGCTCCAACAACCCACGAAAGAATAATTTTTGCATGGGCGCCCTATGGAGCCCATATTGGTTACATAGCACCCCTTTTAAGAAACCCCTGCCAGCAGCTACTACTTCTCATGTTGAGGAGAGCCAGCCATAGATAAATCCCTGATTGGTACCATTTTGTCCTCGAGCTTCTCATTATGTGCTCATTTTTATACTCTGACCTACCCATGGAAAACACATTATGCGATGAGGTGGAACATTTTAATTGCAGAGGGTGAATAACCAGCCTTCAAATAACTGAGGAACTTTGGTAAATGAGTTATCCGTGTTCCAAAACACCCCAGGTACTGCTATTTAATCAGTGCCTGAACCCAAACATGAAACAGAGTGTAGCCAGTGTAAACTAGTGCCATATCATAGTTAACTTATGTACTGAGAGGGTCACAATGAGCACCTTAAGTTACTCTTTAAACTAATGCATCCTTAATGATGTCCCTGTAACACTCTGCATAAAGCATCTGCACCCCCATACCCACAGCTAAGCACAGGCTAACCAACAGTAACTAGAACCCAGGAAAGCCATCTTTGGAACTGGCCACAGTACTTAAGGACTTTGTTCTCCAATCTCATGCACTAAGACACCAAGTTGGAAGACTGGTTGAATTTGCAGGGATGACTTCCTCCTCAAATACGTTTCAGAAACATCCCATGTTCTGTTACTTTTATACAGATTACAAAAAAAGTTACTGAGAGGAAAAAACAGAGAGGAATTGACCTTAAAGAAGCAGAAACAGAAAAGAAGGGGAAAAAAAAAGAAAACTTGGCCCAGGGTGCTACATATCATTTTAGGTTGGCTTGGAGTGATAATATTTATTTATGATTTTATTATTTATATAAAATAGAAATTATGCTGAATGTGTTTTCTGGGAATTATAGTATGTTGCTATTGCTATGATGGTTTGTTATTTTCACAGCTAGATGGTTTAAACCCAACCAAAACAAATATTTTAGAAGAATTCCCACTAGCATTAGCACATTTTTCCCCCTTCTGGTCTTACTTGGAATAAAAAATAGGCTTTTGTTCTCGAATTCACTGGCCTTCTCATTCTTGAGCAATGCCTAGTTGATGGTTTTTTATGAAATAAATTTCACTCTCAAGTAATGGGTGAATGAATAACCAGCAACTAGGAGTTAGTCAAGAATTTGCATAGCGTTTAAGAATAATTTTTTAAACTTACAAATATATATCAGATTGTGATTTATTATATCATTATCCTTAAGATAATTATTTCATTTATCACCATAGAGTGAAGTTATTAATCACAATAGATAATTACTATTAATAATAGAAATTCATGTATGTTAGTAAATGTTAAGGCCATGATAAGTCAAACCCAGATCTTCTGGTGAGTAGTTCTATAGGTTTTTTAAAAGTAATTTAACTATTAAAAACATTTTTTTAGTTACAAATTCTCTCCCTTTTTCGACCCCTTCTCTCACTCAGTTGAGAAGGCAAGAAAAAAGATTCTCATAAAAATATGAAGTAATGGAAAATACATGTCCACATTAATCATGTTGCAAAAAAGCAAGAAAAAATAAAGAGCAAAAAAATGCTTCAGTCTGATCTCGAAATCCATCAGTTCACCATCAGAGGAAAGCAGCATTTTTTCGTCATGAATCCTTTGGAATTATGGTTGGCCATTGTGTTGATCAGAGTGGCTAAGTCTTCCACTGTTAATTATCATTACAATATTGCTATTACTGTACCCATTGTCCTTTTGATTGTGCTCACTTCACTTCCTCTTTGTTCATATGAGTCTTTTCAGGTTTTTCAAAACCTTCCCCTTCATCCTTTTTTAAAAATTAAAATTAATTTTTTTTAAAAACCCTCACCTTCTGTCTTAAAATCAATACTATGTGTTGGTTCCAAGGCAGAAAATCAGTAAGGGCTAGGCAATGGGGGTTAAGTGATTTGCCCAGGGTCACACAGCTAGGAAGTGTCTGAGCCCAGATTTGAACCAAAACCTCCTGTTGCTAGGATTGTCTCTCAATCCACTGAGCCATCCAGCTGCACCCCCTTCATACTTTCTTATGGAATCATAGTATTCTTTCATAATCAAATGTCATAATTTGTTCATCAATTCAAGAATCGATAGCATCCCTTTGGTTTCCAATTGTTTGGCACCACAAAAAAGTAGTTATATTTTTGGATGTATAATTACTTTTTCCTTTTTGTTTAATCTTTTTTTTTGGATACAGACCAAGTGGTGGTATTGCTGGATCAAAGGGTATGTATTGTTTTATAGCCCTTTGGGGAAGAGTTACAACAGTTTTCCAGAATCGTCAGTCAGGTTCATAATTCCACCGACAGCATTGGTGTACCTATTTTCCCATATGCCCTCCAGCATGTTATTTTCCTTTTCTGTCATCTGAGACAACCTAATTGGTATGAGATGGGTCCTCAGTATTGTTTTCATTTACATTTCTCTAATTATTAGTGCTTTTGAGCATTTATTCATGTGATGATTGATAACTTTACATTTCTTTCTCTAAAAACTGCCTTTTCATATCTTTTGATTATTTATGAATTTAGGAATGATTCTTACTTTAACCACTTTGGTTCCATTCCCTATGTATGGTCTGGTGTTGAGTCATTGATCATAGGATCACAGATTTAAGAACTTAAAGAGGCCATAAAGTCTCCCATTTTATAGATGAGTCTTAGAGAGGTTAAATGACTTGTTCAGGGCCACGAGCCAAAAATGACATGGAATTTGAACCTGGGTCTTCTTGACCTCAATACCAGCTCTCTAGCTACTATGTCACCTAGCTGCCTCTGGTCCATTGCACTATGTGGCCAGTCATGAAGATAATGCATTTAAAGAAGCTGCATGTTATAAAAGATAGAGATCTTGGACACAGGAATTCCTGAGATCTACTGATTCTTTAACCCTAAGCAAATAACATAACCTGCCAATGTTCTCAGCAACTCTCAGACTAAAATTTGCAGAAAGTTTGCCAACTTACATTAAAAGAGTGCCCCTTCTCATCTGAGCATTCCCTGTATCATTGAAATCACAGTTCTAGTGCCTATTCCAAATCATATTTATATGGTCATCTAAGGTATAAAAAATCATTCTTCTCCTACCACTCATGATCCAGATAGTCTAAATATTATTTAGGATTTGTGCAGATTTTATAGAGGTTAAGTGAATGCACATAAAGACCATTCTCCAATTACTATGGGAAGACTTGGTCATGTTGACACACATGTATACAATGGCATGCCCCAAATGGAAGGTTCCATATACTTAAGGAAAAATCTTGTTATGCTAATGCCATTCCTTGATCAGTCCTTTAGCACATACCCACACACATTCACTCCCTCAGCCAAACTTTATTTAAATAGTTCATTCTTTTCTTCCATGTTGTAGAAATGATGGAGAAAATCAGGGAGTTTTTCTAATCCCCTGAAGTTGAGTGCAAATAAATAAATAAAATCAAAACATGGTGGGGAACCTCAGTGGTTCTCTATGACGTTCCTAGAACTTGTCAGCAGGGAATGTTCTGAGGGAAAAAAGAACAGTGAAGGGAACCATAGTGTTGGTTCCCTCTGGTCCTGGGTCTGTAACAGGTAAGATTATTTAGGGAAAGAAAGCACAGGTGCCAATTTTGAAGTACTCTTTCTCTCTGGTGTTATATAGGTGGCTTTACTCAGGTCAAATGGAGAAAAGGCAGGAACAGGTCAAGATTCCTAGGAACAGCACTGGAGCAGTGATATGGGTGGTGAGAAAACACAACTACTAATTTGTTGGGAAAAGCAGCTGGAAAAAAGTCTTCCTTTGAGTTTCCAGGAGATGTATGTTATGAAGTGAAGACACCCTAAGAGCTGAGTACAAGTCATCTAGAAAAAAGCAGGATGATTAAAATAGGCCTTATCTCACATTCAGCCAAAGAAAGGAAGAGATGCATATCTCATTTGTTGACTGAGGACAGTCCCTGACTATGTAAATGGCAGGAGTCCTTCACAAATGGGCACCAGGATATATTAGATCGTGGGATTCCTAACATGGAGTCTATGAACTTAAAACTATTTGATAACTTCATTTCTATATTTTTCTTTGTCATCCTATGTATTTCATTTTCATGCATTTAAAATATTATTTTGAGGAGTTCATAGACTTCACCAGACTGACAAAGGCATCCATGACATATGCACAAAAAGCTTAAAAAGATCTGTAGTAGAGAGATGGATATAAGGCATAGACAACAGACAGACAGATAGATAAGAATTTATTAACTATTTTCTCTATGCCAACAATGTCCTAGGAGTATGGGTCAACTGAGGGGAAATTTTTCTCAAAATAAGAATTAGCCCAGAGAATGCCATTTGATCGAGACTGATACCTAGGCCAGAGGAATAGATGCTTTCCTTCCTTGGTTCATCTAATTTGTCTAATGTTCACTATTTAGAAACATTCTGGTTCAACTTGGGTTCTCTGGATTCTCTTATCTGTAGCTGGTTAGTTCATTTGGTTAGATTTAGGGAGGAAGAAGTCAAGTATTTGACTTCCACTTGGACAGTTAGCTTTATTCTTTTCTACAGCTACTCTCTGTACTAACTTCAGCCAGCAGTCTTGAAAATATCAGATGTTGGTCACAAAAGGGGACCAGATGGGTGAGATGATGTGAATAGGTCTGCATAAATCCATTATAGAAAAACAATGCAAAACAACTTTCAAATAAATGTGTGCCTGTGTACCTATCTGTCTGTCTGTCTTACAATTATCTGTCTATAATTGGTTGGGTTGCTTTTGGCTGAGCATATGCTGGGAAGAGGATATAGCAAATTTTTCTCAGAAAATTATTCTCCCTCACTCAGATGCTTTGTATGAAAGATACTATTCTGATCTGAAGCAACCAAATCTTCTTTCTCCGTTGTTCTCTGAGTGAACTGCTCTTCTTTTAAACCAATACTCCTATCCTCATACAGTGTTTTCTTGCTTAGTCCTTGCATCAAGTATTAATTTCACTGTAGTGAATGTCTCTGGCTATGATCCTTTAAAAGATTTACCACTTGTTGATAATGGCATTGGGTCCCTATCCATACAAGTTTATTGACTCCCTCCTTTGGCCAAGACTCACAATACTAGGATTATCTCTTGTTCTACCAATCCTTCCTTTACTGACAAAAGGTGCCAGTAGAACACAAGACATGGAAAAAAGGGAAAAATAATGAAACTAGAGTCAACTTGTGAACTAAGGGACATCAGAAGGGATGACTGAATTTAGAACAGGAAAGGAGCTAAGGGATAAATTAGTCGAATCTCCTCATCTTACAGAAGAGAATAAGGCCCAGAAAGAAGGGACTTGCCTTTCTGGGTAGAAAGTGGCAAAGCCAAGGTCTTCTGGCTCCAAGTTCAATACCTTTATTAAAAATAATACTAAAGAATTGGACAAATTCACAATTCTACATAATCCCTTAGAAATCAAAATTTAGGAAATAGCATGTCCCTATTGCCAATACAGGCAGCTTCCTATTTATTAAGACTTAGCTTACAAATAGGTCATCCTTACAAATGGCTGGTGCTGCTATTGCCTCCACCAAGACCCTTCTTCCTGCTTTGAAGACCTGGTTGCTGCCCTAGGAGCTCTCCTAGCTGTTGTTGCTCTCCCGGGTGCTGAAGCTATTGATGTTCCATAGAGTCGGATCTCAAAATTTCATCTATATGTATACTACTCCCACATCTTTAGTCTCAGCTTCCAGAGATTCTACATCTCCATCATTTCTCTAAAGACTATCACATTTCTAAGCATGGAAATCCCTAACTGAAAGATATTCCTCCTAACTCTACCTTCCACTGCTGGTTCCTCTTGGTTCCAAAATGCTTTAAATCTTTGTGATCCTAGAATTTTCAGGAAGAACTTGGAATGAGTTTTTCTACTGAAACAGTGATATAAACAACAGTTAGTTTATGACTACAGTAGTAATAGTATATTTTTATTTATATATTATTAATGTGTCTATATTTTATCTTTTTATTATGTTATATGTATATAATAGTTTTTTTTTTAAACCTTTACCTTCTGTCTTGGAGTCAATACTGTGTATTGGTTCCAAGGCAGAAGAGTGGTAAGGGCTAGGCAATGGGGGTCAAGTGACTTGCCCAGGGTCACACAGCTGGGAAGTGTCTGAGGCCAGATTTGAACCTAGGACCTCCCATCTCTAGGACTGGCTCTCAATCCACTGAGCTACCCAGCTGCCCTCATATATAATAGTTTATCTGTATATCTTTATATGTGGTATATTCACATATCTTTAATTGATGCATATTTATATATATACACATATATAGGGGTATATCTACATATAATTAATATTATATCTTTTTATAGATATAGTACATCCTTATATGTGTCTATACTGGTATAGCTATATATCTTTATATGTAGTATATCTATACATCTTTATTTATAGTATATCTATATATCTTTATGTAATTAATATTATATCTTTATAGTATATGTATTATGTATGTATGTGTGTATGCACATATATACATAAGAGTATGCACATATATACATAATTCCTTCAGTGTAGAGGAACTCTTGGTATGAGAATACTCTCTATCAACACAGATGGCAACCTGTGTGAGCTTTTTTGAGGTACCTAATTAAATGGTTTTCCAGGGTCACATAGGTAGGAAGGCATTAGAGTTCTGATTTTAACTCTGGCCTTTTTTGCTTCTAACTCTCTATCCACTATGCAAACTGTCTCTATGATTCTATACATTTAAACTCTGAGAGCTGACTGAGTGACTTCACTCTAACCTTGCCTCTCTTCTGAAAGATGTGGAAGGAAATTTGGCTGTACAATTTGCATATCACAGGAAAGCTCTTGCCCCATTTCCCTGAACTATAGCTTCTGAGCTTTATCACTTTGATCTCATATCAAAAGTTGCACAGGGGACTAATAGGAAAGTTCTTTTGGGGGTGGCCCGGTGGAAAAAGCCTTAATCTGAAGTCAGAAGATCAGGCTCTGATACTCATTAGCCTTCTGGCTCCTGGTGGGACTCTGCATCTCTTTGCCAATAATATCTAATCTGTAAGATCTCCAGGCTTGTTGTGAGGAAAGTGCTTCGTAATCCTTAAAAAACTAAATAAGGATGAGCTGAGGAAAGTTTTGATCTCCAACCCAACAGGCATATATTAGGTTGCATGCAAATTACTCTGCTAGATGCCAGAGATTCAAATAAAAGCAACAACAACAATAAACACAAAACAATTCCTGTCTTCATGGAACTCATATTCTAGCCAGTGTAAATTCTGCCAGTAAAATGGATAAGCACTTCAAAAGCCTATCAAACACTTGGCCTTTCTATCCACACTATATGTTTGGTTGCTCCAATATATGTGGTCTCATCCAAGTAGAATAAGAGCTCCTTGTGGGCAGGGAATAATCATTTCACTTTTCTATTTGTATCCTCAGCACTAAGAATAGTGATGTTGTATAGTCAACACTAAATAAAAGATATTTTAATTAGTTAATTCACCCTGGAACTCTGAAAAACTTACCACTATCCCCAAATGAATGAACTCCAACTACAAAAAAAAAACTTCATGTCAGGCATCAGTGGATCATTATGTATTCTGTTCCATTCATTCTCTCCAAAAGCATTTGGTTTGATTGAGAAGACTTCTTAAGTAATTAAAATTCTGGTAAATGCATGAAATATGGTTTCAAAGAAGAAAGAAGTTAAAATTTTGAAAGTGAGAAAGTGAGTAAAATGGTTTTAGGGGGGGATGATGGGAAATTCTTTGATTAAACTTCAAGTAGGAGAGGGATACCACCACTAAGTCCAGTTCCATGATTAACTAGAGGAGAAAGAGTTATTTTGGTTCAGTAGATCAAACAGGGCAGTGACGGTTTCCAGTGCAATCATGACTTATTAATCCAGCACACTAAATTTGGAGTAATGGCCAGCAGTGACAGGGATCTTATTGTGATGGATTTTACCATTAGAAGACATTATTGGGGACATTAGAAAGATAGGGAGGATGTGTGGGGAAGGGCAGAAAATTCAAGGGAACTGTGAATTAAATATAGAAAATGAGCTGCAGGATAAAACAGTAGATGCAGTCATATTCTTCCCATAAAAGCATGTTGAGTTCAAATGATTTCTTTATAGACACACTAGGAGCCATGCTGAGTTGAATTGCTGAAGTCTGTTTATGAGTAAAAAGGGTGGCATACAGAACTACTTCAGTGCAATGTAATGGCTAGGAATTTACGTATGAAATTCGAAAAACTTGAGGAAACTTCCTAATGGTGATATGATCATAGTGTTGCCCTGTGGAATAACATATTCTTATTTGTTTATTTATTTATTTATTTGGTTTTCTCTAGCAATCTTATAACTGCATATGCTTGAAACCAAAACAATGAAAATATGTTTATGCTACTGTATAAGCAACAAAGACTCAACAGGGGGATCAAAAGTAATTAGAATTGTTTAATATTCTTTCACTGGTCCATTGAAGCTAACATTCTACAAAATAGCTGCATGACACATAGATGTGGTTAATATGGATGGAAAATTACTAGGTCTTAGAAATAAAAGAATTCAACAAATAAGTGCATTGTATTCTGTGCTAATTGCTTTTTGTAGGTGTTGGGGAAGCAACAACAGACTCTGGGGACCATACACTATAATGGAGAGAATGAGAAATGAAGACATGCAAATAAAGGTAGAATGTGATCAGAGTAAGCTAATAATCGAGAAAGTAGTCTATATACATTTAAGAGGAGGGAGATCATTGATAACTGAGAACTCAGGAAAGGCTTTCAGGAGGAAGGTGAACCTGAAGTCTTAAAATAATAGAAAACAAATTCAAGAATGGAGATACCAGTTTATCTAATTAAAGCTTTGGTTGGAGAAAGGAAACGTTAAAATGAAATAGTAGGGTAATTGGAAGATTTAAGTTCCTCAAGTCACAATTCTCCCTCTTTCTTCCTTTTTCCCTCCCTGCCCCCATTACTTATGTGTCTATTTATATTGCAGTGAATGTTGCACCTCCACCTGTAGACTCATGTATGGACCACACCCATGACCATGGCAAACATCTCAAGCAAGCACATTTTTCCCTTTTTAAAAGCTTTTCAATAAAATTATTACTAAAAATAGAATCATCAAAGTTCCCCATTGTGTCTATTAAGGAATCTTAAAAACATTTTTTTTAAAAAATCTTTACTAAGTATCCATTCCAGGCAGAAGAGCAACAAGTGTCAGGCAATTGGGGTTAATTAACTTGCCCAGGGTCACCCAGCTATGAAGTATCTGAGGCCCAATTTGAACCTAGGACCTCCCATTTATAGACCTGACTCTTTATCCACTGAGTCACCTACCTGCCTCAATTTTGTATAATCTTAACATATAAATGAGAGACCCCTTGTAAGAGAATGTCTAAAGCTATACACTCCTCTGGCAAATCAAATTCCTTTTTATAGTCAAGAAACAACAAATACATTGTATGTTGTCTATTACTTTTAGTCATTGTGACTATAAAGCTCTGTCCCTGGTCTGAACTTGAATTATAAAGGTCAGCCAATTCTCTTCTTGTATTTTCAACAAATATCCTTAATATGTGTATAGGTAAAAGAAAGTGAGTATGTGGGTTAGAACAGGAGTTATTTTGGAACTCTCAATAGCCTTTTTTGGGTATTAGGAAAAATTATTTTCTATAGATGGAGAGATGTCTCAAGTAGTTCCTGTTTGTATGTGACATTTTACTGATCTCGTTAAACTCTAGAACACTGTGGAATTCCTCAAATAAATTTACAACTCAAAAGAATGTGGCCTAATAATCCACAGGAAGTAGAACAAATGGGAGAAACTTTCATGTCTTTAGTTTGATGTGCAATTGAATGGACAATCCATTGGGCTGAGCAATAAGAGATCAATAGACTGATCAATAAAGAGAGAGATAGATACATCTTGTAGCAACACTACAAATGGACAATGAACTGGGCTAAGTACTGAAGAGGAGGAAAGAAGAAACTGCATTGAATTTACACAACAATGCTTGATGCCAAACTTGAAAAGGTATCTTTTAAACGCAAATATTTTTCCAGGAATGCTAAATAGCTGTGAGTCAAAAAAGAGTACAATCTCTGAAGAATCAAAATGGCAGTTCACCTAAAAGGAAATGGAGAGATGAATGGTGGGCATAGTGATAGGGTATATTACAAATAATGATTTATGTATAAAAACTGGTATATAATCTATCATCCAGACGATATGTGACTGGAAAAGGAAGAAAGCCAGTCATAATACAAGAACAAATGATAACAATTGAAAAACGTGCTTGTTAAAAGCAAGAGAAAGGCACTCAGCATGTTGGATGGACACCTTTCAGAAGGTTCATGGGTCACTTAAACAAAGCTTATTACAGGATAAGAAGATGTAGATGAGCTGCCACTTGCATCTTTGGGAAGATTGATTACACTGTTGTATTCCAAATCCACTAAAATACTAAATGTAAGGAAACAAAAGCAAGGTCTCTTCTGAAGGCCCTCATGCTTGTTTATTAGTTAATAATAATAGCATCTTAAATATTTTATGTTTTTATAATAAAGATGAGAATTTTTGATGGCAACTTATTTAGGTAGCCTAAAAGGTCTGCAAAAATACTTTAAATTATCTCATTTGATGCTCAGAGCAACTCAGTGAAGCACTGTGCTTTTGCCTCCATTTTACAGAGAAGCAAGCTGAGAACTTAAATAACTTGTCCATGACTGTACTAGTCCTCAAAGTGAGATTCTAATCTCAATCTCCTAACTCCAAGTCCAACACTGTATCAACTATACCATGTGCCTCTAAATTAATAGTTCATTTTCTCTTCCCTATGAATGCCATTTTGAAGTGGGGCAGTAACTGAGGAAATACTAAAAGACTTCAATATTTTGGTTATTATGTTCACAAATCCTATTAATTTGCTATCATAAAAAAGCAAAGGCCATAATTAGTTTTGAAATTATTTACTTCTTTTCTTTCATTTCCTTCCTTCTCATTTTTTCTCCATTCATTCTTTCCTTTCTTCCTTTTTTTTAATGACTCCCTACCTCCCTACCCAAAGCAAATGGAATCCAAGTGCATGTTTACTTTATACTCAATAAACTATATCAAATGCAAAAATCTTCCATAACTTAATGGAAAATAAAGCAATTTATTGATTGCTGATGGCTCTTTCCTTATACTTCTGGGTTTCCCCATCAGTAGCAATCTTTAAATTTCCATTCCACTTCAATAGTACACAAAGTCAGAGGAACTCAGTGGAACAGAAAGTAATTTTGAGTCATGCCCTAAAGCCATCCTGTACATTCAAGAAAAGTTAACTCTCCCCCCCATCCTCCCTCCCCCCCCCCCCCGTGGTAACTGTAAGTAAAGAACTTTAAGAAGGAAGATTTTAATCTTCCTTCTTTCCAAAATGAAGAGCCAGACTTGATTTGATGCAAAATAATTAAACCAGAGAAAATTGGGTTGGAGATAGTGGCAAGATGGGAGCAAGGTCAAATTTATTTGTTTTCTATTGGGATGCCAATGCATGTTGTGCTAGATACTTCACATGGCTTAACTTTCCAGAAAAAAAAGAAATAAATGAATTGATAAATTAAGCTACTTTATTTTTATTTCCCAGGGAAGGAAATATGTATTCATTTAGAATGACTTGACTATTAATAATGGTATCACAGATTTAGAACTAAAAGGGGTCTTTAGAGCTCATCTAGACCAACACTCATTTTACAGATGCCAATAACTCACATGGATAAAGCACTTTAAAGTTTGCAAGGAATTTTCCTTACCACAAGTGGGGGGGTTCAAATATTATTGGCTCCATTTTACAGTTGAAGAAGCTAAGACATAGCGGATCATAAAGGAACTCTGTCTATAGAATGTGAGGCAGAATTTGAATATAGATATAATGACACTAAGTCTTATCCTCTATCCAGTATACCACATTTCCTAAAAATCAACAGATCTCCTCTAAGAATGAAATATCAAATTTATTTTTTATTTTCTTCTATCTTTTCCTCTTTTTCTAACCTGGGTCCCATCTTCCTTGCCAGGGCAATGAAGTAGTGTAGTGAATAGAGCACCAGGTCTGGAGTGAGGAAGACTCTTTTTCCTGAGTTCAAAGCTGACCTCAGACACTAAGTGATCTTGGGCAAATCACTTAACCTTATTTACCTTAGTTTCCTTATCTGTAAAATGAGCTGGAGAAGGAAATGTAAATCACTCCAGTACCTTTGTGAAGAAAACTTCAAATGGGGTCACAAAGAGACTGAAATGACTCAATAATAACAACAACCAACAGCTTAAAAGTATGAAAATTTTTCCCCTGGAGAGCTATTTGTTAAATATTTATGAGCATTCTCCATGCTTGCATCCTACTATCTAAAAACCCAGTCATGGGGCTTTTCACTAAGACAACTAACTATTTTTACCCTTATATTTATCACCCCAGGTCCTTCTCTCTGCCTTCTCTCCCACCCTTGGACAAGCTCCTAATTTCTTTTCTAAACAAGGTGTGGAAATTGTGGTGTATGTTGATAATGGAATACTATTGTGCTCAAAGGAATAATAAACTGGAGGAATTCCATATGAACTGGAATGACCTCCAGGAATTGATGCCGAGTGAAAGGAGCAGAAGCAGGAGAACATTGAACACAGAGACTGATAAACTGCGGTATAACAGAATATAATGGACTTCTCTATTAGCAGCAATGTAATGATCTAGGACAATTCTGAGGAATTTTTGAGAAAGAACACTATCCACATCCAGAGAAAGAACTGTGGGAGCAGAAACTCAGAAGAAAAACAAATGCTTGCAAGGACACATGTAAAACCCAGTGAAACTGTGCATTGGTTACAGGAGGGTGGGAGGGGAGAGGAGCGAAAGAACATGATTCTTGTAACCAAGGAAACATATTCTAAATTGGCTAATTAAATAAAATTTTGAAAACAAAAAAAAATAGACAAGGTGTGGGCAATTATGAAGGAACCATTAGATAAATTCCCACCCTATGTCTCAGCACATTGACGATATACCCTCCAGATCATCTATTGGCAGATGTCCATGGGATAGTAGGACAGCCTCTGCATGAACACTGATTTTGCCTCATCCTTTTTGTTTTGGGTGGGACAGAGTTAGTCACACTGGGTGAGAAGGCATGGAAGAATCTCATTATACAATCCTTCTTCCAAAATATATTCTTATAAAATGTCCTATTTCTGGTTAGGACACTGCATGCCATTTTAGTCACCCAGATTTACAACTTAAATCACTCTTGGTTTTTCACTTCCACTTATTCCACCTATAAAAGCAGATCCAAAATCTTACACTTTCTACTTCAGCTTCTCCAGAATGTGTCCCTTTACCTACATTCTCCTAGTCATTACCAACTCTCTCACCTTCTAGTTCAGACTCTTTTTAATTGGAATTGCCATAACTTCCAACAGCACTGCCAAAGATATTTTCTTAAAGTGGAGTTCTGAGCATGTTACCCCTTTATCAGCAAACTCCAGTATCACCTCTGAGACAAAATGCAAGTTCTATTTGGCTTTTTAAAAATATTTGAAGTATTTTATTTTATTTTATTTTATTTTGTTTTGTTTTGAATTAATTTATTTAGTCAATTTAAAATATTATTCCTTGGTTACAAGAATCATATTATTTCCCTCCCTCCGCTCCCGCCACCCTTCCTGTAGCTGATGTGCAATTTCACTGGGTATTACATGTGTCCTTGATCAAAACTTATTTCCATGCTGTTGGTGTTTGGACTAGGATGTTCATTTAGAGTCTACATCCCCAATCATATCCCTTCGACCCATGTGACCAAGCAGTTGTTTTTCTTCTGTGTTTTTACTCGCACAGTGTTTCCTCTGAATGTGGATAGTGTTTTTTCTCGTAAATCCTTCCAAGTTGTTCAGGATCACTTGACTGCATTACCACTAATGGAGAAGTCCATTACATTCAATTGTACCACAGTGTATCAGTCGCTGTGTATAGTGTTCTCCTGGTTCTGCTCCTTTCACTCTGCATTAATTCCTGGAGGTTGTTCCAGTTCACATGGAATTCCCCCACTTTATTTTTCCTTTAAGACTCTGTGGTCTGATGTATCCTTCATAAACACAGAGTGAGGGACAGAAGAGCCCTCAGAAATCATGCAGTCTAACCCTTTTGGCTCTCAGAATGACTTGGCCAAGTTACATAGGTCATAAGTAACACATATAGGATTTGAATTCAAGTTCTCTAACTCTTAATCAGTGCTCTTCCCTCTGTACCATACTGCCTGTCAATTTTGGGCTAACTGCACATTTTATCAAGAATGTTACCTTCAATCAATTTATTGATAAAATGTGTTTCAAGGAATAGTTTTAGGGCTAGGGATGTAAAGCACCACAGTGAAGTGCCTCCTTATAAGTAAGCTGGCATCTTTCCATCAATGATTACTCCTTAAGTTCATTAATTCAAGCAGTTGTGAATCCATCTTTACGGCTATCTTGCCCACACCCCCATCTTGTCCATGAAGATAGAATGAGATACTGTGAAATGTCTTGTTGAAACTTAATTATATTGCTACATTTATGGCATTCTCCTGGTTTACCAGGTTAGTAACCCCATCAAAGAAGTAAATAAGGTAAGTCTAAGATAACCAGTTCTTGATGAACCCAAACTGGCTCTTAGTGATTAACATGGCCCTTTTAAAATGTTAACAAGCCATTACTCTATTAATGTATTCAAGAATTTTTCCAGGAATATAAATCATGTTCAACAGCTTCTATTTTGAGAATGTAACTTTTTTCTCCTCTTTAGGAAATAAGAACAATTATTTGTCTACAATCCTACTACATTTACTCCCTCATCTGCAATTAAAAAAAAAAATCATTTCGAGCAGCTGTGCTAACAAATTTGTCAGTTCCTTTAACACTCTGAATGTAGGGGATCGGGGCTGATGACTTGACCCCACCAAGGGCACTTAGGTACTTTCATAACATCTCCTCACATACACTGGATTCCAACACCTTGTTAACTACTTTTGTTCTGTTCTTAACCTTAAAGTTAAAAAAATCATTTTCCCTGTTAGAGAAAACAAGCAAAATCAAGACCAAAGGATTTTATTAGTTCCTATTTTAAGGCTTGAAAATGAGAACCCCAGTGTCATCAAAGACTGAAAGGTCTCATAAACACCATCGCCCTTAAAGCAACACTCCTCATAGCAACAAAGAAATAGAAGCATCATGACTGTAACAGAACAGTATTCAGCTATAAGAAACGATAAATAGGAAGAACACAGACTCATGGGAGCACTTAAATGAACTGATGTAAAGTGAAGTAAGCAAAACCAGGAAAATAATCTACACAGTTACAACGATATAAATGTATATGAAGAGCACAATAACAACAACAATTGAAATTGAACTCTGTGTAATTATACCGTCTGGGCCTAATGTTGGAGAATATATGGGAAAATGAACCTCCTTTCCTTCTTGGAATCAGTGTATGGAACATTACGTGTATTGTTAAACTTGGCTGATATATCTGTTAGTCTTGTTGAATTACTTTTTTTGCTTTCTCCTTCTTGTTTAAAAAAAATTAATTCCTGAGAAGGGTAGAGAAAGCAATATATTTGGATATGAAATTGATATAAAACCAAACCGTTATCAACGTAATTTTTAAAAATAGCACATCATTCTTCTATCTTAAACTAAGGTTAAGAGGGAAAGAATCTCATTCTTATATATTGACTTCTGAACACGAACAGTTATTTTTATTCTGAATCTCTTATCTTAAATTTGTAACTCTAATGAATATACTGCTTGTTCTCATAAGGCCTTCAGCTGCAATTTTGTGTTTTTGTTTTGGTCCAGATTTTATATTCCCTAACAAAGCTTTCTATGTTTTTTCTGAGAGTATAACCTGGATCATCACCAATGGATAATAAATATGAAGTGAGCTAAGTTTGAGTAGGTTCTCTATTGCAACCTAAACAAGGAATGTGAAGAAATAGTAAGATGTTTGCAGTTGACTGTAATCAGCTTAAATGTCCAGATCCAGTGAAAGAATATTTAAAAATTGCAGACTTAGAAAATGCTTTCTAAATCCAACAAGATTACAGAAATTACAAAACCAGTAAGCCATATACTAATTACTGAAAAATTTTGCACCAGGTTATCAAATGGAAAGTTTTTGGGAGTCAGGAGGAAGGTTATACTTTGTCATGAGGAGCCAGCATAGGTCTGCTAAGAATAAGTTATCCTCCCTCTTCTCATCCCCTAGTTTTTCATCAGTTACAAGAATGATAGAGTAGGAGAAAAGTACAAGTTTATATTGATTTCATGCAACTGCAAAAGGTCAAACATAAGAATCAGAATGAGTGAGATGAGTTAGTAGTTTCATTATTCAATTAGAAATGGCAATTGAGAGCACAACTGGTTATTTTGTGGATCTTTGCCTCAGAGCAATGAATCAAGTTAATAAAGTTCCCTATGATATCCTTGTGATAAGAAAGGATAGCATAGTGTGGTACTTTTAGATGACTCATAACTGGTAATCATACCCAAAGCACTGCCGTTAATGGACAATGTCAAGCTAAATCTTTACTGGATAATGTCAAAACTCTGTCCTTGGTCCTATTCAAAAATTTATCAACCTGGATGAAGCTATATAAAATAAATGATCAAATCTGGATATGAAGCTGGAAAATATAATTAATACAGTAAATAACAGAATTAAGATCTGAAACTACCTCAAACAGGTAGGATAATGATCAAAATCAACAAGATAAATGGAAAGGCACAGAAAATTAGTCTGATTTTTTTTTATTGCTGATTCTAACAGGTATTACAGAATTTATCTAAAACAATCAAATGCATTCAATAAACTTTTGTTAAATGTCTACTATATACAAGACACTATAATTAGAACCAGATATGAAATTATTTTCTTGTGATTTGCCAATTTCATCTAAAATTGGTGTGTCAGAAAGAAATCCTTATTGACTGTTGTAGTTACTTGAAACTTTATGATTCCTTTCTCATAAAACAAAGCATATTCATTCATAGTCTTCCAAAAACAGTGTGTTTTGGGGTAGCATCTGGGGTAGCATCAGGGACCAGCTTTAAACTTGTAATTTCAATTAGTGACGTAGGGGAAAACAATCACATGATCATAGATTGCAAGCTGAAAGTGATCTTAGAGACCAATTTTGATGCTGAGAAAATTAATAAAGAGGGAAGCATCATATAAGCAGTTTGTCAGGATTTGAACTCAAGTCCTTCTGGTTCTAAATTTATTACCTAGATTTGCCTGGAATTCAAGAGACCTGGATTCTAAGCTTAGTTTTAGCATTACCTTACTTAGTAGAGCTGGAAAAGTCACATTATTCATCTGTGGCTGTTTATTCATGCAAAAAATAAAAGGGTAGGTCTTGAGCAAAGGTTCTTAACCTAGATTTCATGGACTCCTTATAGATTTCAAAAGATCCATGAACTTGTATGGAACAAAAATCACATCTTTATTTCAATATAATTGGTTTTTAATAATAATGGTAACAATCATTCTTTTGTTTTTTTAATTTTTTAAACCTTTACCTTCGGTTGTGGAATCAATACTGAGTATTGGTTCCAAGGCAGAAGAGTGGTAAGGGCTAGGCAATGGGGGTCAAGTGACTTGTCCAGGGTCACACAGCTGAGAAGTGTTTGAGGCCAAATTTGAACCTAGCACCTCCAGTCTCTAGGCCTGGCTCTCACTCCACCGAGCTACCCAGCTGCCCCTGTAACTATTATTTCTAAAGCACTTAATAAATATTTTTATCCTCACAACCACTGGGGGAAGTAGATGCTATTATTGTCTCCATTTTATGATTAAGGAAATTGAGGAATACAGAAATTAAGTCACTTGCCTGGGGTCATGGAACTCCTAAGTATTAGAGGCTGGATGTGAATGTAGGTCTTCCTGATGCCAGACCCAGCTCTTTATTCACTGTACTAATTAGCTGTTTATATTTCCTTTGTTATTCTTTGTATCTTTATGCATTTAAACACATAATTTTTGGAAAGAAGTCACTAGTTTCACCAGACTTACAAAGAGGTTTATGAGAGAGAGAGAGAGAGAGAGAGAGAGAGAGAGAGAGAGAGAGAGAGAGAGAGAGAGAGAGAGAGAGAGAGAGAGAGAGAGAGAGAGAGAGACAGAGAGAGAGACAGAGAGAGAGACAGAGAGAGACAGAGAGAGACAGAGAGAGAGAGAGAGAGACAGAGAGAGACAGAGAGAGACAGAGAGAGACAGAGAGACAGAGACAGAGAGAGAGAGAGAGAGAGAGAGAGAGAGAGAGAGAGAGAGAGAAGAGGGGAGAGAGAGAAGAGGGGAGAGAGAGGAAGAGAAAGAAAGAAGGGGGAGAGAGAGGAAGGGAAAGAAGGGAAGAGAGAGAGAGAGAGAGAGAGAGAGAGAGAGAGAGAGAGAGAGAGAGAGAGAGAGAG
This sequence comes from Monodelphis domestica, assembly GCF_027887165.1. NCBI lineage: Eukaryota > Metazoa > Chordata > Mammalia > Didelphimorphia > Didelphidae > Monodelphis > Monodelphis domestica. Next base: position 96,455,554 of record NC_077234.1, on the reverse strand, counting down.
AGAGAGAGAGAGAGAGAGAGAGAGAGAGAGAGAGAGAGAGAGAGAGACATATACCATCAACAACTCCTGGGCTAGAAGATTTTTATGGTACCTCCCAGCTCTAAAAGACTATGATTCTATAACAAAGAGAGAGTAGAAAAGAGTGGCTGGAGCAAGGGGAGGAGGAGGAGCTTCCTAAAAGTCATTTTTCTTCCCAGAAAATGTTGTTAGATGCCTTGGGTGGAAAGTGAACAGCTTAACCTTAAACAGATTTTAATTTTTAATAGAGTGGAATAGGTCAGCTGAAGCCTTGTCACTAGGAAGTCTGGGTACAAGCTAGTATCATGAAGATTTCTCTAGCATGCCCTGAGGTGGTGTTCCAGTCCCAGTAGGTGGGTATGAGTGGATGGGCTGGGGGGGAGGGGGAGGGCGAGCTTTAAATAGATAAAATGTCATGCGTGAGACGATCCATACCTGATCGAATCCTTTATTTGGCTATCTATGATCTTACTCGGACCCATGACTGACACTAATGAAATTTCAAACTGAAAATATCGTCAGAGATTTATCTGTATGAGGAGGAAGAAGATATCACAAAGGGAAAGGGAAAGGAATATTTGTGTTTCGAGTACAAATTCTAATAAATAAAGATCAGCTTTCCTACATAATTAAAATCAAGGCTGGGGACAGGAAGCAGTGGTCCAAATATTATGCACACAATACAAATGCTCTGACATGCAAAAAGGTCTCCTGGGAAATTAAAGTCCCCAAACAGTAGGAAAAATTGAACCAGGGCAGAGCAGCAGAGCTTTCACTCAAAGAGATAAAACAAGTATAGATGAACCAGGTCTGACTAATTTCACAAGCTTTGTAAAGTCCTCAGATTATCTGGGTATTAGTGCAGGCAGGTCTCAGCTGTCCATAAAAATGAGAACATGGTTTAAAAAGCGCATTTGAATTTTAAAGGTGCTCAACATTTCTAGTATTGTTTACTAAAAAAGGTCAACACTCCAGTCTTTTATTCATGCACATCACTGCCTCAATCTAAAAGCACCGGCTAAGTCCAATGAGTTTTCCACATGGCATATGCTGGAAATGTGTTAAATGCAGAGTTCCAGAGCCAAGGACATTATTTTTCAACTCGGTGAATCTCGTATTAAAAAACCTTTGCTCTGCCCACTCCTGGGGTGTCTGAGGATGGGCCAAGGCAATATTGGATCAAGAACTGAAAGGGCATATTAATTTATTGGAGAATTGTTGACTACAGCAACGACAACAATACTAAGCTGAGCCTCTCCTGAATCTTTCAGTCACCTCCTGAACTCATTGGTGCCCAGTCTAGAAAAGGGAAAATAGAAACATTTAAATAGAGCCCACATCAAATTGCAGCCCTAGCATGACATTTTTGGCTTTCTCTGGACGATATTTTGCTCAGATTTATGACTGGTACACATACCCAAATTCCCAGCTTTGTACATATATTCACATCAGTTCTTAGTTGTTTTTTTTTTTTTTTGAAAATCAAAGGCATAATATTCAGAGACCTTCAAGAAAGATTTGTGTTAAAATCATTAAATGCCCACACAAGTAATTTTTTATTAACTGAACCCAGTAATGATACATAATACATACCAATTTTATGGCAGAAAGAAGAATTATTCACTTTGTTGCTCCAAGAATATCTGTTGTGTAAATTAGAAATCGTCTTGGTAGCAAGTCCAGTATTATACATGTACTATGGAAAAGTACAACTTTAATGCCAGAGGAATTTTGAATTAACTGCAGGTGTGCCTCCCATTAAGAGAATAATAATGAATTCCATCTTTGAAAACACCATTCCCATATACATTCAGGGGCTTTTCATTTTAAAAAAAATACATTCTTCACTTTGCAAAAGGCTTGGCTATGGTTCCTTATAAAAATATCACCCCCCCTCCACCCCACCCATGCATTTATTACATGGCATGATTTACAGAAATTTGTGGGAGCAAGCCCCTCCCCTCTGTGCCTTGGTTGTCCTAACTTTAAATTCAAAGTTGGACTAGATGAACTCTCTGGTCCTTTCCATTTCTAAATCTATGACCCTATGAGGTAAACCATTTTCACATAATTTACAGAATGCAATTGACTCGGATTGTTACAAACATTTGATTTACATTCAACTTTTCAAGAATCTATTGCACAAAGCAAGTGACATGTGTGACTTTAGACATAAATACTGCATCCCAGAAGACAAAACTGATCAGTTGATTGATGTAGAGATAGGGGTTAAAAGGAAAGCTATACCAATAAATCACTTTTAAATGCCAAATCAAGTCTGAATTGTGTTTATTAATATCATAGTTCTCTGTTATTAAGGAGAAGAGCCTAATTGGATGGCCTGTGTGCCACAATCAAAGCCATCACATCACTACAGTGGCTTCACTCCTAACTCAATTCACATCATCACAAACTCATAAAAATGCAGAGCCAGGTGTGCCCTTCCAGACCAGGACGGGACATTTTACCAGGGATACAAAGTGGATTGAGGAAGAAAACTTAATTTATGGATGGGGAAATAAGGGGAGGGTTCCCAGAAGACATAACATTTGGGGAAGATTTTTGAGAATATCAAAGGGTAGAAATGAAGGAAGTGAGCATAGGCATTTTGTGTATTGGAAAAATACAAAGGCAAGGAGACATGAATGTTCAGGATGTGTATGGGAGGGCAGCAAGCCAGCTAAGCTCTAACCGCCTCTTCATTGCATTAATGTTTGGTTTCTGGCTAGAAACCCTTTTATAATGTTCTCAAAGATACATCAGCTAAGCATCAAGAAGATCTCAATTCAAATCCTACCTCAGACACTCTCCCCACCCCCAAATTTCTATTTTAGTATAAATTTTAAGACCGAAGAGTGGCATTGGCTAGGCAATTGGGGTCAAGTGGTTTTCCCAGGGTCACATAGCTAGGAGTCTGAGTGCTAAATGAGAAATTGAGACCTCGAACATTTGTGTTCTTTGGGCTCATATTTTTGACATGGAATCTTTTACAAGTTCATGGCCAACTGGCGCATTGCAATGAGTCTTGGCGTTCTGGGAGAATTATTTAGAATCAAGTTAAGGCCACAAGAACAGGCTTCCATTACAATGAGAACAGATGTAATTATTCTGCCATTAGTTATGGGGTAAGCCATATTCCTCTCCACTCCCACCCCCCTTTTTTTTCTTTACTCTTTCATCCAGTTGGGATGCTCAAAAATTCCAAAATGTAGTTGCTAGAGTAGAAGTAACAGGCTGATTTTCTACAAATCAATGTCTCAAAATCAATGGGAAATAAGGGAAGACTGATAAACCATCACCACCTTCACTAACATATCAGAACTAGGCCCTTTCCCACATAAAAAAGGTAAAGTTTGGATGTAATATTTGTTGTTGTACTACTAGAAAACTTGTAGAATGCTGTGTCTATCCCCCTAAGGCAATAAAAAATATACTTCAATAAATATCATTTGGTTTCCTTTCCTTGTGTGGATGCTGATTTACTACAAAATCACTCATTTTGAGATGTACTTGCTGCCAAATATAGGAAGTAAAATGGAGAGGAAAACTTGATTCTTTTCATGATAAGAAAGCAATCTACAAGTGGAAAAACAGTACTAATTCAGGGTGGATAAAGAGATAATTACAATGTATAGTTAGAATATACATGTCCTGCGGAGTACTATGGAGCAAGGATAGGGTTAAGCCAGTGCCTAATTTGTGGAGGACTTTACCTCCCAGTTAAGGAATCTGTACCTTCAATCTTAGTATCTAGGAAGAAACCAGCCAAACAAGGAAGTATGAGTTACAGATCCAACCCTTTTAAATAACAATGAATATCCTACTAAAGAAAAAAGTATGAGATATTAGTAAGCTTTTTTAGTTTATTAAATGCAAAAGACAAACTGACTCTTAGGCAATTTTACTTCATAACAGAAGGGAATCATCACACAAGCTTCCAGGAATTTATGTTTTTGGAATCACTGTAATGATAACATTATTCTTCCTTAATATTACTCATCTCCACCTTCTGGCTTCCCTGACTTCCTCCAAGCCTCAGCTAAAATCTGTCTTCTATAAGAAACCTTTCTTACCATTCCTTAATACGAGTGTCTCCCCTCAACTGATTTTCTCAAATTTATCTTTAATATATCTTATTTGTTGTTCTTTGTCCTTCATTTTAAAGAGGATCAATGAAGATCAGAGTGAGATATGCTGACTTGTACAGAAACTGGATTTAAGTGATTCGGAGTTGCTCAACGCCATCAGCCTCACTTTCTCTTCCAGAGCCATCCAAGTCCAATGGCAAGACAAAAAGTCAGAACTGGCAGTGGCTCAGGATGCAGTGGATGACCTTGCCATCTTCTATGGCTGACCAAGATCTAAGAGCTCCACCATGTCTGTTTCAGCCATCTTCATGGTCATTGGAACAAATTATTCCGATCTGCCCATTCTGCTAGGCAAACTCTTCACATTCTTGGGGTAAAGATCTCCCTACTAGGTTTGACGGCTGTACCTGGTTTAAACCCATCTGCTGAGATGGTTTTAGTGGGCTGTTGCCACTACTCATGCTACAGCTTCTTGAAGTCACAGGTGAAAGTTGGGTGACAAGTGGATGAGCAGCCCTGAACAGAACCTTGAAGGTCCTCACATCAGAAGGGCTGATCCTCTGGGAACACCCAATGCACTCCACACACCCTTGTTTTTATAAATATATTTTTTTTCATGTTGTTTTCTTCATTAGACTGAGAGGGCAGGCAATGTCTTTTGTTTTGTACTTTATCCCCAGAGCTAAATACAATGACTAACTCATAGTAGCACTTAATAAACATTTTTGACTGACTGAATCATAACCTATAGGGTTCATTTCAACTCAATTATATATGATATAATATGTGTATTATATAATTCCATATAATAATTGGATTGAAATTGCTGAGAGGGGAAAAAGTCTTGCAGGGATCAAAGAGCTTTGGCAGCTTAACTTGTGAGCCTCCCTCATTACAACCTGACCTTGAAAAGGTCTCTCTTTGTACTCCACTGACCAATTTTGGTGACATATGACATTTTAAATAAATAATGTATAGGCTGTTTCTACCATGTGCTATGTACAACTTTAACTCAACAGGGACTTTATAAATGTTATATGAGAGAGTAAGCTTTCTTTAAAAAAAGAAAGAAAGAGAGAAAGAAACCCTGGACTCTTTCAATGCAGACATCAAACAAGTCTCCAGAAAATGTTGATCAGTGGATACTGCTTTCATGAAAGAGAATGAGAATAGCTGGCAGGCACAATTTGACCGATTCAGTGACATTCTAGCACCTCACAGAGATTTCCTTTGACACAAAAGATGGGAGGCTGGTTAAAAGGAAGGGGGGGGGAGAGAGAGAGAGAGAGAGAGAAAGAGAGAGAGAGAGAGAGAGAGAGAGAGAGAGAGAGAGAGAGAGAGAGAGAGAGAGCGAGAGCACTTTACCCTTTCCTTTATTTTTTTTTCTCCTTCAAACTCATGCTCTCCCTGCTAAATATTCTACAAGAAAACTGTCCCCAGACAATTTTGCAGACAGGTAATTTTTTTCTATTTGCATGCTGGAACCTCTAACATGTAAAGTAATCACAATGCCAATGATAATGACAATGATGGCTGACATATATAAATTGAAGGTTTGCAAAGTTTTCTATATTTGTTCTCTCGTTTGAGCATTACAACAGCCCTGTGATCTTTATCCCCTTTTTTAGATGGAGAAATTCCTGTTTAAGACAAGCAATCTGATTTGGACAATATCCTGGAACTGGTGTCAGAAACAGGAAAAGAACTTGGGACTCTCCTGACTCCATGGCAAACATTCTTTCTACCTTATCCAATTTCTTCCTCACTATTCTTCCATCTTTTGCTATCTTATTCTCAATGATGAAATATTCTATTTAAAAAAAAATCCTTACCTTCTGCTAAGTATCAATTTTAAGGCAGAAAAGCAGTAAGGGTTAGGCAACTGTTTTTAAGTGACTTGTCTAGGATGACACAGTTACAAAGTACCTGAGAACAGAGTTGAACCCAGTTCTCCCAACTCTGGACCAAGTGCTCTATACATCTATGTGCCTCAGACCAAATATTCTAATCATTTTTATAAGCAGAATAGAGCATGACATTCTTTTAAACAGAGACCAATCAACCTGGACTTCAAAATACTCTACAATTTGGTGCCAAAAGTTACCTCCTAATGTTGTACTGGACCATTTGCTTTTCTCCATAAATATTCTATTTCCCCAACACTATCTTTTCCTTATGCTGTTCTCTCTCTCTGAAATAACTGTTCTGTCCCACCTTCCATGTTTACTGAAATAATTCCCAGTCTTTAGGACTCAGGTCAAATGTTAATTCCTCCTAGCAACTTTTCCTGATTCTATTACTCAATTTTTCCAACTCAGACCTTACAAAGAATTTAGTACTTCTTTCATTATTTATCATTTTGCACTTTGTACATAGCTATTTGTCCATTTTCCTATGAGGAGCATTGTATACATGCCTACTAGTTTGTAAATCCCTATGACTGTGTCTTATTTCTAGACTAAAATAGGACTATGTGCATAGCAAATGATGAATAAATGTTCATAATATCATATCAAAAAGAAACAGAGAATCTAATAAATAAAATACAAAGAAAAACCAGAGATAATTTCTAAAAGAAAGTGTGATCTCAATATATAAATATGGTTTATACATAGTCTATCATTCTTAGATTATATATTCCTAGGGCGCAGGGAACCCATTTTAATTTTTACATAGCTTTATATGAATGACTTGTATAGAAGAGTTTCCAAACTTCTATAGCCCCCTGCTCCCATTGTCTAACCTAGTAAGCACACCAATTGACACAGCTATGTGTAAAATCAGCCATGCCTCAATCTGGCTCTAAGGAAGATACACTATATACAATATATAATATTAAATCAATTCTCTATGCTATCTATCTATCTATCTAATCTCTATGCTATCTATGACTAACTATCAAGTTAGTCATGTAATTGTTACCAATCTGTCTGTAGCCTCTTACTGTCTTCTTTCTTAACTTGGTAAATCCAGGGGCTGAATTCCTAATCCTTGGGATTTTACCTCATATTAGATTTCTGACATATTAAGTCTCAGAGTTTTCAGGGTCTGCAGTTTTGACCATTGAGGCATACTCAGTGAACCTAAATGACCAGCCAAGACTTATCGAGTACCGAAACTTGGACAAATTGCTCTAAGTCAAAAGAGGTCCCTTGCTTTTGCCATGCTTCTCTTCTCATTCTGTCATCAATTTAGGCACAACTATCTCAGCATCCAGTAAAACCAATAACATTGATCAGATGTGAGAACGTATATTGGGAGGGATTCGTGCCCATTGGTACATCTGATAGCCAATCATCTTGAAATATAAAGAATAAGAAACAAGCCATCTGTGTATTGCAAGAGAGCTCAGAAGCTGTATAATTAAACTCATTTGAAGAATCTCTTCTAGAATATCACCAGCAAGTAGTTATCTAGTCTCTACTTTAAAAGCTCCAGTGAGGGGAAAACTACTCTCTCCTAAGTATTCCATTTTGAGGTCACATAAATTGTTGGGAAGTTTTTTTCCTGACATGCCTAAACATATCTCTTCTTTGTTCTCAAGTAAGAAGAACAAGTCTGTATGACGAGTCTTCAAATGCTTGATTACAACTAAAATATCCTGCACCCTGCTCCCAAGTTTTGTCTTTTATGAGCTAAACATTCTCAGTTCCAACAGTGTGGTGGGCTCTCCCATACCTTCACTATCCTACTTGTTGCTCCACTACATGTTCTCCAGGTTCCCAGTATTCTTCCTAAAATATGGCCACTGACACTGAACACACTATTCAAGATATGATCTGATGGAGGCTAAGTCTAGTATGCCCAACAGCCTCCTCATTCCAGGTGTCATGCCTTGGACAATTATTATTTTTTTTTGCTGAAGTTATAAAAGATTTAAGTAAGAGTATCCTGAGGTTAATCAAGTGTGCAAGATTTTAAAATGATATTAAAATGTGTTAATGCTTCTTTCCCACAAAATATAAATGATCTACCTTTAAAGTGCTCACAGCAATCAATGGTTTTAATTGAGCAGAAAGGCAGAGAGAGACACTGAAACGTTCAGTTCCAGCTGTGGCTCCCGACAGTCATCTCAAGAGATGAATTTCTAAAATAAATGTTTCCATTAAGAGAGTGAAATTTATTGAAAGGTAAACCAAAAATGTATGGCTAACTGAAATATTGCTGAACAAAAGCCATCTATATACCATCCTGGATCCACTGTATATTAGTTCTTATTTTATTTTATCAGTATCAGTCAGTTAATCCAAGTGTATGTAAACTCACATAGAAGCAGTACCAGGTCTCATTTTAGGAGGAAGGAATTAGGCAACTCCTTGAAGACTATGGGAAATACCTCCTCATAATCTACTCATTGTTGAAGGACATGGAAAAAGAAACATAAAATCTCATTACATTTCTCAAAAGCTCAGTCCTATTCAATCTGTCTGATCAAATGTGGATAATGGCACCATCTTTTTATCAAGCAGCAGAATAAAAGAGACTTGGACATACATGAATAAGCATGTACTTCTGGACTTTTTTATCTCCTTGATTTTAAGAGCCTTTGTTCTCACCTTGGTCATTTTAAAAGAATTGTTGGCCTTGAGGCTATCTTACACACAGACCAACTCATTTTTGGGGGTCAGAAAAGTAACAAATAAAACAGGAGTTGAGAGCAGAAACAAAACAGATATACAGTGGCATTGTTGTTGATTTTGCTTTGCCTCCAATTTTGTTCTTCCTGAGATCGTGGTTGCCTTCTTGGTTCATTCCCAGTTCAGAAAGTCTAGAAAATGGTTGAACCAAACTGTCTTCAGGCAATCTACACATTAGCACACTGCACTACTATTAACAGAAAAGTAATTTCACCAAGGTAAGATAAACAACCATGCTGAGAAGCACCCTGCAATTACTGCCAAGGATTAACAAAGTTTAAAACAGTAACATACCTCTGAGAGAAATTTCTACACTGGGGTCTGGAGGGCTGAATCGAGTAACACGCACCATCTTAGAAATGAATGTAAAGCTTGGGAGAAGAAGGTATCCCTTGAAGCTTTAGCAAGAGGAAAGGAATTTTATACTGAGTTTTAAATTTAAATTTAAGGAGAGGCCAAATGCTACTTGGGTGTGAAGGTTTCTGCTAGATCCAAAGTGAGCAACTTAACTTCCCAGTGTAGGTCCCTTTATAGCATAGGTACAAGTTGCTTTCTGCCTGCTCAATCTGGCTGGTCCAGCCCATTGCATTTCCATTTCCGGCTCTAAATAAGTTATTATTCAGCAAATCATTTCCGTAAGCAGATGCAAACACTTTCTTCTGTGAGATTTCCCTAAGGCAAGTTTAATTTCTTAGGAAAGGGTCAAGGGACAGCAATATAAAGTGCATACTAAGAAACAAACACGCAAAGTCAGATGTTGATGCTTATGCTGGACCCTCCTAGACTTCAGGTCTTTCTGAATCAATAATATTAACCCTAGTGACTCCATTTATAGCAAGGACTCCATTTATAACCTCTTTTTTGCAACATAGACCCCTTTGGCAGTCTAGTGAAGTCAATGAACTCGTTAGAATAATGTTTTTTTTTTTTTCATGCATACAGATTACAAAGGAAAACACTTATATTGATAATAGTTATCTAAATGTGAAAAATGTTCATAGATCTCAGGTTAAGAATATCTGATTTGTAGGGAATAAATGTTGGTGCTCTTAGATATTTTCTTACTAAAACCATAATGAAGTAAAAAATATGGAGTAAATTAGAGCATATAGAGGGCTGGCTTAGAAGTCAGGAAGACTTCTGTTCAAGTATTCTAATATATATGGACTATGAGACAATGGGTGAATTATTGAACAAAATTTTCAGTGCCTCAAGCAAGAACCTAACACTGAATTATTGATCACCTATCAAACTACTTTGATAGAGGAAATTTCCATACCAGGAGATTCCCATGTTAATAAAATCACAGTTTTGAACAATGAAAGAATACAAGTTTTATTTTATCTTGATGGAAATATGCATCTAATAATTATAGAATCTTTAGGTACAAAAAAAGGCTAAGTCCAAATATTCATTTTAGAATGTGTGTAGAACATTGCGTATGTGGAACATTGACAGGTTGGCATAAAAGTCAAAACCAATGACAATTGGAATTTCAGACTAAGAAGGGACCATAAAATATGCTCTTCCAAATTCCCATTTTTGGTATACTTCTAGTACCAAATAAAAAACACACCAAAAAATATAAAAAGTTTTTCCTAGGAAAAGTTTATATACATACATAAATACACATACATGTATATATAAACACACAAACATATGTATGTATGTGGATATCAACTATTTAGTAAATAAGCACTGGCAAAATGGTTATTACCTAGAGTATTTTTTCTTCTATGAGATACAAGATGGGGAAAAATACTTTCAATGGCCATCCAATATTTGCTTTTCTTGGCTATCACTTTAGCTAGCTTACTTTCATGAATCGGGATTATACCCCAAAATACAAGAGACAAGATAAAAATACTCATGCCAGGAGAGGAGCTGCAAACCTAACATAATTACTGCTTACTGGCACAACATATGTCTCCCTAAAATGTATACATAATATTGAAAAGCCAATGAGGTGGGGGGAATGAATGTGAGTAGACAATAGGTTTTTCATTTATTTTTCCAACAACTTAACCTTGTGGGTCTCAATTCAAATGGTTCTATTATCTTTGAGGTCTTAATCATTTGTATTGGCAATTTCTGAAGTGTTCAAAGCTTGTGCTTAAAGAGTATTATTGGCATACAACGTAGTCATGCAACATTAAGTAGATTTACAACCTTGTACATAGTTATCCTTGATAATCTTTATTTAAAAGTGAGTTAAATCTTACAGAGTAGTTTAGCAATGTCAAATGTCTTATCCTTAGGCACATTCTACCTGTGAATATATTGCCTTCATGAGGCATCGTTAGACTCATTTTCCCCAACTGAGCTAACAAAGTTGATTTTTGTTGGTATATAGAGAAGATTATCAATTTGGTTTCTATTTCCTTGACCAAGAAAAAAATGAAAAGACTAGAAAATAAAATGAAAATACATAGTATTTCACAAATAGTTTTAATGTTCTCTGGCTTAAAGCAAAAGAAAACCTTTCTTTAAAAAGTATAGTTTCTCAATTTCTGAGGATTTCCATTTGTCTCTAGTAACCTTAACATATTTAGCCCAATCTTCTAGCCTGTTGAGATCTTTCTGGATTCTGACTTTGTCATCAGTTTCCTCACATGTAAAATAATTATAATAAGAGCACAAAGTCCACAACGGTTACTGTTTTAAAGATCAAAAGAGATCATACATGTAGATCATGTTGCAAATGTTAAAAATATGGATCTCCAGCTGTTTATTAGACATTTAAATTGGATGTCCTGTAGACATCTCAAATTAAATATGTCCAAAACTGAACTCTTTACCCTTTCCACTATACCTTACCCTCTTCTAGACTCTCCTTTTACTACAGAGGCTATTACCATCCTCCCAATACCCCAGGCTCATAACTTTGATGTCTTCTTTAATTCCTCACTAGCTCACACCTTCCACATTCAATTAATTGTCAATTTCATCAGTTCTACCCTCAAAACAGCTCTCAAATACATTCCTCCTATTCTTTGAGATTGCTACCATCTTAGTACAGGCCTTTAGCAACTCACACCTAGATCATTGCAGTGCCCTCATGGTCTGTCTCCACACCTCAAAATCTTGCCCGATTCCAGCCCATTCTCCACAGAGGGGAAAAATAATGTCTCTTATCAGTTAGGGAATGACTAAACAAGTAGTAGTATATGATTATGATGGAATACTACTCCATGGTAAGAAATAATGGGCAGGTTAATTTTTTTAAAGCATTGAAAAATTAACATGAAATGATGAAGAATGAACTGAGTAGAACGAATAAAATGTTGTATATGGCAGTAAACAATATTGTTTGAAGAATTATTGTGAATGTCTACCTACAGAAAAAGAACTGATAAACAAGTATGCAAGATATGGTTTTACATAAACATATTTTATTTTGGCCAAACTTTGTCTGTTTTGTGTGCTGGGTGGGAAGGGAAGGAGGGAAGAGCCATCTTAAAACTTCAATGTAAAAAAAAAAACGAAAATTAAAAATTCATTATTTAAAAGAGTGTCTTTTTTTCTAAACAATGATGGCCAGGTGGTTAATATTGACCCCACTTCAAACTCTCCCTAGTTATATGACCCTCTGAATATTGGTTCATTATAGGGATTAGTTTCCAAACAATTAATGCTATCTAAAATAGAAATGCTTGCCTTATTACTCATTGTGTTTCCATCACCATAGGCATGTCAGCCAAAGCTAGGCAATCACTTGTTGGATATGTTGTTGAAAAGATTCATGTGTCAGTTAGGGACCTAGAATAGATTGCCTTTAAAGTCTCTCCCAACTCTAAAATCCTGGTATCCTTGTTCAGTCAAGATGTAATGAATGTCTTAATTAGAGTAGCTGCAATGAAAATGAGGGAAAAGGGAATGATGTGAGAAATGCTGTTTTAAAGGAGAACTCATTAAACAGAGAGAACCCAATGAATAGAGAGGCAAAAGACAGGGAGGAGCTAACAACATCTCCAGGATTTCCAGCTGAGGTGACAAGGAAATGATCATTTGTATAGAAATTGTATCATTTCAGTATTGAGCAGCATAAGTTGTGATAAGAAACTGACCTGGAAGTGATCAGCAGGAAATTGAATGATGATATTCTAAGTCTGGGAAGAAAGACTGAGGTCAAATTCATAAATCCAGCAGTTATATTTTAAATGTGTTCAGGTCATATGACCTCAGAGTTTTTGGTGATGTGGGAAGCTGAAATGTTGGGGTAGAGTTAAAGCAGAGAGTGTGAAAACTAGGAGAGAAGGTTTTGAACAGCCATTGTTGAAAATCCAATAAGGAGTCAACAAATATGAATAAAATCAAAGCATAGCAATGTGGTACATCCAAATGGAGTTAGACAGCATGAATTTACAACTAGACTCAATCAGGAGAATGAATCGATGACTCATATACTTTTCCTGGATTCATTTTCTAAATCAGAAGCTTTGAAAAGAAAGGTTAAAAACAGACACTAATGGAATGGATTTAATGTAGGCTAGAGATATTTGGATAGAGGGGCAAGGAACCACCAGGAAGAGAAATGGTACAATTAGTTATTTTCTTCATCCACAATCTTCCCTGCAGCATCCAAGTAATAATGACCACTATTTAGAGCTACCTATCAAAAATATTTTAAAATTTTAGGACCATGTATAAAATGTTTCTTATTGTAATATGTGGCGAAATGATGGACTTTGTCATTCATGCAGGATACTAGACTAAAGTATTAGACTTGGAGCTTGGACAGCATGAATCTACAACTAGACTCAATCAGGACAATTAATCAATGACTCATACACTTTTCCTGGCTGGAAGCCATGGGTACAAATCCTGCCTGTGACTGTAGTGACCATGGCGTTAACCCGAATCTTAATTCTTAAACTTGTAACATGGGAATAATTGTTCACAAGGATATTGTACAAACTCTAAATTACTCCATTAAATCAATTATGATGATGATGAGTGCATCATTGTTTACTGATTGTTTATCTAATCCAGTAATTCTTCTTTATGAATAACTCTCACTGATACAGAGGGAAACTCTTTCATATTTCTTAGCTGTGTACAAAAATCTAGCACCTCATGGCCCGCCATGGCTCTTTGGACTATAGCCAGGCTGATCCTTGGATGACGTGCATATGATTTGCCACTTGGCCCATACTCAAACTCTTTTTCAGCTAGGTAAAAACTTCCAGAAGCTGTGTTCTTCTGATGTAGCCCTTGAGAACCCCAGGCCAGCTTCAGGTCATAATCAAGTATAAGAGTTGAGTTTTGGAGAAGAAAATACAATTAGCACCAAATTGCCTATTTTTATGAGATCACAGAAATGTCACTTTCATTTTGATTTTGTAGACTCTTCAGTAATGATTTAAGTACACTGCATGTGAATATATTTAATATTTAGAAATATATTTTATATTCATTTTTCTGTCTGCTGTTCTCCATCCTCAGCCCTCAACAAAATAAATCCACTTTGAGAATAGGGAATGAACCATTTTTATCTTCATAAGCGTAGCACTTAGTACAACACCTAGCACATAATAGGAATACAATAAATGTTGGCTGATTGAATGAATATGTATATATTCATTCATTCGTGAAAATGAGCCTACTCATTTTCAGTTATGCTCTCACAAAATGTTTTTCAGTTCATTACATCATATATATATATATACATAATATACAAAATGCATTAATACACAAGATGTAAGCATATTAATATCATATGATACGTAATAATGTATATGTAAATGGATGGTAGGTAAGTAACATTTCCTGTGTCTCCTTAAGTCAATTCAACTCTATAATGTATTTTTCCTTGCTCTTATTTGTGTAAAAAGGAGAATAATCAGGCTCTTAGAAAAGCCACATCTCAGAATCACTTAGAAAGGAAGTAATTGGAGAGGAACTTCTTCATTCTCTTATTCTTAAAGAGCATTTATTCCATTGTTTCTGATTCTCTGGGTTGAGACCCAAGGGCAATTTAGATTTCTGAAAAAATAAATTGTAACCCTGGGACAGCTTGAATCTAATGAAATCTCCAAAGTAACAGAATGGGATTGAGGGCAAAGTAAGGGAATGAAGAAAACCTCTGAATTTAAAAAAAAATGAATTGGCCAAAAAAAAAAGCAATCATTTTCTTAGTCAGAAATATTTCTTAGGAAATTATTTCTAGAGGAAAAAAATTAAAAGAAAAGAACCACACCCTTAATTTTGACCTAGTGTATCTTTGTCCTCAGTGGTTTCTTTGCTACTCTTTTCTAAGACTTTGTGTAATGAATATTGGCATATACTTGATCTGTAGATATATCTATATAAACACACATACACATATTATTGTACAGTGTTTATCCATAAAATTTTCCTGAGTTACCTTAACAGAACAATGAAACAATACAAAGAATTCTTAGCAGTTCAGCCAAAGACTATCAGGGTGGGGTTTGCCTGAAGCATTTATTTCTCTCTCCTAACAGAAAGTTACCTCTTTGCAATTTTATTGAGAATGAAAGGGGCAATAGAAGATGACTTTTTAATATAAAATTTCTCCTATTTTATCTTCCCACTATTTGAGCTCTAGATTGTTGGGAAGATGCCCAATTTGAGACATATGTTTTCCAAATTTCCAAACAGTAAGCATTGATTCAAACTTCTGGGAAAAAGACTATCAAACCAAAATAAAATTATCAGTCCTCTTAAACAACAGACCAAGCCAAAAGCTGCTCTGCAGGTTGCATTAGGAAGAACTGAGACCATGGAAAATCAGATGAGCCATACAATTTGAGGTCACTAGAAATAAAGATAGACACTATGGAACTCACCCAGCCATTTCTATTACTGAGTGCTAAGTGAGCAATTCTTTTTACAGTGCCCTCTAACTTCATTAATGGAAAACATATCCACTAGGGAAACAAATAACCAGATGGAAAAGCTGAAGGTTCCCTTTATGCTATGCAGTTTGAACATGGATTTCCCAAAGCTACCTTCCTGATCTTCTGGCAGTTATCTATTCATCCTTGTCCACCTAGAAATGGACAAGACCTTGTTTTGAATGTTCATATTCTTCCTTATTTCTAAATAATATCCATCTAAACTGTAGTCTTGGTTTAAAGTTTTTATTATGCCAGATGTAATTTCCTATAAATGTCATTATTGCCGATCAGACTATAAACTCTTTATAGGACTGTATCTTTGTGGCTTTCTTTTTATTTTGCTATGCTCAGTTAAGTACTTATTAAAAACAGAGCAGAGTAACGCTGTGGAGTTGATCTCACTCATTCAACAAGTCTTTATTAAGGACATGCTATGTGCAAAGAACTGTGCCAGGCAGCTGGGGCTGGGAATTGGTCTATTCTGGAAAGTCATTTGGAACTATGTTCAAAAAGTTACCAAACTACCTTTACCCATTGACCCAGTTACACTACCTAAAGATATCAAAGAAAGAAGAAAGGAATATATATATATATATATATATATGCATATATATATATACACACATATCTATCTATCTATCTATCTATCAAAACCAATAAAGTACTTGCCATGTGACAGGTTTGCCATAAAAGAGCTTATAAACCAATGGGAGACAAAATGCAAACAAATACAAAATAGCAAGCTGTATACAGATAAAATTTAAAAAAAAAAGAGAAGAAAGGCACAATCTGAGGGGATTTGGGAAGGCTTTCCTGTAAAAGTTGGGATTTAGAGGAAGCCAGGAAATTCAGCAGGTAGAGATGAGGAGGAATAGTAGTCTAGGCATAGAGGACAAAGAAAATGCCTGGAGCTAAGAGATGGAGCATCTTGTTTGTGGAATAGGCAGGAGGTCAGTGTCACTGAATCAAGAAATGCATACATGGCAGGGAGTAAGGCATAAAAAGATTAGAAAGGTAGGAGGGAAAGAGGTTATGAAGGGCTTTGAACACCAAACAGAGGATTTTGTATTTGATGCTGGAGGTCATTAAGGGCTACTGGAGTTTGTTAAACAGTGGAATGCCATAGTTAGATCTGCACTTTAGGAAAATCATTTTAATGAATGAATGGAGGATGTATTTAGAATGGAGAGAGACTTGAGGTAGGTAGATCCACTATCAGGCTGTTGGAATAATTCAGGTGTGAGGCGATGAGAGACTCTACCATGGTGGTGACAATGTCAGAGGAGAGAAAGAGGCGTTATTGGAGAGATGTTATAAGAGTGAAATCACCAGACCTTGATAAAAGTTTGGATATAGGGATATGTAAACCTCAAAATTCCTTAGACTTATAAATGTTGGAAATTTCACCATTGGGATATTTCATACTTGGAAAATTTCTTACTGATAGTCTATTGGAATGGGAACCCCATTGGCATGGGAGGTTCCTTCTCTTCCCTTCTTCAGATTACTTTAGGACAGAAACCTTTTGCTGAACAATGGAAAGGACTTTGACCTATGCTTAAGCATAGAACAGGAATTTCTTTGAATCATGATTGATTTTAGAATTGATACAATGGAGATACTTGGAATAAATCTCCACCCTATTCAGTCCTAACAGGATTGAGTAAGGGCTGCAGCCTAGATCAAAGATTTAACCATTTGAAAATATGACCTTCAACAGACATGTGCAAAAGCCAGAAACCTCTGGGCGGTCCTGGGTTAAGCTAGAGCCTCCATTGGCACAGGGAAATTGATGAACAGTGATTGGTAGATGGGAGAACTGAGAGGAGGAACTTGGATGGTTTCCTTAAAGATAGGAGGGTCTGGAGACTTGAGGGGGGTTGAGGAGTTTGGTCGGGGTGATTGCGGTGGACTCGGAGAAGCTTGCGCTGAAGGAAGCTGAAGGTGGGGGCCTCTGAAACTGTTTCTCCATTTTGGTCACATGAGTGATAGGGACTGATCTCTTTTCTTTGCCCCAGCTATCTAAGGGCTTGGGCCTTTTGGCCCAGCCTAAACAGAAGGGGTATTTAAGCCCTATTCCCTTCTCTCCCTTTTTCTTTCTCTCTATCTCTAATTCCTTTCTTGCTCCTATTGTAATTAAACTCCAAAAAAGGCTGACGGCTGACTTGAGTTTTTCATTTAGGAATTACATAGCTGAATTCCTTGGCGACCTTAAATTAATATATATCAGTCTTTTAAAGTGATTCCCTTGTAACAGATAAATGATAAGGAGGAGTCCAAAAGAACATTTAAGTTGTGAGTCTGAGGGATTGGGAAGATGGTATTGCCCTATCAATAATAGAGAAGTTGGGGAAGAGGGTTTAGGGGAAAGGTAATGAGTCCTATTTTAGAAATATCTACTTTAAGGTGGCTACTGAACATCCAGCTCAAGACATCTGAAAGGCAGCTGGAGATGTAAGAATTAAAGGGCAGCAGAGAATATGGGTCAGAGTAGGTAGATTTGAATACTGTCAGCACAGAGATGGTAATTAAATCCATAGGAGGTAATGAGATCACCAAGGGAAGTAGTATAGAGGAGAAGAGAAGAGGACACATTGTGGACCAGCTAGGGTACAGGTAAATATTAACATAATATACAAATGATATATTCTATTTTCTAGAATACAAATATTTATAAGAGTTCTTTTAGTAGTAGTCCAAAGAGGAGTCCTCTTATTGAAAAATGACTAAAGTGTGATATATGAATGTAATGTAATATTATTGTGCCATAAGAAACTATGAAGTGGACAATCTTAGAGAGAATTGAGAAGACCTCAAGTGAACTGATACACAATGAAATGCGCAGAAGTGGAACAATGTATGCAATGTTAACATTGTAGAATTAAAGAATTTTGAAAGTCTGAAGTCTGATCAATGAAATGCTAAAGTAGAAGTTCAAAAGAAAATCGAGGAAAAAAGTACTCACTTCTTGAGAATGAGATGATGAACTTAAAATGTAAGAACAAACTGGGGCATTCCAAATAAGGAAATGTTTTGCTAGATATGCAGTGATGTAATGGGAGCTTTATTTATTTACTTTTTAATTGACTTAGTGGCAGAAAAGAGAAAAATGAGAAAAATAATGATTTTTAAAGAGTTGGTTAATTGAAAAAATTAAAATTAAAAAGATGCCCCTAAAATATAAAAAACTTTTTAAATTATGCTAGGTACTGGTTTTTGGCTATTTAGTTGTTTTTCAATTATGTCCAGTTCTTTGGGGTTTTCTTAGCAAAGATATTGGAATGATTTATCATTTACTTCCCCAGCTCATTTTACAGATGAGGAAACTGAGGCAAGCAAAGTTAAGTGACTTGCCTAGGATCACACATCTTGTAAATATTTGAGGTCAGCTTTGATTTCAGGAAGCTGAGTCTTCATGACTGGAGTCTTCATGACATCTATCCGCTCTGTTACAGCTGCTCCCTAGGCACTGATAGAAATACAAATAATATTAAAAAAAATACTAAAAATCTCCTTGGAGACAGAATCTATTTTCCTTTTTCTTTGTATCCTTAGAGCCCTTGCACACTTTGGGTATTCAACAAATGTCTATTGAGCTGAAATGCATCAGTATTCATTTCCAAGGCAGTTTTGTATCCTAGTAGTTAGAGACCCTGTCAAAGGATCAGAATATCTGGATATAAGATCCATTTCTGAATTTAATTAACCTTGTGACCAGTGCATATCACTTATAAATTTTCAGTGAGATTTTGAATCTACATTAGTGGATAGTCTCCACCTGGGTTTATCAAATCACAAGTGTGGACACTAATATCCATAGAAATAACTATGTCATAAAACTAGAAGGCATAATGAAAATAATAAGTAATAAGTTATACTTATATGAGGCTACAAAGCTACCCTTCACACTAGGTAGGACAAGCATTATTCTGATTTCATTGATGAGGAAACAAAGCCTGAAGAAATGGAATGACTTCGTAACAGTCACATATACATCATCATCCTTGATGATAACAAAGACTCTGGGCCAGGTGTCCTGACTCCAAGTATTGTGGCACCCTTTCTATTAAGCCCCACATTGCCTCTGGTCATAGTAAACACCAATGGATGAAGGCTGAGAAATACTCTGAAAGAATGAGACTTAAACAATTTGGCGTAGGGAAAACTAGAGCAGAGTTACATTTTATGTTTTTAGGAATTATCACTATGACATGGTAGCAAAGTTGAGGAAATGCAGAAAAGTCCTAAGTGACCATAACAACAAGTAGTAGCTTCTGTTATAAGACTGGGGTTTGAGAGGCATTTCGCTTGCTATCAAGGCAGCATTCAAACCCAGACTTTTGACCAACATTTATGCTACACTATACCTAAAATGAACATGAGGAGTCTTTTTGATTAAAGCAACAGATTATATAGTACTCATACAATGAAAAAGTAGCAGACTAAATATACTAAAATTCATTTTTAAAAGAAAAAACAATCCAAGATTCTGTGCTTTCTTATTGAACTCATGTTTTGCAATGAGAGAAAAATCTAATTATATTAATGAAGTTATCATATAATGTAAAATCATATAATATAGTTTGCTGAATTGACTATTTTTCCATTAATATTTTCTCTCTTCCTCCCCTTTGCCTTCTTTTCTCCTCCCTGTCCTTCCCCAGAGGGTCCACCCCCACCCCACCCTCTGGTCTCTTTCTCTTCCTTCTCCCTCCCACCCCCATCACCATAATGCTACATATTTGATCATTTGATTTGGCCATTGAGGCAGCCAAATGAACCAAAGCACATCTGGTAATTTTGCAAGTCAGAAGATGATTCAGCACACTGTACAAGCAGTCTAAAACTAGGGACAATTAAACGGATGATGAAAATTCTCCTCTTATTAATGAATATTTGGAATCCTTTCAATACAAATTTCAGTTTTCAGGAAACAACAAGCTTTGATTTTTGTTAATAATGATATGTTTTTAAAAATATTGATTGAGTGACCATTCTATGTTAGGCACAAGGAGGATAGAGACTTGGGTTGGGAGTGATGTGCTTTGAGACTGTAGAGGGAATAACTAGGTCCCTATGAATCAGGAAGTCTGCCTTCTATCCCTGTTTCTAATCCTAACTAGTTGTGTGATTTTGAGCAGAGCACTCTAGGTCTCAGCTTTCTCATACTACTGGCTAAAATGTCTATAGTTCTTACTATGTGACAGGCACTGTGTTAAGTGCTTAACAATTATTTTCTCATTTGATCCTCACAAACACTCCCTGATAAAGGTGCAATTACTTATCCCCATTTCGCAGATGAGAAAACTAAGGCAAATGAGGGTAAAATGACTTGCACAGGATCTCACAGCTACTTTGAACTTAAGTCTTCCTGATTCCAGGCCCAGAGCTCTATCTATTGAGATATCTAGCTGCTCCTCATATGTAAAACTAAAAGAATTAAAACATTGATTAAATAGTCTCTGTTCATCTCTAAAATTGTGTGATAATTATAACATGTTTCTGCCCTTAAGGAGGTTACAATTATAGTTTTTGCTGTCAAATTTGAGATTTCTAGCCCATGTTGGAAGGTCTCTTTTCATATTCTAAATTCACACACATGGCAGACATGAAAGTGAATAAATGTACAAGTGTTCTTTAATTAAATGTGCTAATTAAAGTCCCTTGCTTCCCCTTAACTGCTGGATCTCTATAAGATCTTGTTACCGTGGGGCTTTTTTCCTCCTTTCCCTTTTGATTTCTGGTTCTTCTTCCTCATGGATCTCATTTTTTAAGAGGATCTAATGGGTTTTACAAAAGTAATAAATCTCTAAACTTTAGGAAAATTGTGATATTACTATTACTATCCATGTACCAACTAGAGTTACTTTTGAAGTTGCAGGATCACTTCAAACAAGGAAAAATCTGACTTTGGTGATATGCCAAGAAGCAGATCTACAGTGGTAATATAAATATTTAAATCAACATATAAGTTAATTGAATCCAACAATAGAAAACCAAACACTACAATCATGCCTCTCAGCTCTGAGGCTGGAAGAGAAGATCTCATTGATCAGGAATATATCAGAGATTACTGCAGCCCTAATATAGTCTAGGACTACATTTAAATACAAAAATATGTTCTGCTCCACAATAGCAACTTTATCTTCTCCCTAAGATTTACATATAGTTCTGAAAAAATACAATGAAATAAAGTGAATTGCTGAGCAAACAAATTGAATTGTGTATAATTCAATCATTGACTCAGCAATCAGCTACTATAAGTGGAAAAGAGAATGATGTTGAAAACAGTTGATTCAGTCAAATAATGTAGACAAGGCCAAATGCAGCCATTGCCTAAGAGATCAATGCACAGAACAGCAAAATTACAAGTATTTTTTCACTATTCATGTGTCAATAAACATGTCCACACATGGGCATGAAATGCTTTATAACTTATTGGCAATCTCCTATGTCACCTACTTGTCCATCTGGCTTCAAATCATTTAAAGGGTTTAAAGATGTAGAGTGTTAGAACTTTTTTTATTTCCTGTCTGCAGAGCAGGACTAGGTTGCCAACTCTACCCAACCTCTTTTACTCTTAGTAGTGAAGGTTCTGGAATGATTAAAAAAAAAAAGCGGCATGAGGGGTTTGGAAAGAAATTTTCTCACCCTAGCTCAAGGAGTAAACAGAAATTAAGGAGAGTCAGCTCGGGTAGAAGAAAGCTGGAAAAGCAGGTGTAATATGAAAGACTTCTCTGTCTGACAGATTAAGTCTCTGAATCACACAGAGCTGAACTAACCCTTGGGGCTCACAGCTAAAAAGGCTGAGACTCTTTTCCTATGAGACTAAGAGACTACAAAGCAACTACAATTTAGTGGAGAGATAGCAGTTGGCAACAAGAGAAAAATTTGTTAAAGACACCAAGAAATGGCAGTGTAGTAGAGAAGATAGATCAGCACAGGACTCAAGCAGATTGCATTAGTTGAAAAAAATAAGCCATTAGCCTGATGATATACCATGAGAACAGAGAGTGCCATCAGCGGCTATGAAAGGAAGGATTCAGCAGGATCAAAGACAAGGCAAGAATTCCATTTAGAAGGGAGCCCTAGACTTGTTTTATACTAGCTGTGGGATGAAGATACTTAGGGGAAGAGGGGGAGAAGGCACACCAGGGAGAGACACTACCTCTAACCCTTCAAAGATGCTGCTGTCTTGTATCCCCATCTCTGCTCCAGCTGGACAACTAGGCAGCTCTCTCCGTGGTCACTGAATACCCAACTTCAAGATCCTCTAAGGATGCTGGAGTTAGTAAGCTCAACAGGGAACACTATAACTCTTTCACTAACTCTGAGATACATCTTTCATCTGCCGAGAATTATGTGTAATAAAATGGCAACAGTTGTCCTGGCTACAGATGACTGAAAGGTTGTTGACCTTTCTCCCACTTTCCCTAAGCAAGCCACCATGATCTAGTCTCTCTCAGGTATCCCTAAAAGTAGGTGCTTTTTACTCTCAAATAGTGGATGTGCTCTGGTTAGTGTGGTAAAAGAAATATCTGTGGAGCCTTGTGAGCTGGAATTTGGCTGGAGATTTACCTAGAATATATCTTCCACCTCAAGTAGCATTTAAGGGGATCTACAAATGAAAGACACCTGAGTTATGCAACTTCAACAATGGTGTTTACTTATCAAGATGAAAAATGTCGATAATTCATTTTCTATTATATTTGTAATGCAATTGAATAATGAAAATATCACTAAATTAGGGATCAGGATGACCTGGGTTTGAATCCTGTCATTTTTTACTAGTAAAATAATTGATTTATATCAAATGTACCTCAGTTTCTTCATCTTTTAAATGTTGGATTGAAGATAAAGTTAAACACAGAAAATCAAATGAGAGATTTTGAGTAGGTGATCTCCAATTCACTTCTAGATATAAATAGATAATTTAATTAATGATGGACTCTGAAGGAAGAAGTTTCTCATTTCTTTCTTTTTTTTCTCTACCTTCCCCAAAGGAAACAACTATTTATGGAACATATAGATGGGAAAACTAAGACTCAGAGATCTTGGTAAGGTAACAAACTGAATAAGTGAGAGACTAGACTTTAATACAAGTTTTCTGAATCCAAGTCCAAACAGTCCTTCCACCACAACACAATGCCCCCTAAAACCTATAACATGCCAACTACATGCCAATGAATGATCTGTGTATGAATTAATTCAGGAAGTCATTTGGTAAAATTAACATTTAGAAGCAGGCACCGCTGGTTATTTCACACATTATTAACTTATATTACAATTCAAATAAGCTTACAGCTGGCAAAAAAAGTCTCTTCTGTAAAGTGATCTCAAACATAATAGGCTTAATCAGAGATAAATTAAATTAGGCAGCCATGCATACTACAGCATATTAGCACTGAGTAGTTATTAAATACATTTTCTCTTATCAGTTGTGTGAACAATATTATAGGCAAACAAACTGTTCAAGAGAGTAGTAAATAAAGTTTATGTTTGGGATGCTACATGCCTGACGTTTCCATTTCTTCCTCAAACATTACATGATCTTTTCTGCTAATACTAGCACCAGGTTAAGCCACGATAAATGCGTCAACTTCACTCCCAGGCAATTAGCCAAAAGAACAGCAGACAAAACTAATGAATACCTTCACCAGCAGATGTTCACTGTGGTTTTGGACTTTTCCAATGGGAACTATTCCCTGGCAGATTTCAGGAGAATGCATTAATGAGTCATGGATGTTGCAAAGTTGACTAAAATGTAAGTAGGTAAGTGACTTTGCTCATTCGATTAAAAACTAAAGCAACTACCCTTTGCTTGCAGAAGGTCTCAGTTGTTTCAGGTTACTCAAATGAGAACGTTATCAAGGCATGTTTGTCATGATCGTAATAAGATTTTGTTTTCTCTTAAAGTCTTAGTCTCATAGATTCACAGATTTAGAGTTGTAAGCAACTTTTAAGAAGTTACATGGTTCAATCTCTCTCAATTCACATTAAGAAGTATTCAGTATGTCTTTTTTAAAGTTGAATCAACTAGGACCCAAAGGGTAAGTGCCTTACCCACGTCTGTACCAGTAAAGAAATAGCAGGATGAGGATTCAGACCCAGATACTCTGATTTCAAATCCAGTATGTTTTTCATCCTATAGTATATCCCCAAACTTAGAGGTGGAAGGGGCTTGAAGGGACATGTGGTTCAAGACCTTCAATTTATAGATGAGGAAATTGAATCAGAGATTAGATAAGAAGCTGAGATGAGAAATGTACATTGAAACAGAGGAGAGATTAAATAATTTGCCTAAAGTCATAGGAATGGTATCCAGTAATGATGAGGATTGAAGTTAAATCCTTTGATTTAAAATCTTGTTTACCTGACTTTTCTGCTATCACTCTGTGGGGTGGAAGTGATCCCAGGTTCCTGAATTCTTTGTCAAGGGAAAGCACCACGATACTAAGATGGCAAGGTTTCCAGTGCGGTCCCCTGGGCATCTTAGGGAGCCTGTCAACTGAGCAGCAATCTGGCTCATCACCAAAATGGTGGTGAATATTTATGGCTACAGGAATGCACTAAGGGGGAAGAAGGAAGGGTTGAAACTTGTCTCATTGGAAGGAGGGTCCACATCAACAAAAGCACAGATCTTTGAAGGACTAAAATAAGACAGTGATCCAAACCTATAAGTTTGTACTTGGCAAATAGCCTTTTGTAAAAGAAAATAAGACGATGATTACAGGCCTTTTAAAAAAAAAAACAAAGAATCATGTTACCTTTCTGATAGACTTTCACCTCCTTAGCTTGTTCTTCAATTTATTTCTCCAACCTATTAACACCTGTACTCAGAAAACATATGAGTTTCAAAGAGCCACCCCCAAGTTGTAGAAAAGAGTTTGACATTCTCTCCCCTACTCTGCAGATTTAAAGCTCAATTTAAGGTGACAAGAACATTAAACTGCCCACTGAGCAAAATGTGAAACTAATCAGTGTCTATGCAGAGCTGCAGGTACAATAATTGGCAAATTAACGTGCCTGTGAACAGTTAGGCCACCTGCATCTAAAAAGTTGCACCTTGGAATAACTAATGAAGACAAATGTCTGCTCCCGTTTCTATTGACAACTACCTTAGACGTGTGCTGACTGAAAGAATAATATGATGGTACCTGTTTCCCCTACCCCCCTCAAAGTGACTATAATGCTGGGGATTTTTTTATTCAAAGAAAAAAATTATTGTGTTTTTTATCTCAATACTCTATAAATCTTTGTTGGCTAAAACAAAGGAAGTATTGGTTCTTTTAATGATTTCTAAAAATGTAATGGCTGCCTTAGGGTTAGCTAGTCAACTGAAACTAATCTGCTGATTAACTTGGGAAAGTAGCCAATCGATGACAAACAGGATAAAAGTGATTTTACAGAACACCTGATTAGAAATCTGGGTGACTCCAGGAACCTGGCTAAGATATGCAGAATGGGAACATTAGTCATTATCATCATAATGACACAAATGAGGAAATAGTGATGAAAACATACAAAATAGATGACGGAAACATACAAAGGGCTATGAACTGAAAGGGGTTGCCCAGGACATCTCTCTCATCAACTTCACGAGTCTGCAGGATGGTGTAGCTTTCTGGATCTTTTATTGTAGGTCCCTGTGATATATGGTCATGTAAAGTTTTAGAGTCATTAGGGACAACTGAGGATGGTTGGCTCGGATTGTCATTGCTGATGATAATAATCCTTAGCAT
Source organism: Monodelphis domestica (assembly GCF_027887165.1). Lineage (NCBI taxonomy): Eukaryota > Metazoa > Chordata > Mammalia > Didelphimorphia > Didelphidae > Monodelphis > Monodelphis domestica. The sequence goes on along the minus strand of NC_077234.1, from coordinate 96,429,206 downwards.
TTACATAGTGCTTTTAAGTTTTGCAAAATGCCTCATGCATTTTATTTCATTTGAGCCTCCTCAAAGCATTCTCTCTCTCTCTCTCTCTCTCTCTCTCTCTCTCTCTCTCTCTCTCTCTCTCTCTCTCTTTTCTTTCCTTCCTTTTTTAAAACCCTTACCTTTTGTCTTAGAATCAACACTGTGTATTATTTTTAAGGCAGAAGAGTGGTATAGGGTCACGTACCTAGGAAGTATCCAAGGCCACAAGTGTCACAAGGACCCCCATCTCTAAACCACTGAGCCACCTAGCTGCTCCCCCTCCCCTCTAATTTCTTATAATCTAATTGTTGTTCAGTTGGGTCTAACTATTTGTGATCCCATTTTGGCATTTCCTTGGCAAAGATACTAGAGTGATGTCATTTCCTTCTCCAACTCATTTTACAGATGAGGAAACTGAGGCAAAGAGGGTCAACTGACTTATTTAGGGTCACACGGATAGTGCCTGAGGCCAGGATATGAACTCACAAAGACTCTAGATTCAGGCAAGTACAATTATGTAGATGAAGAAACTGTAGCTGGGAAAGGTTAAATTATTTACCCTGAGTCACAGTTTAAAAGTGTTGGAAGAAGCATTCAAACTCAACAACTCAACTCTATCCATTATGCCATATTTTTGTGCTAAGACTATTAAAAGGGGCCAATTTTCTCCTTTTAAATTTTTGAGAGCTCCAGGGAGAGGTGAACTCAAGTCAGAGAAACTTCAGGATGGACTATGGTCTCTACAAGTTGCCTGTACATGCCCCCACGGGACTGCCTCTATGTGTATCCTCAACCTTCTATGTGGTAGCCTGTAGTTCTAAGAGGTAGCAGTAGCCAGGCTAGTGGTGGAGTAGTGAGTATATATGAGCCCTGGGTTCCTGAACTCTAAGTGCACTTGCTTAAATCTTAGATCAGCAATTTCTGAGGCATGCTAGGGATTCACGTTCCCTCAACCATGTGGCCTCAGGAAAGGAAGACTATGTATTCATGCAATGAGAAGTTCTGAACTTCAGCTTACTAAAGAAAAAGAGGAAGAAATTTTCACCACCATCAGTTTTGGGGTTGATTCACTCTAAAGCAAAGGGATCAGAGTTTTAGGACTCAGCCTTGAAAGGGAAATGTCTAAGAAAGTACCAGTATCTTATAGAGAAGAGAATCCTCTAATCCCTCCTTTTAAAAATAGGCCCAGCATGAAGTAATGGCTTGGATCCATATTAGTCCAAGCCAACCAATTCATCTGCAAAAGAATATGTCCAGATGGCTGGTGAGGTTCTTTCCAAATCCCAAATTCTGGGATTCTGTGAGACATGATAAAAGTCTCAAGCCAAGACTCAGTACCTTGTAAGCTAATATGTAAAAAGTGAGGTAACTAATAAATATTTACTGACTTGAATTGAGGCAAGATGGATCAGATAATAACAAAATTCCCTTGCAATTCTAAATCTGCGAACCTATGAGACTGGGGTTGTAGGAGATCTTATGAGCATCTCCAACTCAACATGCCCCAATCTATGATTATATTTCCCCCCAATCCTGTCCCTCCTGACTTCACTGTTTCTGCAAGTATTTGCCATCCATCTTAAACCTTTATGCTACCTGTGATTCTTCCCTCTCCCTCAACTCTCATATCAGATCAGTTCCTAAATCTTATCAATTCTACTAGTTCAGATTCTCTCTGCTTTCATTGCCACAATCCTAGGTGATAAAGGAACTCAATACAATCTACTTGGAGTATTGACATGGCCTCCATTCCAATCATCTCCTCTACTTGTTCATTTATCAGTATTACCAGACATCATGTACCAGAACCAGATTTCCCTCATGTACAGAGCTGCTCGTGGTACATCTCTGCTCCAAATGCTATTGCTGACATAATCAAGTTCAAATTCATGTGCCTACCCTTCAAGGACTTTCACAGTCTTGCAACAGGCTGCCTCTTTCTGCCTTATCTACTCTCCTCCAAGGAGACTTGAGCATGCTCATGCCAGACTGGATAGATGGCTTATCAACCCCTAGATATTGGCCGTGCACCTTCATGTTTCCTTGCCTTATTCTGGAATTCACCTGTTTTTTCCACTAACTGGATTCCAATCACCTTTCAAAGCTATACTTCAAAAGTAGCTTTTCTTGATCCTGCCCAGTTAATGATCACCTTTCTCTTCCAGGACATTACATATGACTCTGTTTTCTCAGGTTCCAATATCATATATTGTTTTATATTACATTAATCAATGTAAGGGTCAAATCTGCCTACTAAACTATAGGTTGCACAAAGGCAGGATATTTAAACTGACTTTCTTCCTGTCTATACATAGGGTTCTGCATAAAATAGGTTCCTCTTAGATAATTGTTGAATTAAATTACCATTTTCTGCAAACAGGAATAAGGTAAAATATCACAGAATGGGAATTCTTAGGGGATTTAAAGACCTCATGTGAGAGTACAATGATCCCTCACTTATTTGGGGAGTTATGTTCCAAATACTCCCCTTGATAGGTAAAAATCCTCAAAATAGCAGCATTTATATTTATTTTATTAAGCATCTTCCTCTTGCACTTAGGTTCACTGCCAGAAGTCTTAGAAGGTTCAGAAAGTTTGGGCGGCATAGGGTTTGAAATAAATTCAAACTTTTACAAAAAACTTCACAAAAACACAACACCACTGAGCAACACTACACACACCAATCAGATGTTGATGTAAAGTGATATGAAGGAGAGATGCTAAATGAATAGGCACAGTGCAGAAAAGCATACAGACAGATGCTACACTCTCTGAGCCAATCAGCACCCAGGATACGGAACACAGTGATGTGGTTGGTCGCCTTTTATTCCATTAGACAATAATGCATTGTTTACAATCTTACATTGGCAAACTTGTGTAAGCAGTAGTGGCATATTGCATTTCCATTGTGTATAGCATGGTATTCATCTGCAAAATCCCACAATATAACAAAAACACCAAAATACAGAATTATATATATATATATATATTTAAAAACCTGCAAAATACTGAAGTCTTGATAGGTGAACCACAATACATAGAGGGACAATTGTAAATCTATCAGTATCTAAAAGAACTCAATGAACTTTTGGATGGCAATCTTTCTTAGCAAGGTTTTTCTCACATCAAATCTAAATCTGGCTCTTAGCAATTTTCATCCATTCCTCTCAATTCAACCATCAATCAACTAACAACCACTTAATTAATTGACTACTATGCATCAATTAGTGTGCTAGGTACAAGGAAACAAAGACAAAGAAAAATATATTCTCTGCCTCTTATTCTCTCTTTATTTTTCACCTGTCTTCTGGTTCTAATAGATTTGGGATGTTTTCCTTCATTGTTTTTTGAAAAATAATATCCACGTCCTTTCTTTGAGGGGTCCTGGTTAGTTTTCAGGCAATTCAATAATTCTTAAATGACCTCTCCTTGACATCATTTCCAATATAAAATACTTTAAATTTTTACTACTGTCTTTTAACTTTGATTTAATGTTTTGTACTGATTTAACTCATTTGGTCCATTCTAATTTTCAAGGAGTCTGTTACTTGAATAAAGTTTTTATCTCTTATTATAAACTGTTAATTATCTCTTCCAGTTTTTACTCCAAAATTCTCATTTCTTTTCCAATTATTAACCCTAGGGTTCACATTTCATTTATAATATCATTTAAAAAAACTCTTGCTTCATTTCTTCCAGTAATTCTAGTTGACTTTAGGATGAAGCTGTGTTTGCCTCTGAGGCTTTTCTTATAGGTTTTTTAGTGTTATTTTCTTTTGAGTTTGTATCATGAATACCTATAATGCCATAATAGCTCTTTACTCTAGAACTTAAAAAAAAAAAAACGTGCAGTCTTCCAACCTTCCTTCTCTTCTCATACTGATGCTTTGTATTAGGACTCGGCTCTACACACTTCTGTAGGAAAGTAAGGGGTCTTGTTTGCTGCTTTTTAAATTTTCTCTGATCTTCATATGACTTTTTCCAGGTACTGAGTACCTGTTTCAGACTTCAGAGAAGCTCAGTCTAAAAGCATAAAAACTTTAAGAGTCTCCAAATTCTGAGCTAAGACAAAGACTTGCTCTTGTAAGTTTTGCAAGTTCTTGATTTAAGCATGAATCTGTGCAATGGTACTATAGGCTTACCTTGGTTTAAATTCCCAGTAGAATGATGTTGGCCCCTGTTCCTGCCAGTCAGGTAAAAGGTTCTCCAGTTCCAGAACAATAGAATTGCAGGAACCCCCTTTATCTGAGCCCCTTACTTAGATGCAGGCTTCAGATCATGGAATAAAATCCATAACCTCACTCTGGGGTCATTGTGACACAGCTGCTACTCAATTCTATTATTGATCTTTGCCAAGAATCCAGAATCAAAATAGAGCTAAGCCAGTCCTGCTGAATTGGTGACTACTCTTTGTCCTGGAACATCATCCCAGGTCAGTCTTATGCCTCGCCATAGGTCCCTCCTAAGCCCATACTAAATCTGCGACTCAACTCTGAGATTAGATAGTAACATGAGCAGACTCTCTTCCATTCTCATTGCATGAACAATCAAGCTTACTCCCTGATGGATTCACAACCACTGCTTGCCCTCAAACACAGCTGCAGGTCATCCCTAAGTATTGCTCCAGAATTGCTCTTATGTCTATATTAGATCTGCAGCCCAGTTCTGAAAGAAGGGAGGCACAGCTGCTGGTTGGCTCCCATTCCTGCTCCCCAGTTTGGGAAAATAACTCACTGTTTTCAACTTGGATTTCCCCATCATGACTTGGTCTGATTTTTTCCTTACATCTTTGTTGAAGTAGTGGGGAGAGCTGAGTATTTATTCCTCTTTCTTTTCTCCCTTTTTCACTTTCTTCCAATAATTCTTGCTCTTATGGAGCTTACATTCTAACAGAGGAAACAACAAACGTGCATGTGAGCATCTGACAGAGTCAAGCTGAACAAGATTCAACCCTTAATAATGTCAGTTCTTCAAAGAAAGCTGTTGGGTATGTTATAGAAGGGATTCCTATTCAAGTACCAGTTGAACTAGATGACTTCTGAGATCTCTTCTAACTCCAATGTTCTCTGTATCTGTGAAATGCATAGAGCTGTTTCCTTCCCTGCTCTGCCTTCCTTCCTCTCCCTCTCCCAATCTTCATTAGGGGCTACATCCCCACCTCTTTCAACCTACCTTGTATGGCTTGATCTTGAGTCTCTTCACCAGAAGGATGGCTTTTCTCTAGTTTTGCTTTATGTTATTAACACTGTAGGCAGGGCTGTATATTCCCCTTAGCCTGGAGAAAATTACAAATGGGGGGAATTGATTTTTTTTTCCTCTACAGATTTATCTCACATTAGCTTCTTAAGCAAAAAATATTCATTTCAACCACAAGGGAAACTTTTATTGCTTCCAAAGCCACACCTACCAGGTTTACCCATCAGCCTCCTTACAAACTCAACCACATGCACCACTTGCTACTTTCCATACTATTACTCCAAGCCAACAAAAATGAAGTATAGCTGCTCTGTGTACCTGAAGCCAACTCACAAAAGCAAATTCCCATGAAAATAAGCCCAGAGCCAACAGCAGGGAAATGCTGATCCACCTGACTATTTTATAACGTCCCTGAACTTGCAAACATGTGTTTAATTGCTTAGTAGTTTATGCACAGAGAATATCAGGTTTGCTGTGACTTACATTTGAATAAATATCTTTGTCAGGGACATTATGTGAATAAGCTAATAGAATATAAACTTTACCAGAAATTAAAAATAAACAACCCAAACTCTATAAAATGTATTTTTAGAAGTGGTATTTCCCTGACTGTTATTCCAGGAAAACTCTAATATACTGCATGCTGGGCCCAGCAAAAATTTCAAGAGTCTGCCAGATGCCACTGGAATGAATAGAACGGGGCCTGAGAGAAGAAAAATAAAATGAGCATTTGGAGAGTAATATCCTGAAGAGCCTTTCCTGCCTGGCATCCAGCCCACTCCCATCCCTAGAATTGGAGAACACCTTAAATATTGTAAAGGTAATGCAATCGACTTACAGAAAGTTCAGAAAGTATTTATTCAAAGGCTAATTTAAATTTAAAATTTTAAATCATTCATTGCAAAAATACAATCCAAATGGTTTCTTCTATAAATGGTTTAAGGACCTTCTGGTGCTTCTAAGCAATAGGAATTAGTTGATGAGAATAACAGATAGAACTAAGTTGTGTTTCATTCATTCTACTCAGAAATGCTTAGGCAAAACTATCTTTTTAAAAATTGTTTTTCTATACAGTTTTATCTTAAATATTTAGGACTATTACAAATAGACACATTATTCAACATGGACTTTTACACTTTTGAATTTAATGCCTTATTTGCCAAAACATTGATAAAGTTCAACAGTATTAGAGCCTATAAATTGTTATATCCTTTAGATCTGTTTAGTTTTCTGACATATTGTATTAGTGATTCTTCTGTAAAATTGATATAAATTTTCTGGTCTTCCACATTCAGAGAAATAATGTTTTAAAAACTAATCAATTAAGAAACAAATTCCATTCCTTTGATATATTCTTATTTTAGAGTTATAAATGGCCTGTTATAAATATAAGCCAGAATTCCTAACACTGGTATATTGTTCGGTAAAATAGTACTGTATTGTATGACTCTGGGTGTGGAATAGAAAATCATATAATTGTGGAATCTCCAAGTTATGAAGGTCATGTAGTCCAACCAAATGAGTAGAAATGGTCCTGAGAATAGCTATATGGGAAATCTTATCATTAGTGCAATTTTGAAAACTAACTTAAATTATTATCAAAAATATGATGATATCAGATGTTTCAAGACAATCTTATAGTCTACATGTATATTCAGTGAAACTTTTTTGAATTAAGGCATATTACCTGAGAATAATTTAGATTGGCACTAGACTGAAGTTAATTATGAGAACTTTAGTGCAAACTGAGTCAGGCAGGCAACAAGCATTTATTGAAGACTCAGTGTATACCAGGCAAGTGCTAACGGCTAGGGATGCAAAGAAAGAAACTCTGCACTAATTAGATGTGTAGGTTTGGGCAGGTTGCTTTACCTAGACTATAGTCTTCTTTCATCTCATTTGCAAGGTGGGTGACTAATTTTAAAAGACATATTGAGATTTCAGAGGATATTCAGGGAAGGCTGGCCAAGAAAATGAAGGATCTCAAAGCTATGTCATGTGAGGAATGGTTGAAACAATTGGCAATATTTAGTATGAAAAAACTGAAGATGTAGGAGGACCATGTTATATATTTTCAAGTACTGAAGACTTGTTATGAGGAAGAGGGATTATTAATTATTCCACATAGTTCTAGAAGTCAGAACTAGGACCAATGGATGGAAGTTTGTTTCGCTTGCTAAAGCACTTATAGGGACTGAGAGATTTCTAAAGAAGAAGCAGATGAGCCAGTAATGTTAAAGGGAATAGGTCTTTTTATAGGAGTATTTAAGGTTACAAAAAGAAAGACACCCAAAGGCATAAGGCAGGACGTGTGAAGAGGGCTAAAGAGGCATCCAGATCAGAGTCACTAGAGAAACAAGGATGGAGACAGATTTCTGGAGGGTACTGTATTCATCCATAATTCAGCCAAAGCAGAAGGGTCCTGCAGTGAGGTGTTCTTTGAACAAACAGCAAGAAGAGGAAAGTGATCAAAGATGCTGTGAGAGATATCCTCCTCATCTGGAATACAGAATGCCAAAGTCAAGTTATGCTTCCTGGGTCCATGTAGGAAGGAACATGTGAGAAAATCTCATACAACAGAATGGCTCAGGAATGTAGATGAAGATGAACTTTTTTATACTATGAATGAGCTTTAAAAAACTCTTAACTCCTCTCTTACACTCAATACTGTGTATTGGTTCCAAGACAGAAAAGTGGCAAGGACTTGGCAACAGAGATTAAGCAACTTGCCCAGGGTCACACAGCTAGGAAGTATTTGAGGTCATACTTGAACCCAGGTCCTCCCATCTCTAAACCTGGCTTTCAATCCAGTGAGCTACCTGTTTCCATGAATGAGACCTTGATTAGGCATAACTAATTATTTTCTTGATACTGATATCACAAAAGCCAATCACAACATTGAGTGGGACACCAAAGTTCTTCATTTGAAAGATTTGGGGCATTAGAATTTCTGGGGAAAGAAAGGTATTTGTGTGGAAGAGGGGGAAAAAAGGAGGGGAACGGGTAGGAAAAAGGGCTGTTTCTAAAACCGAGTACCAGGCACAAGAAAGGCTAGTTTGAGAAAATCAGAAAAGTTTTCTTGATTACCATAAGGATGGAAGGCGATTTCAACCAGATATGAAGAAAAATGTTAGAAGTTGTTTAAAAATTACATGAGCTTGCCTGCCTTATAAGATATTGAAATTTCCTCTGCTAAAAGTACTAAAATGAGGGAAGGATTAACTTTTTTTTACTTTCAATCTGACATGGGCAGAGAATACAGTGCTATTAGTCCCTTAGCATACCTTTATGTCATGGGATTGAAGTAAAGAACTCACACTAAAACAATTACCACATTTTCCCTCCTGGACTAAAGATTCTCACTTGCCAACCCGTAATTCTGAATGGAAAAGAAGTCCCAAATATAAACATCAATTTTTCGTCGCTTGCAAATAATCAGCATCATTCCCCTTTTCTTTGCGTGGGACTCTCCCACACACACGCATGCTTTCTGAAGAAAAGTTTTCAATAAAAGCAGCGAGGAATTGTCAAAGCTAAGAAGAAACAGACATCTGAGCAAGACCAACTAGGTAAATGGTAGAAGCAATGCTGTTAAAGAAAGGATACTCCTAGTCAGTGCTAGGGTAGAATGAATCCTGCTGACGAAAGGGGAATACCAGCTGGTCACTGGGTGAGACGCTATGCGTTTGCAAAGGATGGTTTCTGCAGGGAGCAGTGGATGAGGACTTGGAGACTTAACTAACATGAAGTCCTTGACAATATTAGAATACAAATATGGGGGAAAGGGTGAGGCTTAAGTGAGCAAATATGATATCCATGAAAAGGCCAGAGAGGTTCTCTTCTTGGTAAGGCTTTTGTTAGTCACTATTCTATGATTCTGTATGCACTTACAACTGGAATTATCTTGGATTTTTAGCATAATTTAGGTTTTTCCCTTCATTCAAGCCAACTCTTTCAAAAGCCAGCTTTGTGTGGCACTAATTTTATCTTTTCATAGCCCTTGTGGATACTCCCTTTTCTAACTTGTCCATTCACCATGCCCCAGTTGCTCACCAGAAAGCACATGTCGTCTAACATTTTCCAACATTCTAGCATTGTCAGTTTGGGAGTTTCCTGCCCAAGACCTGACAACCAATTTTAACTTTCTCCAAAAAAATTTAGGAAGAGTGAATAGCTTATGAATGGAACTGTTTATCTTTGGTAGCCAAGCAAATGTGCATTCTTGATCAGATTCCCAGAGCTGATGATAGCCTGTAAAAGCTAAAACAAGCCAGGGAGTAGGGGTGTGTCTGAATTAGCAGATATAATGAAACCATTCTGTAGGAAAGGGATTTGAATCTGCTTTGGGCTTGCATCTAAAGTACTGAAAATAAGATGTTTTATCTGAAATAAAAGGCTTTGCAGAGAGCATACCCTTCCCCAGATATATTTCAAAGTGTAATAAAGAGATGTATTAGTCGTCACTGCTGTGATTTTCCTGTAAGGACATCCAAATGTGCTGGCGCCTTCACAACAGCCTTTCAGTTAGCACATACATACAAGGGAAGTCCCCTTAACAGTATACTGTATTTTCAATAGGCTGTGAGCAGTTATTCTAGTTAGGCAGATGCAAATTTGAAGATTAGCATTACTGGTAAATAGTTCACATTTCACTGACAACAAGGCTACTACACATGCTAATTCTTTGCCACATCACTCTGATGAAGTTATGTACCTCCGAACTAGACAGATGGCCTCTTAAGATGTGTGAAAGACAAATCTCAGCTACTTTTTTCTAAACAACACCGAGTTCAAGTGCTCTTCCATCCAAAATGGTTACTGATTCACTCATTTGTATTGAGAACCATTTAGTAGTTTCCACTAGCTTCCTGTCCTTTTCAATTTCTACCAAAACTTCTGTCTACTTCTACTTGGAAAGCTTATTAGTGAGTTTGCCTAGGCTCAATCAATCCTCCTTTACTCATGCCCCAGGTGTCCTTTCAACTGTTCTTTTTATGTTCTCCCCTCTACCTCTTAGAATGCTAAAGGAAACAAGTTTAGAAAGTGGTGACATCCCCATACATAGATATGTCTTTCTATCTTCTGGAGTCATTTTTTTCTTTGCTCCTATCAGAATGCTCCTATAATGATAGCTTTCTCAACCAATATAAGAACTTACCTGTACTAAATTAAAAGACAGTAGAACATAGATAGCATTACATTTTAAAACTTAAGTCAATATGCTGGCCACAGGCATTCTTATTATGATACCACAAATCTAATCCAAACTCCTCCATCTACATATGAGGAAATTAAGACCCAAAGAAGCTCAAAAACTTGTCCACTGGAGGTGGAGTCAAGATGGTGGCATAGAGGCAGCAAAAGTTCAGACCTCTGAAAACCATTCCTTACTGATTACAAACTAAATGCTCCTAGGGGACTGAAAATCAAACCTAACAATGAGACAGAGCTAAGGAACCCTCCTGCAGGACTCAACTTAAAAGGTACACCCCACCCCATCCCCCAAAAAAGCCTGAATTTTAAAACACTTGGTTTTAAGGGGAAGGAAGAAGGAAGGTCCCATCCCCCCCCATCCAGAGAGATAAGCCTCCAGGGCAGCTGGAACCTCTGGGCAGGCAACAGTGCTGGTCTGGAGGGAGTACCTTGTAGGAAAAGCTGTGCCAGGTTCAGAGCATTGAACACAGGCAGTGGGGAAGCAGTTGGAGAACAAACACAGAGCCCAGAGCTCAGAGTGGACAGCCTAGTTGCAGCAGTGCAGACATTCCATATTGCCCCCCCAACCCTTCTAGAGGTTTTGGCCTCAGGGAACATCCAGCTCAACCCAGCTGGACTTAATCCCATCAAAGCATTCAGAGGGCAGGGAAGCTCAAGTTCCAATACCCCTCCCCCACAGACTGCTGGCCTTAATCCCAACGAAGCCTTTAGAGGACAGGGAAGCACAAGCTCCAACACTCCTCCCCCAGAGACTGCACTGAGAGATTTGCTGACTAAGCTCCAAGGGTGAAGGCTGACAGAAAAGCCCACAGATCCAACAAAAAATTGAGAGGAGCAAGAACACAAGCAATTGAAGGGAGTAAATTATGGATAAATATGAGCAAACAAAAGAAAAAGTAAAAAGAAATTATAATTGACAGCTTCTATGCAGGCAATGAACAAAGAGCAAACAGAACACAGAGGGATGAGAGAAGACCAAGCAAAAAACAAAAACAAAAACCCCAGTGAACTGGATATAGGCCTTGGAGGAAGTCAAAATATAATTCAAAACACAATTAAGAGAGGCCAAAGACAACTTTAAAAGCAAGAGAAGTCATCTGGAAACAGAAAACAGTGTCTTGAAGGTCAAAATTAATCCGCTTGAAAATGAGGCAAAGGAGATGAAAGAGGAGGCAAAGAAGATGAAAGGTGACTTCCAGAGAAAATCAGACCAAAAGGACAATGGCCAAAAACTCAGGGATGAAATCCAGTCTTTAAGAATAAGAATACAGCAATTAGAAGCAAGCAACTTCACAAGGCAGCAGGGCACTATAAAACAAATTCAAAAGAATGAAAAAATTGAGGAAAATATGAAACACCTCATTCACAAAACAGAAGATTTAGAAAATTATTCCAGGAGAGATAATTTAAGAATCATTGGTCTACCAGAAGACCATGACAAAAGAAAAAGCCTGGACATTATACTACAGGAAATTATCGAAGAAAACTTCCCTGATATTCTAGAACAAGAGGGAGAAGTAGAGATTGAAAGAATCCACAGATCACCTCCTGTACTCAATTCCCAACTGACAACACCCAGGAATGTTATAGCCAAATTCAAGAACTATCAGTCAAAGGAAAAAATATTACAAGCTGCTAAGAAGAAGTCATTCAGATACCATGAAACCACAGTGAGGATAACACAGGATCTGGCTGCATCTACACTGAAGGACCCAAAGGCATGGAATATGATATTCCAGAAAGCAAAGGAACTAGGAATACAACCAAGAATTAACTACCCAGCAAAATTGACTATATTCTTACAGGGGAAAGTATGGTCATTTAACAAAATAGAAGCATTCCAAGCATTTGTAAAGTAAAGGACCAGACTTGAACAGAAAATTTAATGCCCAAGCACAGAACACAAGAGAATCATCAAAAGGAGAAAGGACTGCTAATGATTCACTGACCAGTGGGAAGGAGCACAAGGTCAAGGAGATGAACAATTCCTGTGGGATTGGTGAGAATCTATGCCAAGTCAGAGGACCTGTCTTGAAGGATTCAGGAAAGTGGTTGTTTGGGAAGTTCTGATGGTAGACTTTCCTGTTTCCTGGCTTCCTATGAGACTAAAATATACATCTGTATGACTTTAAATTTGGCTTACTATCCCTGTGATTGAAGTAGAAATCAGACCTAGGAATCATATTTCCCCTTTTTCTCAGACTTTTGTCCCTTTTTTCCTTCTTTAGTGTGGCAATTTTCTCTAATTCTGGCTGATGTCAGGTAGCTGCAATATTGCCTTAACTGTCCTGTATGTTTGTAGGATATAACATTGATGGTTTAATCAAGAATCTGTTATGATTTTGATTTCTACTCATATTTTTACACATATGATTTTAATATATACACATATGTATATATTTAGTTTAATTTTTCTCTCTTCTCTTGGTTTTGGGAGAATTGATTCATATACCTTATAGCATAGCCATGTATCCCATGTCAATTCTATTGTTGGTTTAAGATTTTTTTAAGTAATATTAGGAAAAGAAAATCACTGACATCCTGGACAAGGAAAGTGAATCTTCTGGAGAAGAAACTATAGGGATGTTTGCAGAAATCAGGTACTTCTTATGGAAATTTGTAGTAAACTTTTGGATATAATGAACCGAACTGAGGGGGGTTTGAGCCCACCATTTATACTGTTTGTAAACTTTTATGCCAAAGGGGAGTGCCCCCAATCAGCCTTTTGTAAATGCACCTATCATTTTTCTTTCTCTCTTTCTCTTTTATTCCCAAAATTGTTATAACTCCCTCCACAAAATGCACAATATCTTTTTTTGTTTTCATAACTTTATTGAGAAAATCCTAAATGTATAAACTCCATATGTAGAATGATTTATTTTAGAGACAGACATGTTAATATCCTGGAGAACCAAGAGTGGGGAGATTTAACATGATGATCTCCCAAAGTATCAGAAGAAGAGATTTGTCATATGCTGGCATATCCTGGCATCCCTTGAAATCACTCTCAGTGTGAGTGACAATGTGGCAGGGCTAGTCATCAGCATGGGTGTCCATAATGTCAACATGGGAGAACCAGTGGAATATCTCACCACAGAAAAGCAGACGGTATGACATTTGAAAGCCAGTGGTCAGGGACAGGGTACTTAAACCCAGGTGGGAAGCGAGGTGGCTCTTTTGGCTATCATACCTGCCACTGCCACAGAACTGGGGGTTTTCCACTCTGCTGTTTTTTATCTGGTAAGGGATTTTTAACAAGTGGAGGACAGCAAAATGGAGTTAAAACATAAGTGAATGTGTCTCTCAAAGACCACTTTTTTTTCCATGCAGTTTGTCTCTTTAGATGCATTGGGGCGAACGTTCTTTAGTCAGCACTGCAGTGGTACAAGATTGGGAAATTCCTCACATACTCTTTGATGTGAGATTCCTCTAGAGACTTGGGGTGGCCAGGGGTCCTTGTACCCCCATACCAATATTTGGTTATAGGTATATGTATACACATAAATATAAATGTATGATATAATCTAATAAAGTTTATATATCACCAAAAAATTTGTCCACTGAAAATCAATCAAAAATTAATTTAGTTGTGTGTATTGATGATGGTTTTCTGATCAACAGGTTTCTCTTGCCGCGTTCAGATCTTCAGCTGAGTATAGTCTTTAACAAAAGCTCCTGTCATAAATGCTGACTCAGCCACTATTTGAACCTGTATCCACTAATAAGAAATGCAGTTAGACAAAACTTGAGATATTTGTATATGGCAGCCCTCAAGCCTCTGAAACACAAGGAAGGTTGGAAATAGAAGGGATAGGAAGAAATGCATTACTTTGAAGAGCATATCACAGTTATCATTCAAATCAACTACAAGTAAGGACCACAGACTCAAGAGCTGTCTGTATTAGGGACCTGGCGCTACACATTTCATTACTTACTGGAAATGGTGAACTACAGAGAATTGTTTATGTTGGCTTCTACCCTGAAGAGGGCAACACATATGACACACTTCAGTGAATGCACCCAGATGGACAGGCAGATGGATTAAATGAATGCCAGCTATAGGCATGCACCCCAAAGGAAAACCCACCAGAAAAGAAGAAATGGATAATTCATCAAACTCCTACCACAAAGAATAATAAATGAGAGTTTTATGAAAAATCACATCAAGTCTAATATAATGCAAAATGTCAAGTTGCCATTTTTGCATAGCTTGGAAAATAACATTGCTTCTCATGGGCTGGGAAAACCAGCCCCAAAGACAAAAGTTGTCTTTAAAAATACATGTGAACTAAGTAAGATTGAAAAACATTTCTCCATTGTTTCTAGTCATACATGAAAGCCCACATAATATGATGGTGCCTTGGAAGAGTAGTTTTAGGGAAATCTGAGTCAGCATTTCTGACAAAATCCCTCTTTTTTTAAAAGAGTTTATGCTCAGTTTCAGAAGTCTGCTGCAGATCTGAACTTGGCACCCCAGATCCCAGTCTATCAGAAAGCCATCATCAATACATACAAGACAATTCATTGTTGATTGATTTTCAGAATGAATCAATCCAAAGCTGTATACCTAAAAGACAAATAAAAATTACTCAATGATGGTTGTTGTTTTTATATCAAAAATGCATTTGGTTAATTTTGGAATCCTGGAGAAAAAAAATCAATAAAAAAGTTAAAAATTGAACTTGAGCCTATACCTGATATGCCTTCTGGTTACATTTTTTACTTAGTCACTTTAAGAAAAAACCTTTCAGAAGTTGTAGCTTTAGTTGTGTCAGTGGTCTCAGCAGGCAGCTATACTTTAAGATGATCATTAATGGAATAGAAACCCAAGTTTCATAGAGTAGCAGATTCTGGGAAACAACTTGAAAACAGGCTAAAACCTCAGATGTATAGGCAATTTCAAGATTCCAGAGAGTAGACAATTTATCTGTGTCTTATACAATTTGATCTCCCAAAAGGAATTTGAGAATACTGTATTGAGACTGTGCTAATGTAGAACATCAGAAGCTTTTAAGGAAGGATCATTTTACATGCTCCGATTTAGCTCTACACTCTGCTGTTTGCTTCTAGAAGAGCTATTTTAAACTTCTCATTTGCATCCCAGTAGGTTGAAGTGTTCAAAACTATACGATATTAATGAGAAAAAGATTAAACTAGGGAACAATTTAGTGAATTAGTAGTATCTATGAAGTTCAACGAGAAGGCTCTCTAATTTATACTATGTAGCAAATTTCAAAGAAATTACAATGACATTTGAAAGTTTTTAATGTCTCCAATTTTATTTCAAGATGGCAGGCTGAAAAATAAATGGAGCTTCAGGTGAGTATCTCAGAAATCTTTAATAATCTGGAAAAATTATTAAAATTCAGTTGACTTTTTGTTTCCATATAACCAAAATGTATCACAAAACAAAAGGAAATTGGTCTGGAGATTAAGACACAGACACAGGCTCCCTCTACAATTAGGGGTTAGTTACTGGAAACTAGTAAGAGGGGTAAGCATCCATTAGGGAGGAGCATGCAAAATATAAGAGCACTTCAGTGACTAAGAACTAGGAGGCATCCTCTCATTTCTTTGATAATATATTCTTTTTAAAAATAATTCTCGACATTCTCTTTTATCTCCTTCCACTTCAAACACAATCACATTCTGTGGTGATCAGATTACTGAATCTAGGAATTCATATTAAAAACCCTTTTCAGGATACAAATAGTTAATAAAATTAGATTGTGGAGATGAATTCACAGAAAAGAAAAATAATTTATTTCTTTTAGTAGAACAACTCATTCAAAAAACCTGTTTTTTGTAGCAAGATGATATGCTATTATACTGGTACCCATGTGAAGAAGAATGAAATAGTTACCAAGGGTCCTGAAGATTGAGGAACTAGAAAGGTAGATACCCAGAATATGAAAAGAACTGGTTGAAGCAGGAAAATGCATATTACTGAAGGAGGGGGAGGATAATGCAAGGATTCAGGAAATGGAATGGAATGATTCCTGAAAACTCATTTGAACTCAAGTGAACAAAAATTTAAATTTTGTGAAACAAAAGTCCCTGAAGAACTGAATGATTACACCAGGACAAAGGATATGCACACTACAGGAGTGAATGAGCTGCATGAAGGAAGAACTTCAAAGAAGAGGGAGATGAATGATAGAAAAAGACAAATGTTGGTCATGTTGGTGAGGGACAGGGATGATAGGTAAATAGTCTAAGGGCTTCTGGTGGTATCTTTGTGAGTTAAGAGGAAGCAAGGAAGGCTTCCACTATATTAGATTGCCCACTTGCAGTGAGGTGATATTATATAGGATCTACAGTCAGGGATAAAAGTCATCTGTATCTCTGGAGAGTATCTGAATCAGTGGGATCACAGATCCATTCGATTTTCTAAGCATCAGGTAACACAGTAGGAACTAGAGACACAAAGACAAAAGTAAAACAGCCTGTAACCTCAAGGACCTTATATTCAATCCACTGTGTTATGCCTTAGAGACTATCTGGTTGGTTGTTTTTGGCTCAAAGCAGGAGAAAAATCATGAATTAATGTAGAAGAAATTGGCTCAGATCTCTTGGTTGGAGGGATTAAGTAAAATGCCTTGTTGGGGGTACTTAATACTTGCCAATTGGTTGATTGACTTTTCATTAAGAGCTGCCATAGACATTTTTAGAAAGGGTAAATAACTTGAACACACAAATATAATTTGAAATATGTAAACATACTGGGTTTTTGTGTTTAGATTTGTATACTATTAATGAGATTTAATAATTTTGTACTAAAATGGTAGCGTAAGAGTTAATGTGAATCTTTTAGATTTTTTCTGCCTCCACAAAATATCTTTCATCTAGACATAACAGTAACAGTTATCATACACGTAAAATGCTGGTATTTTGTGTAGAAGAGCATTGATTTCTTCCCATAAAGACTTCTACTAAAAATGTCAATAGACATTTTCTAATGTAATTCCCAAAGAGATGAAATGTTCAAAGGGTGTGGGAGTACACTGGAGGAAGAGGGTAAAGTCAGGATAAACAGGTAGGGAACCTAGAAGATTTATAGAATGGATAATCACTTATTATATATCATTCTTGCAATCAACAATATGGAGAACAAGCGAGTTCCTTAACAAGATATAGGGAAAAATGTCTGAAATGTTTCACTGGTAAGGAGCTAGTCACTTGAGATATATTGTTAACTGATGAATAGCAATATATCACAGACACAAGTTGTATTATGCTGCAAGCATGATTTTCCAAGAAAGCTGTCTCTGGATGTGTAGATTAGATATATGCCCACAAGGAAAGGCTCTATTTGTCTATAATTTCTTATATTACATCCTTGTATCTTTTGTTATGAGCCATTTCTCAACTAGAATAGGAACTTGATCTCATAAAGCTAATATTTATTTCTTTGTCTTTATAGAGCTGGCACCCTTATGGCACTGCATTTCAGGAAATGAGAACCTCCAAGGAGTCCATCAAGTTGTGTTTCTTTCACATATAAGTAGATATCGGCTCTTCAATATTTAGAAACTTAGCTCATAAATTTATTCAGAAAGTTTAAAATCACTGAATGACTAGAATATAAAGGGAAATTTTTTGGTCATTCCACCCCCCCTTCTCTCCAGCACTGGGTGTTGTTGTTGTTGTTGTTGTTTAGTCATGTAGGACTCTTTATGACCCCGTGGACCATCGCTATCCATGAGGTTTTCTTCACAAGGATACTGGAGTGGTTTGTCATTTCCTTCTCCAGTGGAACCAGTGGATTGTTTTGTCAGGCAACCAGAGGCCAAGTGACTTGCTCAAAGTCACATAGCTAGGAAGTGTCTGAGGTCACATTTGAGCTCAGGTTTTCCTGACCTTCCTGCCTAGTAGTCTGTCCACCAGGCAACTTAGTTGCCTCTTAGATACTACAGATAAATATTGTTTAGAGTACCTTATCTATTGTTGATAGAGGATAGATATTATAGGTTGTAGACAAGCCTATCTATATATAATTAAATATTTAAATTTGCCCTTTGTTTTTGTCATTTTGATAGAAAACAAAGAAAAGAAGTCTTTCAACCTAATTTTCTTTTCAACTATGTGTTTAATATGTAAGCGTGATAGAGGTAAAAACATATGAGGGTCAACGGATCTTTGTCTCCTAAGTGAATCCATAGCTTTCATTTTGGGCTTCTGACTTCAGCAGAAGAAATAGTCTATCATAGAATAAAATAATCTATATGTCTGACAAGTCTATTTCTTTTTTTACCATTTTTGTAATTTAATCATGAACATAATCATTAGTAAACAGACATTTCAATATACAATGAAGAACAAAAATTAGTATTGCATAAGAAATGGAATTTCTGACTTCCGGTCAAGATGGCGGTGTAGAAGCAGCGAAAGTTCAGACCTCCGAAACCCTTCCCTACCGATCGCAAACAAAGTGCTCCTAGGCCACCGAAATTCAAGCTGAACAACAGGATAGACCTGGGGAAACCTCCTCCTGGACCTGGATCAAAAGGTACCGCACCCCAAAAGCCAGAACCCTAGATCACTCAGATCTAAGGGGTAGACAGAAAGAAGGTCCCAGGACCCATCCCCCCCAACCCAGAGTGCTGAGCCCACGGCAGCAGCGGGAACCTCAGGGCTCTGAGGACTCACCTTGAAAGCAACCTGAGCCAGTCTCCGGAGCGCCCAACACAGACGGCAGGGAAGCATAGAGAGAAGGGGGAAGCCTGTGGCCTCCTGGCTGGGTTCTTCCCTCTGGGTCTCGGGGGAGGTCCCAGCTTCGGGGCACCAGCTGAGCCCAATCCCATCGGGAGCCCTCAGAGCTACTGAAAGGACAGAGGGCTCAGGGCTGGCAAAGGGGTGGCTCCGAAGAGCCTACCTTGAAAGTAACCCGGGCCAGTTTCTGGGCACTCAACACAGACTGAGGAAGAGGAGGTTGCTGCTTTTCTCTATCTTCTTTTTTGGCTCCGGGATCATTCGGCCCACACTACCTGAACCTAATCCCATCAGGAGCCATCAGAGTCCAGGCAAGCCACTACCCCTCCCCTCTTAGAGAGCAGGGTCTTCTGAGAGAACCAGTTGAACCTAATCCCATCAGGAGCCCTTAGAGCTGCTGAGAGGACGGAGAACTCAGGGCTGGCAAGGGGGGTGCTCCGGGGAGCTTGCCTTGAAAGTAACCCGGGCCAGTTTCCGGGCATTCAACACAGACTGTAGAAGAGGAGGTTGCTGCTTTTCTCTTTCTTCTTTTTTGGCTCCGGGATCATTCGGCCCACACTACCTGAACCTAATCCCATCAGGAGCCATTAGAGTCCAGGCAAGCCACGACCCCTCCCCCCTTAGAGAGCAGGGTCTTCTGAAAGAACCACCTGAACCTAATCTCATCAGGAGCCCTCAGAGTCCAGGCAAGCCACAACCCCTCCCCCCTTAGAGAGCTGGGTCTTCTGAAAAAACAGAAACCTAGAGGCGAAGTCAAGATGGCAGCCTAGAAGGAGCATAGACCTGGCAGCCTGGCTAGAGCTTTAGAGATCCTCCATATCTGCTCCAGCCGTCCAGGAAGTTTAAAACTCAGAATAAATCCATCCCAAATAAGCTGAACTCAATCCCATCAAAAGTCTCCAGAACACAGGGAAGCCCAGGCTCCCCATCCATCCTCACTGACTGCTGAACTTTAAGCCAATCAAAAGCCTCCAGAGGACAGGAAAGCTCAAACCCCCAACAACCCTCCCTCAGAGTTTACACCAAGAGATCCTCTGTTAAAGCTCCAAGAGGGGAGACTGATAGAAGTCCCTAAAAAACAGAAAAATGAGAGGAACAAGAGCACAGACAAATACAGGGAGGAAAGAAGGGGTGAATTTGAACAAACAACAGAAACAGAAGAAAGAAACTACAATAGACAGCTACTACTCACCAAATGGAACAGAGGGGGAGAGATCAGCAAACGATAAACCAGAAATCCCAGCGAATTGGATACAGGCTGTGGAAGAACTCAAAACACAGCTAAGAGAGGCTGAAGACAATTGGGAAAAGAACTTAAAAATTAAGATAAGTCATCTGGAAACAGAGGCACTTGAACTAAAACAAGAAAATAGTGTCCTGAAAGCCAAAATCATCCAGCTGGAAAATGAGGCAAAGGAGATGAAAGATGAAGCAAAGGAGATGAAAGACGAGATAAAGAGGATGAAAGACAATCTTCAAAGAAACTCAGACCAGAAGGAAAAAGACGACCAAAAAGCCAAAGATGAAATCCAATCTTTAAGAACCCGAGTAAAACAACTAGAATCAAGTGACCTCACAAGGCAGCAGGACACTATAAGACAAAACAAAAAGAATGAAAAAATTGAGGAAAATGTGAAGCATCTCATTCACAAAACAGACGATTTAGAAAATCGTTCAAGAAGAGACAATTTAAGAATAATTGGACTACCAGAAGACCACGACAAAAGAAAAAGCCTGGACATAATACTAGAGGAAATTATCCAGGAAAACTGTCCCGAAATCCTAGAACAAGAGGGGAAAGTGGAGATTGAAAGAATCCACAGATCACCCCCTGTTTTTAATCCCCAACTGACAACACCAAGAAATGTTATAGCCAAATTCAAAAACAATCAGATAAAAGAACAGGTATTACAAGCTGCCAAAAAGAAACCATTCAGATACCATGGAAACATGGTGAGGATAACACAGGATCTTTCTGCATCCACACTGAAGGACCGAAAGGCATGGAATATGATATTCCGGAAAGCAAGGGAACTAGGCCTACAGCCAAGAATAAAATACCCATCAAAACTGACTATATTCTTACAGGGGAAAGTATGGTCATTTAACACAACAGAGGAATTCCAAGCATTCATAAATAAAAGACCAGACCTGAACAGAAAATTTGAAGTCCAACCACAGAATTCAAGAGAATCATCAAAAGGTAATTAAAAAAGAGGGGAAAAACAACAACAACAACAAAGGTTTTTTTTTTAAGAGACTCAATAAGTTAAAATGATATGTATCCCTATAAGAAAAGAGGTCATTGGCAACTCTTAAAAACTGTTGCTATCACCTAAGCAGCTAGAAGAACTACACTCAGAGGGAAGGGACAAACTGTATAGGATGAAAGGACAAGACATAAATAGGTATATAGAGATATGCATGCATAAATACATATACCTGTGTATGTATATATATGTATATATATATACATGACTAAAGCTAAAAAAGAAAAGAGGTTATGACTAAAAGAAATGGGAAAAGAAACAAATGGGGGTAAATTTATATGTCACAAAGAAGCTCATGGCGGGAGGGGGGAGAACATCGATACACTGGAAGGGTAAAGAGGTCGGAGATAGGAAATATTCAACTCTTACGTACTTTGAAACTGACCCAAAGAGGGAAGAACAATCCAATCCATTGGGGAAGAGAATAGATTTGCGCCCTATAGAGGAGTAGAAGGGTAAAAAACAGACTGGTGGGGAGGGAAGCAGTACAAGGGAGGGAGAGGGTGGGGGGGAGGAATTTTTAAAAAGACTACAGGGGAAAATAAGGGAGGGAATTAAAAGGGAGGGGGGTAGAAAGGGAAATACAAGGGGGACTGATTTAAAGTAAATCACTGGACTAAAAGGTAGAGCTGAAGAAGAAAGGTTAGAATTAGGGAAGGATAGCAAAATGCCAGGGAGTCCACAAGTGACAGTAATAACATTGAACGTGAATGGGATGAACTCACCCATAAAACGTAAACAAATAGAAGAATGGATTAGAATCCAAAACCCTACCATATGTTGTCTCCAAGAAACACACATGAAGCGGGTAGACACCCACAAGGTCAGAATTAAAGGATGGAGTAAGACCTTCTGGGCCTCAAGTGACAGAAAGAAGGCAGGAGTGGCAATCATGATATCTGATAAAGCCAAAGCAAAAATAGACCTGATCAAAAGGGATAGGGAAGGTTATTATATTTTGTTAAAAGGGACTTTAGATAATGAGGAAATATCACTAATCAACATATATGCACCAAATAATATAGCACCCAAATTTCTAATGGAGAAACTAGGAGAATTGAAGGAAGAAATAGACAGTAAAACCATATTAGTGGGAGACTTAAACCAACCATTATCAAATTTAGATAAATCAAATCAAAAAATAAATAAGAAAGAGGTAAAAGAAGTGAATGAAATCTTAGAAAAATTTGAATTAATAGACATATGGAGAAAAATAAATAGGGATAAAAAGGAATACACCTTCTTCTCAGCACCACATGGCACATTCACAAAGATTGACCATACATTAGGTCACAGAAACACGGCACACAAATGCAGAAAAGCAGAAATAATAAATGCAGCCTTTTCAGACCACAAGGCAATAAAAATAACAATCAGTAATGGCACATGGAAAACCAAATCAAAAACTAATTGGAAACTAAACAATATGATACTCCAAAATCGTTTAGTTAGAGAAGAAATCATAGAAACAATTAATAATTTCATCGAGGAAAATGACAATGGCGAAACATCCTTTCAAACCTTTTGGGATGCAGCCAAAGCAGTAATCAGAGGTAAATTCATATCCCTGAGTGCATATATTAACAAACTAGGGAGAGCAGAGATCAATCAATTGGAAATGCAAATAAAAAAACTCGAAAGTGACCAAATTAAAAACCCCCAGCAGAAAACCAAACTAGAAATCCTAAAAATTAAGGGAGAAATTAATAAAATTGAAAGTGATAGAACTATTGATTTAATAAATAAGACAAGAAGCTGGTACTTTGAAAAAACAAACAAAATAGACAAAGTACTGGTCAATCTAATTAAAAAAAGGAAGGAAGAAAAGCAAATTAACAGCATCAAAGATGAAAAGGGGGACATCACCTCTGAGGAAGAGGAAATTAAGGCAATCATTAGAAATTACTTTGCCCAATTATATGGCAATAAATATACCAATTTAAGTGATATGGACGAATATATACAAAAATACAAACTGCCTAGACTAACAGAAGAGGAAATAGAATTCTTAAATAATCCCATATCAGAAAATGAAATCCACCAAGCCATCAAAGAACTTCCTAAGAAAAAATCCCCAGGGCCTGATGGATTCACCAGTGAATTCTATCAAACATTCAGAGAACAGTTAATCCCAATACTATACAAACTATTTGACATAATAAGCAAAGAGGGAGTACTACCAAACTCCTTTTATGACACAAACATGGTACTGATTCCAAAACCAGGCAGGTCAAAAACAGAGAAAGAAAACTATAGACCAATCTCCCTAATGAATATAGATGCAAAAATCTTAAATAGGATACTAGCAAAAAGACTTCAGCAAGTGATCAGAAGGGTCATCCACCATGATCAAGTAGGATTTATACCAGGGATGCAGGGCTGGTTCAATATTAGGAAAACCATCCACATAATTGACCACATTAACAAGCAAACCAACAAGAACCACATGATTATCTCAATAGATGCAGAAAAAGCCTTTGATAAAATACAACACCCATTCCTATTAAAAACACTAGAAAGCATAGGAATAGAAGGGTCATTCCTAAAAATAATAAACAGTATATATCTAAAACCATTAGCTAATATCATTTGCAATGGGGATAAACTAGATGCATTCCCAATAAGATCAGGAGTGAAACAAGGATGCCCATTATCACCTCTATTATTTGACATCGTACTAGAAACACTAGCAGTAGCAATTAGAGAAGAAAAAGAAATTGAAGGCATCAAAATAGGCAAGGAGGAGACCAAGTTATCACTCTTTGCAGATGACATGATGGTCTACTTAAAGAATCCTAGAGATTCAACCAAAAAGCTAATCGAAATAATCAACAACTTTAGCAAAGTTGCAGGATACAAAATAAACCCACATAAGTCATCAGCTTTTCTATATATCTCCAACACAGCTCAGCAGCAAAAACTAGAAAGAGAAATCCCATTCAAAATCACCTTAGACAAAATAAAATACCTAGGAATCTACCTCCCGAGACAAACACAGGAACTATATGAACACAACTACAAAACACTCGCCACACAACTAAAACTAGACTTGAGCAATTGGAAAAACATTAACTGCTCATGGGTAGGACGAGCCAACATAATAAAAATGACTATCCTGCCCAAACTTATTTATCTATTTAGTGCCATACCCATGGAACTCCCAAAAAATTTCTTTACTGATTTGGAAAAAAGCATAACAAAGTTCATTTGGAATAACAAAAGATCAAGGATATCCAGGGAAATAATGAAAAAAAACACTAATGAGGGGGGCCTAGCAGTCCCAGACCTCAAACTATATTACAAAGCAGCAGTCATCAAAACAATTTGGTACTGGCTAAGAGACAGAAAGGAGGATCAGTGGAATAGACTGGGGGAAAGCGACCTCAGCCAGATAGTATACGATAAACCCAAAGATCCCAGGTCTTGGGACAAAAATTCACTATTTGATAAGAACTGCTGGGAAAATTGGAAGACAGTGTGGGAGAGATTAGGAATTGATCAACACCTCACACCCTACACCAAGATAAATTCAAAATGGGTGAAAGACTTAAACATAAAGAAGGAAACCATAAGTAAATTGGGTAAACACAGAATAGTATACATGTCAGATCTTTGGGAAGGGAAAGACTTTAAAACCAAGCAAGACATAGAGAGAATCACAAAATGTAAAATAAATAATTTCGACTACATCAAATTAAAAGGCTTTTGTACAAACAAAAGCAATGTAACTAAAATCAGAAGGAAAACAACAAGTTGGGAAAAAATCTTCATAAAAACCTCTGACAAAGGTTTAATTACTCAAATTTATAAAGAGCTAAATCAATTGTACAAAAAATCAAGCCATTCCCCAATTGATAAATGGGCAAGGGACATGGATAGACAGTTTTCAGATAAAGAAATCAAAACTATTAACAAGCACATGAAGAAGTGCTCCACATCTCTTATAATCAGAGAGATGCAAATCAAAACAACTCTGAGGTATCACCTCACACCTAGCAGATTGGCTAACATGACAGTTATGGAAAGTAATGAATGCTGGAGGGGATGTGGCAAAGTAGGGACATTAATTCATTGCTGGTGGAGTTGTGAACTGATCCAGCCATTCTGGAGGGCAATTTGGAACTATGCACAAAGGGCGATAAAAGAATGTCTACCCTTTGATCCAGCCATAGCACTGCTGGGTTTGTACCCCAAAGAGATAATGGACAAAAAGACTTGTACAAAAATATTCATAGCTGCACTCTTTGTGGTGGCCAAAAATTGGAAAATGAGGGGATGCCCATCAATTGGGGAATGGCTGAACAAATTGTGGTATATGTTGGTGATGGAATACTATTG
This sequence comes from Monodelphis domestica, assembly GCF_027887165.1. Lineage (NCBI taxonomy): Eukaryota > Metazoa > Chordata > Mammalia > Didelphimorphia > Didelphidae > Monodelphis > Monodelphis domestica. Next base: position 96,403,458 of record NC_077234.1, on the reverse strand, counting down.
TGCCAAAAGGAATAATAAAGTGGAGGATTTCCATGTGAACTGGAACAACCTCCAGGAAGTGATGCAGAGCGAGAGGAGCAGAACCAGGAGAACATTGTACACAGAGACAAACACACTGTGGTATCATCGAACGTAATGGACTTCTCCATTAGTGGTGGTGTAATGTCCCTGCACAATCTGCAGGGATCAAGGAGAAAAAAACACTATCCAAAAGCAGAGGACAAACTGAGGGAATAGAAATACCAAGGAAAAGCAACTGCCTGACTACAATGGCTGAGGGGACATGACAGAGGAAAGACTCGGAGCAAACACTCTGATGCAAATACTAACAACATGGCAATGGGTTCAAGTCAAGAACACATATGATACCAGTGGAATCACACGTCGGCCACGGGGGGTGGGAGGGAGGAAAAGAAAATGATCTTTGTCTTTAATGAAAAATGCATGGAAATGATCAAATAAAATACTATAAAAAAAGAAAAAAAAATAAAACTTAAAAACTTATCTTAAAAAAAAAAAACACTAGAAAGCATAGGAATAGAAGGGTCATTCCTAAAAATAATAAACAGTATATATCTAAAACCATTAGCTAATATCATTTGCAATGGGGATAAACTAGATGCATTCCCAATAAGATCAGGAGTGAAACAAGGATGCCCATTATCACCTCTATTATTTGACATCGTACTAGAAACACTAGCAGTAGCAATTAGAGAAGAAAAAGAAATTGAAGGCATCAAAATAGGCAAGGAGGAGACCAAGTTATCACTCTTTGCGGATGACATGATGGTCTACTTAAAGAATCCTAGAGATTCAACCAAAAAGCTAATCGAAATAATCAACAACTTTAGCAAAGTTGCAGGATACAAAATAAACCCACATAAGTCATCAGCTTTTCTATATATCTCCAACACAGCTCAGCAGCAAAAACTAGAAAGAGAAATCCCATTCAAAATCACCTTAGACAAAATAAAATACCTAGGAATCTACCTCCCAAGACAAACACAGGAACTATATGAACACAACTACAAAACACTCGCCACACAACTAAAACTAGACTTGAGCAATTGGAAAAACATTAACTGCTCATGGGTAGGACGAGCCAACATAATAAAAATGACTATCCTGCCCAAACTTATTTATCTATTTAGTGCCATACCCATGGAACTCCCAAAAAATTTCTTTACTGATTTGGAAAAAAGCATAACAAAGTTCATTTGGAATAACAAAAGATCAAGGATATCCAGTGAAATAATGAAAAAAACCACTAATGAGGGGGGCCTAGCAGTCCCAGACCTCAAACTATATTACAAAGCAGCAGTCATCAAAACAATTTGGTACTGGCTAAGAGACAGAAAGGAGGATCAGTGGAATAGACTGGGGGAAAGCGACCTCAGCCAGATAGTATACGATAAACCCAAAGATCCCAGGTCTTGGGACAAAAATTCACTATTTGATAAGAACTGCTGGGAAAATTGGAAGACAGTGTGGGAGAGATTAGGAATTGATCAACACCTCACACCCTACACCAAGATAAATTCAAAATGGGTGAAAGACTTAAACATAAAGAAGGAAACCATAAGTAAATTGGGTAAACACAGAATAGTATACATGTCAGATCTTTGGGAAGGGAAAGACTTTAAAACCAAGCAAGACATAGAGAGAATCACAAAATGTAAAATAAATAATTTCGACTACATCAAATTAAAAGGCTTTTGTACAAACAAAAGCAATGTAACTAAAATCAGAAGGAAAACAACAAGTTGGGAAAAAATCTTCATAAAAACCTCTGACAAAGGTTTAATTACTCAAATTTATAAAGAGCTAAATCAATTGTACAAAAAATCAAGCCATTCCCCAATTGATAAATGGGCAAGGGACATGGATAGACAGTTTTCAGATAAAGAAATCAAAACTATTAACAAGCACATGAAGAAGTGCTCCACATCTCTTATAATCAGAGAGATGCAAATCAAAACAACTCTGAGGTATCACCTCACACCTAGCAGATTGGCTAACATGACAGTTATGGAAAGTAATGAATGCTGGAGGGGATGTGGCAAAGTAGGGACATTAATTCATTGCTGGTGGAGTTGTGAACTGATCCAGCCATTCTGGAGGGCAATTTGGAACTATGCACAAAGGGCGATAAAAGAATGTCTACCCTTTGATCCAGCCATAGCACTGCTGGGTTTGTACCCCAAAGAGATAATGGACAAAAAGACTTGTACAAAAATATTCATAGCTGCGCTCTTTGTGGTGGCCAAAAATTGGAAAATGAGGGGATGCCCATCAATTGGGGAATGGCTGAACAAATTGTGGTATATGTTGGTGATGGAATACTATTGTGCCCAAAGGAATAATAAAGTGGAGGATTTCCATGTGAACTGGAACAACCTCCAGGAAGTGATGCAGAGCGAGAGGAGCAGAACCAGGAGAACATTGTACACAGAGACAAACACACTGTGGTATCATCGAACGTAATGGACTTCTCCATTAGTGGTGGTGTAATGTCCCTGCACAATCTGCAGGGATCAAGGAGAAAAAAACACTATCCAAAAGCAGAGGACAAACTGAGGGAATAGAAACACCAAGGAAAAGCAACTGCCTGACTACAATGGCTGAGGGGACATGACAGAGGAAAGACTCGGAGCGAACACTCTGATGCAAATACTAACAACATGGCAATGGGTTCAAGTCAAGAACACATATGATACCAGTGGAATCACACGTCGGCCACGGGCGGTGGGAGGGAGGAAAAGAAAATGATCTTTGTCTTTAATGAAAAATGCATGGAAATGATCAAATAAAATACTATAAAAAAGGGAAAAAAAAATAAAAAAAAAAAAGAAATGGAATTTCTATTATGTGCAATTTGTTTTTCTGACATCAACCTTTGCTGTCATTCATTATCTTTCTTTTTTAAATTTTTAAATATTTTCTCCATGTTTACATGATTCATTTTCTTTCCTCCCCTTTTCACTCTCCCGTCCCAGAGCCAACAAGCAATTCCGCTAGGTTGTACAAATGTTATCACTTGATATACCTATTTCCATATTATTCATTTTTTCCTCTAACATGATTTTTTAAAGCCTAAACCCCATGGCATATGATCTTTTTTTGCATTTCTACTCCCATAGTTCTTTCTCTCAATGTCATTAGCATTCTTTCCCATAACTCCTTCCGGAGTATCCTGACTTGTTGCACTGCTACTAGTAGCAAAGTCTATTACAGTGGATTGTCCCACACTTTCTGTATACAATGTTCTCCTGGTTCTGCTCATTTCACCTCATTGAGGTTATCCCAGATCACATAGAAATCCTCCAGATCATCATTCCATACAGCACAATAGTATTCCATCACCATCAGATACCACAATTTGTTCAGCCATTACCCAATTGAAGGGCATTCCTCATTTTCCAATTTTTTGCCACCACAAAGAGCACAGCTATGAATATTTTTGTATATTTCTTTTTCCTTATTATCTCTTTGAGGAACAAACCCAACAGTGGTATTGCTGGATCAAAGGGTATGCATTCTTTTAAAGCCCTTTGTACACAATTCCATATTGCCTTCCAGAATGACTGGATTAATTCACAACTCCACCAGCAATGCATTAGTATATGAATTTTCCATAAACACTCCGACATTTATTATTTTCTTTTACTGTCATATTGGCCAATCTGATAGGTGTGAGGTGGTACCTCAGCATTGTTCTAATTAGCATTTCTCTAATTATGAGAGATTTAGAACACTTTTGCATGTGCTTATTGATAGTTTTGATTTCTTTATCTGAAAACCATTCATGTCCCTTGACCATTTGTCAATTGGGGAATGTCTTGATTTTTTTTGTACAATTTAATTAGTTCCTTATAATTTTGAGAAATGAAACCTTTGTCAGAGATTTTTGTTATAAAAAAAATTTCCCCAATTTGTTATTTCCCTCTTAATTTTGGTTGCAGTGGTTTTGTTTGTACAGAAACTTTTTAATTTAATATAATCAAAATTATTCATTTTACATTTTGTAGTGTTTTCTAGCTCTTGCTTGGTCTTAAATTCCTTCCTTTCCAATAGATCTAACAGGTATACTAATCTAGGTTCACCTAATTTATGATCTAAACCTAATTTCTCCCATACAGTTTCCCAATTCTCCCAGAAGTTTTTGACAAATAGTGGGTTCTTGTCCCAAAAGGTAGGATATTTGGATTTATAAAGCGCTACCTTGCTTGACAAGTCTATTTTTGACAGAGTTAGAAGAAAGGAATATTAATGGGGAACTCAGCCTAATATAAGGGAAAGAATTCTAGACATGGAATTGTCTGAACCTACCTTTGTTACCAATTGTATGAAAATGGGCACATCATAAAATCCACAGTGCTTACCTCATCGATATGTTGTAAAAGATCAAGTGAGAAAATGTATGTAAAGTGTTTTGTAAAGCTTAAAGCATGGCAAAATTTCCAGTTGTTATAATTTAGAATGGTCTGTCAGCCAACAAGCATTTATGGAGGATCTACAATACAGCTATATGGCACAGTGGATAGTGAACCTGGAGTCAGGAAGACTCATCTTCCTGAGTTCAAATCTGGCCTCAGATACTTAATAGTTCTATGACTCTGGAGTAAGCCACTTAATTCAGTTGGCCTCACTTTCCCCATTTGTAAAACAAGCTGGAGAAGGAAATGGTAAGTCTCTTCAATTGTCTTTGCCAAGAAAATCCCAAATGAGGTCACAAAGAGTCAGACACAAGTGAAAAACAACTGTACAACACTGCATTAGATACTATTCAAAGCACTGGTAAGGAAGATCTGCTATGTTAGTAACTACTTGGAGAGACCAGACCTAAGCAAATGGTAGGGGACGGGGATTGGATCTTGTTCTGATTTCTAAATCTTCTCCTCTTATTATTTTCCCTCACCAGGCAAACGAGATAAGAAATAGATGCAGTTTCCATACTGCTGAATGAAGAATAAGGTGGACAGGACAGGGCAATTCTAAGACAAGAGGAACTGACAATCTCTGAGTACAGGACTATGGTTAGAAAAATGGAGCAGGGGTTAAGGGGGGATGTTTAACCAGGTATCCAAGAATTTCTAATTCTATTTGGCTCACCTCCGCAAGCTGACCCTAATTATATCAACAGAATAGCCTCTGGTGGTCTTGCCTAGGGAAGGAAGAAGCAGCAGGAACAGAAAGAAATAGGGTTAGATGTAGACAGAAAGGTCATAGAAAAATATCTTTCTTCTCCTTTCCGTGTGTGTGTGTGTGTGCACGCGCAACATGGATGTCTGCCATCAATCCTTCAGATTTTCTGGCTCCTCCCAATTTACTCATTTTGCCTGGCATATATATATCCTTTGGTAATCTTGATCTATTACACATCCCTCATTGCTTTTTTATCACTCTGTTTCCATCCCTCTTTCTTCAGTCACATCCTGACAAAAATCTTCCTACACTTATAGTCTATAGCAATCAATTCCACTGGTCCTCCTCTTCACTGTGACTATACAACCCTCACTGGACCTCTAGTTTCTCTATCTGCAAAAGGAGAGGGTTCCAGAAGATGATATCTAAGGCCCCTTCCCATTTTAACATTCTATTATTTCTTGAGGTTTTGTATTATTTATTGTGTTTATTATATATTTCCTTGATTGGAACAATCTGATTCTATCCAGTACAGGTCAAACAATTTACAGGCAATTGTGACTGATTCTGTTTTCTTCAACTTAATACAGAGTATTTGAGGAGGCTCAGAAAAGAGCTTTCTCTAATAATATATCTTATTTATTTAGTGCTTTAAGGTTTACAAAGTGTTTTTGCTATAACCAGCTTATGAGGTAGGTAATATGGGTTTGAAATATAATAAGAGGTTTTGAAAAATAATACCTATTAGAGAGAAAAAAGGCAAAAAGAAAGGAGATATTTTCACCAGAAGGCAGAGAATTGATTTAATAATAGTGTTCAAATACAGAAAAGGTTATTATACAGTGGACAGTGACCACATGTTCCCCATCTCCATGGAGAGGCTGAACAAGAAGAAATGAATTTAAGGTGAAGCATAGGGAATGTAGGTTAGAAATAATATAGGTTTTCCTGTCAGTGAGGGTTATAAGACAGGGGGAAAAGAAATAGGTTACTAAAAGAAGTTTTAGAATCCCTGACTATGAAGAGCTCTAAAACCAATTGATTCATATCTGTCTGGAAGAGTTTAAGCATGGTTTTGCCTGAAGACAAAGAACTGATTTGATGACTTCTCTACTCTCTTCCATGTCTACGACTCCACGGGCACTACATCCAGGTGGCATCCCCCAAAATGACAGGGCAGAGTCCTGAAGATGGAGTTATAAATTCTTATTTCCCTCCATACCCTGTTCTGCTCTTCAAAGTGAGTTAAATGTGTGGTGCAGAGATGAAGGGTGCAGTGGGAAAACTGGAATCTGGCCCATACATTGCAGTGCAATCTACTTTGATTTCTCAGTAGAAATAAAATAAAAAACCAACAGTAAAGGGCTATTAAGGGAGAAAACATTTGTCACTGTGGACAGAATAAAAGTCCTACCAAATGAAATGGATGCCTGTGGAAAAAAGACTTGTCATTCCAGGGAGAATGCTGTGCTCCCTCCTCTCCTGCTCCTCATTTAGTTTTTATCCATTTACTATACTGACTATTTTCCCTATGCCCTGCTGATTTTTCTTTCTGTGAACCATATATAAAGTGAATTTAGCCTTTGGCCAGTTCTAACCAGGCAAGTATTTTCAAAATAAAAGTGTTTCACTTTCTGCTCTCTTAACATCCAAAATATTTGCCAAAAAAAAAAAAAAAAGACTATGTTGTTAGAAATCATGATCCACAAGTAAGCATCTATGGAAAATATTTTGTACTCGTGCTTTATGCTTTTATATATTTTTTTATCCTAGGATAATCTCATGGATGCATATGTTTAAAATATTTCTACCAATTATTTATAATATTTCTACACATATTTTTTTTCCTGATAGAAGCACATGAAAATGCCCTGACTCAAGAACATTTTTAGCTGTCTCCTTCTACTATGCTTGTCATTTTGGGCCAAGTCCTTGTATGTCTCCAAGCCTGACTTTACTGTTAAGTCTGATGGGAAGATAACAAAAGCAGAGAAACAAGGTATTCATTAAGAGAGAGCCAAGCCCTGAGGCATCCACTCCAAAGATGAGATGCTCTTTTGACTTCTATTGTTTTCTTAAGAAACAAGGTCTTTCAAGGAGAGGAGTCAGCTTATGTGACACATTACTGCAGCGAAAATGGTGCCATGTCACTCTATAGAATTATAAACTCAAGGGGGCAGAACTGGCTTACCAAACTGGGCCCCATTCAGGGTAACAACCAGATTGGTGACGAACAATAAACTTATGATTCCTGTGAGATCCCCGTGTCTACTTCCTCACTATATGGCCCCTAGCCCCAACCCACTGGGAGTATGAGTGGATGAATGGACTCATCTTCTCTCTAAACTTTCCATTCTGACAGAAGGATGAACCTTGGAGGATCATAATCTTACTCTAGCATCGTCTGCCAAAGGCTCAAAGAGACAATATTACACCATTTTCAATCCAATTCCATCAAAGATAAATATATGTGTGTGTATATATGATATATGCATATATACACGTGCTTATGTACATTTTGTGTATAACTAGGTTCTCATTGTGCAAGAAATGAGTTCTGTGAAGGGTTTTCATTATTCAAATCCACATTATTTTGTGTAAATAGAATTTTGTACCCCAGGACTCCATTTCCCAGAAGCCCACTTTCATCATCACTTCATGACCTTACATTTTGGAGATAAAGAACCCCACCTCTCGCTCTCTTCTCCCGCTAATGCTGTTGGAAAAACGTCTCTTTACTCAGGCTTTTACATTTGTCTTATTATTTCCTCTACGTCAAGTGATTATTAATAAATCTCATAAAATATAATACTTCGAGTTACTGAATATTAATTTTGATCTTACAATTTGAAGTGATAATGATATGTAAAACATTGTCATTGGTTCTACCCAAATGAAAGGAAACTCAACGGAAAAATCAAATAAGACAACCACTGCGTGGAATTCATTATTGGCACTAATCAGGACTCTATGTGTGTGTTTGCATTTAGTTTTCACAAAATGTGGATAAACCATAAGATGTGGGAATACAGGGACATACCTTGGTTTATAACACATTTGGGGAGGCCTTGGTTTGGTGATGGGCCAATCACAGGTCTAGCCTCTCCTTTCTCTTCAATGCCAATGAAGCTGACAAGCCTCCGTCCAATGAAGGATGCGTTCATCTTACGCAAACTCCTCCCACCTCACCCCTACCCAGCGCTTTGCCACAGCAGTATGATGTTATAGTTCTGAAATAGTCTATATAATCAATGGCAATTTCACACACACAAAAAAAATGGAAACCACACAAACCTTAAAAATGGCAGCACATCAGGCAGGGCTCTCCAGGCTCTCTGAGAACTTGTATAAAAGGATGCACTCACAGGACTTTTTAAAATGGAAGTTGCTCACAGAACAAGGCCGGGGCAAGACTTGTGTGAAGTTCTGACATAACCAGAATGTCTCTAGAAATAAAGAAAAAGAAGGTCAGAGAAAGAGCAGAGTGCTAAAAACATGTCAGAAATAACCATCTTCATGAAGGCACATTAAACTGAACACTAGCTGTGCAACCACCATTAGTCTCGGCACTAACTGCTAAAATGAATTTTGTTCATCCCAGTCTTCTTACAGACAACTCTTTGATGACACTCGGGAAAAATCCCCAAAGTAACAATATTTCATAACATAGCAAACGGGTGGGTTTTGCATTAGTAACATGAGGACCAAAGAGGAGAAGAATAGAGCCTACGGAGAGTATTCTTGAAAAGGGGCAGCAAAATTACAGCTCAGCAAATAAGAAAAAAATTAATGAATGAGAAAATAAATAGGTAGATAGATGGATGGATAGATAGATAGGTAGCCAGGAAACCAGGTGGGTAGATCTTTAGAGAATGATCTTGAGACTAAAATTGAGACCACCATGTAGAGTAGGTAGGATTTACCTAAATGCAGACTCATTTCCATAAGAAATCATCTTTTATATCCTACATTAGGAAGAAACGTGTGGCTTATATTGTCCTAGTCCGGCAAATACTACAGAAATGCACCACCTGGTGCAACACTGCCTTTCAAATAAGAAAATATATGAACAAAAGCAAAAGGACACAGCCATTACTGTCAAGGGCATGTTCTTCCACCAAACTTTAAAAGAAAATTTAACAAGAGACGAGTAATTAAACATCTAACTGTGGCCCTGGAGGTGCTTATAGATGGTTGAAAGTTTGGCGCATCAAACTTTAACCTCCTTCTTATTATTACTTCTTCCTTTCCATTCCTTCTAAAACTTCATCTTCCCACCCAAATCTGTTACTACATATCAAGGTACACAATACGAGGTAATACCTGGCTTCAACAATGCAACATGCCAAAGTGTTCCCAGTAACCTTTAATACCAACATAACTACACTTAAAAACAATAATCCACATTAATCTGGAATTTTATAATTTATTTACTTTGTAAATTGTATTTTACATTTTTTTTACAATTACAATGACAAAAAATTGTAAATTTACAATTTACAATGTTTTCTTCCCATATCAACTCTGAAAGGTATATAGTGAAATTATTATTAGCCCCATTTGACAGATGAGAAAAGTGAGGCTATGATTCATAATCATGCAGTGAGAACAATAGAATGAAAGAAATTAAATTGGAAGCAACTTCAGGAGTTACCTTTACAACATTCTCCCCATCCCCCCCCCAAAAAAACACAGTCATCTAGCCTTTATTTAAAAACTATCAGTAAGTTATCTGCTCCCTCCCATGGTAACTCATTCCACTGTTGGACAACTCTACCTATTAGAAAAATTTCCTCATAATCAGCTAAAATATGATTCTTGGTACTTTCTATCCACTTTTGCTCCTTTTTCCATCTGGGGACAAGTAAAACAAGTCCAATAACTTGTCTATTTAACTGTCCTTCAAATACTTGAAGATGGCTATCACTTCACACACTAAATCTTCTCTAGGTAAAAATAGCCTCCATCCTAATTTCCATTCTCTTCATCCCTAGCACCATAGTTGTTCTCCTCTGGTTCTGATTTGCTTTGCTAATGTGCTTCTTAAAACAGAATTCCTAGAACCAAAAACAATACCTGAGACATGGAGAGACCGAGGGAAAGAATGCTGGCACTCTCACATCAGCTCTTTTACTCTGGATCACCGCTACTATCAATGCAGTCAATGATGGAAATAAAGGGGTAGAGCTCTACCTCACACCCAGGGCTTCTGGTACCAAGCTCAGCCCTCTTGCCTTTGGAGCTCAGTCCTATTATAATGCCTCCTTGCTTCCTCCTCCCGTTCTCGTTCTCTCTCTCTCTCTCTCTCTCTCTCTCTCTCTCTCTCTCTCTCTCTCTGTCTGTCTGTCTCTGTCTCTCTCTCTGTGTCTGTCTGTCTGTTTCTCTGTCTCTTTCTCTCTGTCTGTCTCTGTCTCTCTCTCTGTGTCTGTCTCTGTCTGTCTATCTCTCTCTCTCCCCCTATCTCCCTCCCCTATCATAGTGAAGAAAGTCACGTTCACCATTCACTCCTAACTGTGAATACTCGCATGTTTTCCTGGGCTCCAAAAGCCAGCCTAGAGAACAGCGTAACTTACCCTTTGCCAGGCAGCCTGGTAAGATGTGTACCATGAGTAGTCCCAGCACTCATGCTTATCACAGCATGTCACAAGTGTGAGAAACCCAATCTCTCTAGGGCCCACCAACCAAACACTGCCAACTGCCCGCATCCAATCCCCAGCGCTCAGAGCCATGGGGGAAACCGTGTCTAAGGAGGGCTACTAGCTCATATTCCATGCGATATTTGAGGAGCTTGCTATGATGGGAGCTGTAAAACGATGGGGAGCAAGAAGGTCACTTGCAGTCTATTCATTCTTTGGCAGCAAGAAACTTAAGTCATGAATAAAAAGTCAATGTCAGGAATGGGAAAGCTGCTGATATTTCTCAGTTCTGCAGAATTGAAGAGGGGGAATAATACTACATGAAGAAAAAGAACAAAAAGGAGCCACTTGGAAATACCTTTGATGACTAGACTAACCCATTGCTATGGGGACAAAGAACAAAAAAAAGTTAAGGGTTCATAGCAAAACCTCAATAAATGTTCATTTAATTGAAGGAGGAAAGAAATAGACCAAAAGGAATAATAATAAACAAATAAAAACCACAGAACTTGATAAAAAGCTCAGTCACAGAACAGTCTGGGTTTTTCTTTTAAACTAGACTTTAAACAATTTCAGGTTATGCTCCTGAGCTCTCTCAACCCTCCACCCTTCCTCTCATATTCCCGTAACCCCAAAGAATTGTCACTGGTAAATTTCAAAGATACAAGGATAACTTTGCACAAATGGCAAGGATTAGATGCTTACATAAATCCTCTGATGATAATTGATAAGCTAGAAAATGAACTACTTTTTACAGAAACAGTCCATGAAATTAGACATCACTCCAGGATTTGCTGTGAAAATCACATTTCAGCTACAATACAGGTCCTGCAAATAATATAAAGTCAGAAATCTATGTATGTGTTGTCAATGAAGGTATAGGATCCTCCTGGATCCTGGTCCATTATTTCATAATCTAACCTAACACCATGGATTTTAACAGAACTTGGCAAACTGGGGATGTTTCATTTTAAAAACTTAGGCTCAAATTTGAATCATAGAGCTTATGACTCAAATCTCCTATGTGACCTTTATGGGTTATTGTTTAGGAAAACATGTCTGTCACTGTAAAGTGAAACAAGACACCTTCCTTTATTCTGGTCAGAGAAATGAAAAGATGTTCGAGTGTTGCCAGCACTGAGGCTGGCAGAGGAAGCATGGTACACTGTAAAGTCTGCTGCAATTAGAGTCAAAGGACCTGGATCTAAATTCTGGCTCTTTAATGCGTAAGCTCAGTGTATATAGCCCCATTGAACCTCAGCTCCCTCATCAATAGAATGAGGCAGGGCTGGATTAGATTTTCTATAAGGCAATTTCTAGTTCTAAATCTATGACTCCATGTTCCCCAAACCAAGAAACAAAAGTTAGTGAAACTTGTAAACCTTAAAATTTCTTAGACTTATAAATGTTGGAAATTTCCCCATTGGGAAATTTCATACTTGAAAAATTTCCTATTGATAGTGGGTCTTGGCTATTGGAATGTGAACCCCATTGGCATGGGAGGTTCCTCCTCCTCCCTTCTTAAGATTACTTTAGGACAGAAACCTTTTGCTGAACAATGGAAAGGGCTTTGACCTATGCTTAAGCATAGAACAGGAATTTCTTTGAGTCATGATTGATTTTAGAATTGATACAATGGAGATACTTGGAATGACAGAACCAAGTCTTGGAAATTGGAATCTCCACCCTACTCAGTCCTAACAGGATTTAGGAAGGGCTGCAGCATAGATCAAAATTTAATTATTCCAATCTCTACCCTACTCAGGGTAACAGGATTTAGGAAGGGCTGTAGCAAAAGATCAAGATTTAATTATTTGAGAATGTGACCTCCAACAGACGTGTGCAAAGCCACAGACCTCTGGGCAGTCCTGGGTTAAGCTAGAACCACCATTGGCACAGGGAAAATGATGGACAGTGAATGGTAGATGTGAGAACTGAGGGGAGGGAACTTGGATGGTTTCCTTAAAGATAGAGGGGTCTGAGGACGCTGGAGTTGGTTGGAGAGTTTTGGCTCTGAGTGGTTGGAGAGGTGCTCTGAGAAGCTTGCTCTGAAGGAAGCTGGAGGTGGAGGCCCCTGAGACTGTTTCTCCATTTTGGTCACGTGAGTAATAGGGACTGATCTCCTTTCTTTGCCCCAGCTATCTAAGGGCTTGGGCCTTTTGGCCCAGCCTAAACAGAAGGGGTATTTAAGCCCTATTCCCTTCTCTCCCCTTTTGCTCTCTCTCTCTCTCTCTATCTCTAATTCCTTTCTTCCTCCTGTTTGTAATTAAACTCTATAAAAGGCTGATGGCTGACTTGAGTTTTCATTTAGGAATTACATAGCTGAATTCCTTGGCGACCTTAAATTAATATATATCAGTCCTTTAAAGTGATTTCCTTGTCACAAACTGTAGCTATGGTTAAAAATATATATATATATAATCATATTAATAAAAATTCTTATACTTTTTCCTAAACCAAAATGTTTATCCTACATTCTGAATTTACTGAACTTCAGAAAATTTAGTTGTTTAAAATAGGTCTCTTCCTCATATTTCCTTTTATTAAGAGAGCATCAAGACTGTATTTGTTATATTTATCTGTCAAACATAAAATTCCATTGAATGTAAGGAGTAAGAAAAAATTAAATAAGTAGATTTTAATCACTAGAAATTAATCGTAAGGCTTCCTTTATAATGGTTTACTAAGTTATAACTGTGTGATTTTAGTAAGAGACCCAGTTAAATACCTGTGATCATTAATATAATAATCATAGATGTAATGGTCATGGAACTTAGAAATAGTCATATGTAAAGTGTGATATTTAGAATTAGAGAAATTCTATATTGCGATGAACTCTCATTGTCCTATACACTTTCATCACCAGGTTGTGATCTGAAGAAACTGAGAAAACCTGCCTTGTAGTTGCTACTGACACTCTTGTGAACGTGACACGGTGGGGAGAAGAAGTGGGATGAGACCCAGCACATATAGCTGTGATAAAAAGCCTGAGAATATGAACCTCTTTATGAACCCAAAAGGTCTTTGCTGCCCAACCGATTATGGCATAAAAATCTGTAACCTGTAATACTTGAGGTCTCAAACCATGCTAGTGTGTGTCTCTAGATCTCTGACTTGTATCATTTGTGCCCACCACAATAACATCAGATTTTGCTCGCAAGCTCTTTGCCCAGTCTTTTTCTTTAAAGGGTCATAAATATATCAGGGTTCGAACTCTCTCATACTCTTCCAAGTCTCTAGGAATTCTGCATATGTTAAGGATTGGAAGAAGCAAGGATGATGAAGTCACTTTTGCCTCTGACATTTATTTCATTCTCTATAGTCAAACAAATTGTCTATTTTCTTTGAAATATCTCCAATATTTGTCTTTTTCTTCCTATTCCTAATTGAATTAATGAGCTTCTCATAACCTCACAATTGGTCTTCCTTCCTCTAGTCTCTTCTTCCTCCAAATCTGTCTAGCAGACTGCCACAAAATATAGCCAAAAAATAAAACAAAAAAAATTCTTTGATCATGTCCCTGCTCTGTTGCTTTCCAAAGAGACAGCTCTTCAGAGCATTTGCCGATTGCCTCCTTATGGAGCTTTAGGACTAGAACTCCCAGAACAAATTCTCTCCAGTTATCTCCCTAGCTTCCTCCTACATAACAGTCTGTCCCACCTTTTTGTCTTTATTCCTGCTGTTCCTCCCTAGGATACTCTTTTCCTCTGATGAATTTCTAAGTCCTATCCATTTTCCAAGGCAAGCTAATTCACACTTTCCTCTAGAGTGTCTTTTTTTGACTACTCTAGTTTATATTGATATCTTCCTTCTTTGTTCACCCAGAGCACATGTGGGTGAACTAAAGCTTGATGCAAGATTTTTTTTAATTGTAAGATTGTTGGTGCTACTGGGCAAAATGAACATCTGTACCTTGAGCATATGATTCTTAAAAATATACCAGTGCCCTGCCAAAGAAAGGGTGGAGTAGACTAGAGAAATTTAGATGGGAACACTGGCACAGTCACAACCTGGATCAGAAGCCTTAGGTATTTTTGTTTCCACTGGTCTTTCAGTAAGATGCAGATTGTAATATGACCCTAAGAGGGAAGTTGTGAAATGTAATGATTACACAGCTTTCAAGTACTTTAAAAATAAACATATCTTTGACACTCAGATATGAGAGAGAAAGAGAGAGGGGGGAGAGAGGGGGAAAGGCGGGGAATGAGAGAAAGAGGGAGAGAGACAGAGACAGAAACAGAGACAGAGAGAATAAGAGAAAAGGGAAATAATATATATATATATATATATATATGTCTCTCTCTCTCTCTCTCTATATATATATATATATGAAATACAATATAATGTACCCAAAGAATCTCTTGGTTAATTACCATTTAACTAAATGTCTCTGAAAATTTGTTATTACAACTACTGTTTAAGATAAAACAATATTTTTCCTTAAGGGCAAGAAAAAACATTTTAGAAACTTAAGACAATTTTAAAGTCTTTCAATCAATTAAAGCATATTAAGTGCCTACTATGTACCAAGTACTGTTTTAATGCTGAATTATCAAATAGAATAAGAAAATATTGATTGTCTCAAACTCAACATACCATATTGATCCAAAAACATCTCCTTGTTCCAACCTCCCCACTAAAAAAAATTAATCTGGGTTATAAAATACTGGCATGGAGCCTTATAATTCAGGGACCTTTTTGTATCATGGATCCTTCTATCAGTCTGTTGAAGTCTGTGGACCATTCTCAGAATAATGATTTATATGCATTAAATAAAATACAAATGAAAGCCATTATGCCAAAATACATTTATTGAAATAACTTTAAAAATAGCAGAATTCAGGCTAAGAACATATATTATATATATATATATATATATATATATATATATATATATATATATATATATATATACATGTATATGTCTTTCTAATATTTTATTTTAGGTATATAGCCTATATTCTGGGACTACTTATATTTGAGCCAATAAAATATATAATACGCTGTGCTGCACCCTAAATGGTTGCCCCTCAAGACTTCTCTCCATTAGTATACCCTGTCCAATGACATTCAACAATCCTTTTATAATAACATAATACTTCACAATAATATCACGAAACCTGAGGTAGTAGTCTTCTTGGAACAACTGTCCAAGACAAATCCCATGATTGTTCTTTTCCAAAGAGAAAGTTGTAAAACAAGCCTCCTTTTTTACAATATACTGAAAAGAGGGAAAAGCCCTTTGGAAAAGAGACAGCATTGTGAACCTGGAGTGGCCTCCTGGTGGCATCAAATGTACATCCCACTGGCACACCACCTGCAGGACCACAGATGTCTAGGGCCAAGAAGGAGAGCACAAGGGCCAGCTGCATCTCTTTTCCAATTAGATACTGGTGAGTCATGACCCACCCCAAACTTCTATGCTCCTGTTTCAGGGATTGCAAAAGAGCTTAGCTCTATGGCTAGTTCAGTAGCTCCCTTCCCTTACCATCAGGGCTTGACTTCTTGCCAATCAAAAGGAATCATGAGAATTTACTACTGAACACTTACTACTAAATGTAGCAGCATCTTCTTCTCATTTCCCTAAAAGACTGTGGCCTCCTTGAAGGTGGCAGCAGCACCAATATTGGTACCAACCTCCCCATGCCTAAGCCAGTCCATTTCTCTCTATTCCAAGCTAACTTGGCTCGGTTTAGTTTAGTTCCACTGCTGTTGCTCCTGGTTATAGTCTTAAGTCTCCATTTAAAAACCTATTTTAAGCTTTTATAGTCTGAATTTGTTCTCTCAAGAATATATCTCCTAATTATAAAATTGCTCTTAAAAAACTGACTGATACCTAAAACTGTTTCATTTAACATTTTGTTTTTATAAAACCAGTTAACATTGTCCAGGCTATGTATCTATTTATTGGTCAGTTATTCAATAAACATTTATGAAGCACCAGATATGTGTCAGACATTATGTTCAATGCTGGAAATATAAAGTCAAAAGATAGACCTGGCCATTAAGGGGCTCCCAATCTAAAGGGAAAGACAGCACAAAAGTATACAAACAAGCCATTTCTCTTAATGGCTATTGATCAATGAATGTTTACTAAGCACCTACTATGTTCCAGACACTGCATATTTTCCAGATTCGTCTCTGGCTTCAAACTTGGTCATTATAATAATATAGTGGTCAGTTTCAATTTTTGATACTTTCAAGTTACACAGCATTAGTAATTGCATCTATTTTTTAAAAAATATTTAATTGATTAATTAAGAACATTTTTCTATGGTTAAATGATTGATGTTCCTTCCTTCCTGTCCCCCAACCCTCTTGCATGCCAATGAGCAATTAGACTGGGTTTTGCATGTGCCATTGATCAAGATCTATTTCATTATTAATGATAATTGTACAAGGGTGAACATTTAGAATCTACATCCCCAGGCATATCCCAATCGACCCATGTAATCAAGCAGTTGTTTTTATTCTGTGTTTCTGCTCCCACAGTTCTTACTCTGGATATAGATAGTGTTCTTTCTTGTAAGTCCCTCAGAATTGTCCTGGGTCATTGCATTGCTGCTCATTGAGAAGTCCATTACATTTGTTTGTGCCACAGTGTATCCATCTCTGTGCATAATGTTCTCCTGGTTCTGCTTCTTTCACTCTGTATCAATTCCTGGAGGACTTTCCAGTTCACATGCAATTCCTACAATTCGTTATACCTTTTATCACAATAGTATTCCATCACCAACAGATGCCACAATTTTTTCAGCCATTCCCCAATCGAAGAGCATTCCCTCATTTTCCAATTTTTTGCCACCACAAGGAGCGCAGCTATAAATATTTTTGTACAAGACTTTTCCTTATTATTTCTATGGGATATAAACCTTTCTTTGCTTATTTTGTCAAATAGTTTGTGTAGTATTGGGATTAGTTGTACTTTAAATGTTTGATAGAATTCACTTGTGAATTGATCTAGTCCTGGGAATTTTTTTCTTAGGGAGTTTTTTGATGACTTGTTCAAATTCTTTTCCCGATATAGGGTTAAGTATTCTATTTCTTCTTCTGTTAATCTAGGCAATTTATATTTTTGTAAATATTAATCCATATCACCTAGATTGCCACATTTATTGCCATATAATTGGGCATAATACTTTTTTATGATTTCCTTAATTTCTTTTTCATTAGGGGTGAGGTCTTCCTTTTCATCTTTGATACTATCAATTTGGTTTTCTTCTTTATTAGATTAATCAGTACTTTGTCTATCTTATTTGTTTTTTTTTCAAATTAACAGCTTCTAGTCTTATTAAAACAATAATTCTTTCAATTTTAATTTTATCAATTTCTCATTTAATTTTTAGGATTTCTAATTTAATTTTTATCTGGAAATTTTTAATTTATTTTCTTTCAATTTTCATAATTTGTATGCCCAATTCATTGACCTCTTCCCACCCTAATTTGTTACTATATGCACTCAAGGATATAAATTTGCCCCAAAGTACTGCTTTAGCTGCATCCCATAGATTTTGATAGAATGTCTAATTATTGTTATTCTCTTCAGTGAAATTATTAATTATTTCTTTGATTTTTATTTAACTAACCTATTTGGAGACTTTTATTATTTATTCCAATTAATTTTTATTTGCCTCTCTGTGAATCCTTACTAATTATTATTTTTATTGCATTATGAACTGAAAATGTTGCATTTATTATTTCTGCTCTTTTGTACTTGTATGCTATGTTTTTATTCCCTAGTGCATGGTCAGTCTTTATGAATGTACTATGTGCTGCTAAGAAAAAAATGTATTACACATATCTATTAACTCTAATTTTTCTAAGTATTCATTCACATCTCTTACCTCTTTCTTATTTATTTTTTGGTTTGATTTATCTAGATCTGATAGAGAAAAGTTCAGGTCTCCCACTAGTGTAGTTTTAATATTTATTTCCTCTTTAAGATCCACTAGTATTTCCTTAAGATATTTGGATGCTATACCCTTTGGTGCATACATGTTGAGTACTGATATTTCCTCATTGTCTATACTGATTTTTAACAGGATGTAATTACCTTTCCTATCTCTTTTAATCAGATCTATTTTTACTTTGACTTTGTCAGATATCATGACTGTGATTTCTGTCTTCTTTTTCTCAGTTGAAGCCCAATAGATTTTGTTCCAACCTTTTAACTTTATCCTGTGCGTGTAAACCTGCCTCATGTGTGTTTCTTATAGAGAACATAAGGTAGGATTTTGGTTTCTAATCCACTCTGCTATTTGCTTCCATTTTATGGGTGAGTTCATTCCATTCACATTTAGAGCTATGGTAACCACCTGGGTATTCCCCACATTTTGATTTCCTCTCATAGTTCTGCCTCTTCTTCTTTCACTATTTTCTTCTACAACTGTGGTTTGCTTTTAATTAGTCCCCCTAATACTCACTCTTATTTTACTTCCTTTTCCACTCCTCCCTTTTTATTCCTCTCTTATTTTTTTTAGGATCTATTAACCCCCCCCCTCTCTTTCCATCTCTTTTTGTGTTCCCAGCCCTACTCCTCCCCCCTTGGTTTTTCTCTCTCATCTTCCTTGTAGTGTATGATAGAATTCAATACTCCAATGGATCTAGATGTTCTTCTTATCTCAGAATTGATTCCAATGAGAGTAAAGTTTGAGTATTAACTATTAGCACTCTCTTCCTCTCCTTCTTATGATAGTATTCTTCCCCTCACCCTCCCATACACCTCTTTCTGTGATATAGATTATCATATTTTTCTTATTACATCAAGTTTCTCTTAGTGACATCTTCAATTTCCCCCTTTTGTTTTTTTTTTTGCATATCATCTTAAAGCAGTTAGCACCAAAATCTCTACCTATTAATAATGCTTCTACTTACTATAAGAGTAAATACAGTTTTTGAGAGTTACAAATAACATTTTTCCATATAGAAATATAAATAATTTGACCTTATTGAAGTCCCTAAAGAAAAAAAATTCCCTCTCTTATTTACCTTTTCATGTTTCTCTTGATTTTTGTATTTGGATATCAAATTTTCCATTTAGTTCTGATCTTTCCTTTACAAATATTTGGAAATGTTCTATTTTGTTGAATGCCCACACTTTCCTCTAGAAGTATATTGTCAGTTTTAATGGGTATGTTATCCTCTGTTGCAGACCCAATTCTCTAGCTTTTCTTAATATCATATTCCATGCTTTGCAGTCCTTTAGTATGGAGGCTGCCAGATCCTGTGTAATCCTAATTGGTGCTCCTTGATATCTGAATTGTCTCTTTCTGGCATCTTATAATATTTTCTCCTTATCTTGGAAACTCTTGAATTTGGCAATTACATTCCTGGGGGTTGTCTTTTGAGTATTTAAGGTAGAAGGTGATCTGTGGATTCTTTCAATGTCTATTTTTCCCTCTTTGTTCAAGAATATCAGAGCAGTTTTCTTGGAAAATTTCTTGTAGTAGGATGTCAAGGTTACTATTTATTTCTAGGTGTTTAGGTAGACCAATGATTCTCTAATTGTCTCTTATAGATTGGTTTTTCATATCAGTCATTTTCTCAGTGAGATATTTCATGTTTCCTTCTATTTTGTCAATCTTTTGTAAATGCTTTATTAATTCTTTCTTTCTTCAGAAATCATTAGCTTCTACTTACACAATTCTGGCTTTTAAAGACTGGTTTTCAGCTATGATTTTTTTTATTTTCCTTTTCTGTTTGGTCTATCCTGCTTTTTGTGGCTTCTAACAGGTCATTTCTGGTCTTCGATTTGCTTATCATCTAATTTTATTTCTGGGCTTCTTTTTCCAAGTGTGAGATTCTGTCTTTTAAACTATTATTTTCTTTTTGAACTATTGTCCACTTTTCTTGCCAAGTTTCTCCTATCTTTTTAATTTGGTTCTCAAATTCCAACCTGATTTCTTGGAGAGCTTTTGACCAATTTCAAAATTTTTTGGAAAGTTTGAATGTGTTTGCTTGTTTGTCATCCTCTGCTGTCTCCTATTGTAGTCTGTTGTTTCTCTAAGTAAAAATTATCAAGAGTCAACAGCTTTTTCTTTTTTTTTTCTTTTTTTGGTAGTTATAGAGTGTATTTCTTGGCTGCTGGTGGCCATTGCTTTGTTGCTTTTTCCTTCCCTTCCCAGCCAGAAGTCTGAGTGAGGAAGGCAGGCTCTTTGTGTATGGAGCTATGGAGCGATCTTTGACTTGAGGCTATTTTTCAAGTCTCCATGTTGTCTGCTATGTGCCTCTCCTCTCTGCTCTATCTCTGTGCCCAAAATCCTTGTTTCTCAGCCTCCTGTGGTACCAATGCTGCTCTCAGGGGTAAGTCTTTGTGTTCTTAGTCAGCTCCTGAGTACCTAGAAACTGCCTCACCCTCACTCTGATTATGGCTTGCTGTCTCTGACTCTTGCACCATAGGAAGACTAGGGGCTGGGGGTGATCAGCTTGCACTTTGGTAGGAATTATTTAACCCATGGAAATGCCAAAACCCACCTACCTACAAGGTTGTGTCCTATACTGGAGCCCCTTTGTTCATCTGATTTTGGGTTTTTGTCCTTTTGAGGTGTAAATCTTAAATTCCTTAGACTTATAAATGTTGGAAATTTCACCATTGGGAAATTTCATACTTGAAAATTTTCCTATTGATAGTGGGTCTTGGCTATTGGAATGTGAACCCCATTGGCATGGGAGGTTCCTCCTCCTCCCTTCTTAAGATTACTTTAGGACAGAAACCTTTTGCTGAACAATGGAAAGGACTTTGACCTATGCTTAAGCATAGAACAGGAATTTCTTTGAGTCATGATTGATTTTAGAATTGATACAATGGAGATACTTGGAATCAATCTCCACCCTACTTAGTCCTAACAGGATTGAGGAAGGGCTGCAGCATAGATCAAAATTTAATTATTCCAATCTCTACCCTACTCAGGGTAACAGGATTTAGGAAGGGCTGTAGCAAAGGATCAAAGATTTAATTATTTGTAAATATGACCTTCAACAGACATGTGCAAAGCCAGAGACCTCTGGGCGGTCCTGGGTTAAGCTAGAGCCTCCATTGGCACAGGGAAATTGATGGAGAGTGATTGGTAGATGTGAGAACTGAGGGGAGGGAACTTGGATGGTTTCCTTAAGGATAGAGGGGTCTGAAGACTCAGGGGTGGTGGTTGAGAAGTTGTCTGGGTGGTTGGAGTGTGCTCTGAGAAGCTTGCTCTGAAGGAAGCTGAAGGTGGGGGCCTCTGAGACTGTTTCTCCATTTTGGTCACGTGAGTAATAGGGACTGATCTCTTTTCTTTGCCCCAGCTATCTAAGGGCTTGGGCCTTTTGGCTCAGCCTAAACAGAAGGGGTATTTAAGCCCTATTCCCTTCTCTCCCTTTTCTCTCTCTCTATCTCTAATTCCTTTCTTCCTCCTGTTTGTAATTAAACTCTATAAAAGGCTGATGGCTGACTTGAGTTTTCATTTAGGAATTACATAGCTGAATTCCTTGGCGACCTTAAATTAATATATATCAGTCTTTTAAAGTGATTTCCTTGTCACAGAGGCACCTTACATTGGTTGGTGGTAAGGAGAGGAAGATCCTTGTTTCTATGCTGAGGCCATCTTAACTTGGAAGAGTCATTGCATCTATTGCTTTCCTAGTTTCACTTATTTTACTTTCAACAGTTCATTGTAAGTATTCTTATGGTTCTCTGAATCTATACTAAGTTTTAGGGTATAGCAATAACCTATTATATTCATATGGCAACATTTATTTATCTTTTCCTGAAATAATAAGTAGCTCCTTTCTAAATTTTCATTTTAATTGTCACTCTTCTACTGAGAAACCATTTCCTTCTAATATAAACAGGGAAAAATCCAAGTTTGCCACCTGGGTTCTACAAGACCCTCCTTGATCTGGCTCCAAATTCATATTTTAGATTTGTCTTCAGCTATTCATCCTTTCATGAACCCAACAATTGTAACCAAACTGGTCGCTATTCCATCACCTGAACATGTCATGTAGTTTCAATGCTTTTACTTGCATCATTCTTTAAGCTTAAAATAGTCCTTTCCTTCTCTAGTTACCAGAACTAAACCCATTCATCAGGGTCCAGCTCAAGTTCACTCTTACCAAAATGTCCTCCCTAACTTTTAGAACCTTCTCTTTGTCATTAATCCAAATTTGTCCTTTTTTTAACCTTTATTTCCTGCCTTAGTATCAAGTCTAAAATAGAAGAACAGCAAGGACTGGGTAATGGAAGTTTAGTGACTTGCCCAGGGTCACACAGTGAGAAAGCATCCAAGATCAAATTTAAACCCAGGTCCTCCCAACTCCAGGCTGGAACTCTATCCATTATGCTACCTAGCTGCAATTTATTGTTTAATAATAGTGCTTATCCATAGCTGTTTGTATATTGTCTCCTCAATTAAACATAGAGATTTTTTTTTTGTTTTGTTTTTGTGTTTAACCTTTCTATGAATCCCTAGGAGTCCTTAGTATCTTAGGATAGTACATACCATGGAGAAAGTGTTCTAAAATGCTTGTTAACTGACTACCTAAAATGATTTTTGCTTCCTTTCAATGTTATTGAGTTTATTATGTTTCATATATCATCTTGTTATCTTAATTACCACATCAAAAAAGCCATTCTAGAATTAGTATAGGTTGTATCACTATAATGCAATATCTCTGAAATAGAAAAAATAAGTAGATCCTAAGATAACATCTATTATAGGCTATGGATAAGCATTATGCATGTGTGATTTGGGGGGAAATGAATTGTTTGGTTCTAGAGAATATATTTTCAAATGTATATATCTCATTTTGCCATCATTCAACCAATAAGCATTTATTAAACATGGATCCAGGGCTGTGCTGGATGCTAGGATACAAATATGATAACTGAAAGAATTCTTTCTCACAGGGAACTTGATTCTAATGGGAGAATGGTTATGACGATAGGATCTTAGAGATTACATGCAGGAAAGACAATACTGGAAAAAATTGGAATAACAAGACTGAGGGAAAACATGGACAGTCAAAATATTGACCTAATATCAATGTAATGTTAAAAGACGTTGCAAAAGGGATTTTGTAGTTTGAGTAGATAATATATGAAGGAACTGATGACACATGGTCAGCAATTATAAAGGAAAATAAAGATATATTTGCAACCTGATCAACTGTAGGACTTATATGCTACTTACATCATTGAGTCAGACCATGGAACTACTGAATATGAAAGGATATGACTGTAAGATCCTTCAAGAAAGGACAGTGGTTATACTTCATTTTAACTCTCAAAGTGTCTAGAATGGGGATTTCTTTATAGTAGATACTAAAGAAATGTTAATTGTACAATTAGAATTTCAGATTCTAAAATTATAAGCTCCACTCCTGTGGCTTTTCCCTGAGACCAATTGGACTCATTGCAAATATTCCTTGTTTAGGATTCTCTTTTAGGAGAATCCTAATTAGTAGACATAATAGAGGGTAAATAAAGTAGGTATAATATGATAATTCTGATGTCCATTTAAATTTTACAAACAGTTGGAGAAATGTCTAGTATAATGAAGGCAGTACATTACAGTATGATAAGAACCATAGAATAAATCATAATATTGCACAAAAAACTCAAGATGTCTTTAAAGAAATATAATACTTTATGTCAATAGCCTAAAATGTACACTTTAAAAGCTAATGATTTTGTATAACTCCATTATTAAAATTTCCACTATGAATAGTGCCATTTCCAAAGGCAAAGTAAAAAAAAGACTTTCAAAGTCCCTAGGTGAGATTTGATCAAGTTTAGTTAATAGGGACTATATCATACAAATTATTGTTTAAAATAGATGAGATTTAAGTTGGTCCTAGATGGTCATCCTTATATACTGAAACCACATATTAATGCTAATATTAGGGTCTGAGACAAAAGAAATGTTTCAGTACTTTAGTCATTAAACCAACTTATACATGTGAGTCCCAAAAAGGCATTCCATTCTAAAATGTATAGTATCATACTGAACTGCCATAACATCTTTACGGTATATTGGACATTGTTTATATTTTATGTTGGTATATTTGGAGAACATTTAGTTGGGAAGCGATACAGAACAATTTGTAAACGTTTCATAAGATATATGTCAAATGTGTAAGTGAAAATTCATACAACTCTCCATGAGATGTGAAAGGAAGATATAGCAATCATTTTAGCACTAAAGAACAAAAAATAAAGACTGTAAATCAGCAGAAGCAGAATTTGAAATGCTCTCTTTTGTGCTTTCTCCTTTCCATTTACCCATCTTTTTAATTTTATTTTTCTATTTTTCTTGTTCTTTTTAAAATTTATTTATTCAATACAATTTATTCTCAGTTATCTCAGCCCCTTCCTACTCTCTCAAAACCATAGAAGGTATAACCTGACAAAAAGAAATGTATATAGTGATTGTGTCTTTCATGTTTCTGTTTTTCAGTTCATTCTCTGGAAGTGGACATTCACAAGTTATTCTTCAACTGTTCATTCTATATCTGTAATATGACATTCTCTTAGTTCTATTCATTATCTATTTTAAAGAAGAGAAGTGAAGAGAAAAAGGAAGAAAGAGGGGGAGGGAATGAGAAAGGGAGAAAGAAACCAAACCCAAATCAGGCAGACCTGGAAAGAAAAAGGGGGGGGGGGAACATTTTTCTCTGCTTGACACATATTAGTTTAATTGTTTGGTTCTTCCTTATTAAATCTGAGGTTTGGGGGTAAGATTTTGCCCTTTACTTTTTTCATTTATTTGATTGCTTATTTTGTGGATGGTTATTGCCTTTTTCATTTAAAACAAACATTTGAAGTGAAGATTATTTAAAGTGGACATTCCAGGATCATCTTGAGTTTGGCATTTAATTCATTTTGTTTTTTTCAAAGAGCCAGCTGACAAACTGCCCACTGGAAGCAGTTTCATCACTCAATTCCAAAATTTCATTTCTAGGATTCAGCATGCCTTGTCTTCACAGAACATGATTCAAATAAGAATGCTGAAATCTAAACACTGTAGACCCCTGGAGAATTCGTGTCACCTAAAATGGGAGATATGCATCTGCATTTCCTCCCACTCCATTTTATCAGTTTCAAACAAATGAAGTTATGACATTAAGAAGAATGAAGAGTATCTATGGAGTCTGCATGTGATGATAGCATTGTTGTTCACCTTTTCAAGTTTGGGGGCAGAGGGGTATATACTATATATGTAGAGTTTTTCCAATGACATTTGTGGCAAACATCTGGACTACTGAGACAGAATAATGTATTTAAGATCATGCAGGGGTTGTTAAAATGAATGCAGGCATGAATTTCCCGAAGAAACGAAATTACAGGATTTGTTTCCTTCCTAAATGAAAGTTTTCCAGCAGCTGGCAAATGTCGAGACATACAACCCTAGAGATGGATGATTCTTTTTCTTTTTCTTTTTTTAAGGGGGAATGAGTATAATTATTTTTGATTTGGAACTTTTCCCCTTCAGCAGAGACTATGGATCCAAAAAACATCATAAACCATAGTATAGAATCCCTGTATCTATCCCAAACCATCATGGAAAGAGCTTGTATATACAACTCAAATCAATCTAAAAAGGGTAGAGGTAAGAAACGAATACCCTTTCACAACAGTTAAGTATCTAGAAGGAACAATTGGCTACTTTTGGCACCTGAAAGACAACTTGCAGAGTCAGGGAAGATTTAACAATAACTAGTTACTTCTGAAGATAAGCATGAAAAAAATGACTTTACCAAAAGAAACTTTTAAAGTATGGGTAAGAATTATAGAGTCTGGGGAAAGGAATTATTATGGGTAGCATTTTCATCAGTGCTGTCAATTAAAATTAGTCTTGAAAAAGAAATATTTGGGAAGTAAATAGTTGGTCAGTGAAACTGAATCAGATTAGATAGTACCTCAATTCCTGAAATAGGATTTAAGATATAAGATTGTTAGTTAATTTTTTATTCGTTTCTTTCTTTTTTAACCAAGAATGGACTACATTAAGAAAGGGTGAGAAATAACATGTTTTCCTGAGGATTTGCAAATCTTGCTTTGAACTGAGAAGGAAAGGCAATAAAGAAAACTTTCAGATGGTACAGCATCCTTCTTACCAAAAGAAGGAAGCAATGTGGGAAGTAAATATTCTAGGACTGATATTAGTCAGTAAGATGCAACTCTCTGTGGCAAAAGCAAGATGGTAGAGTATAGACAGCCACTTAGCTGAACTCTCCCTAACATTCCCATTTTAAAAATTTTAGAATAACTCTGCAAAGCAAATTTTGGAGTGGCAGAGTCAACAACAGGTCAGGGTAGGACATTTCCCCAAGACACCTTAAGATATTGATAAAAGTTTTGTGACAGCAGAAAGGCAGCTAACCCAGGAGCATGGCAGAAGCACCAAGGGTGGGCCATGGAGAGACCTACAATGGCAGTAGTAGCAACAATGTCTGGAACTTTGAGCCCAGAGATGATGAGGGGTGTATTAAAAAGGATATTGAGGAGATATTTCTAGTTATAATAAATGAGATACTCTGACTTGACTAGAGAGATACTAGGGAAAACCTGAAGGTGTCTAGTTATAATGGAGATAGAGATACTTCTGAGAGATAGAAAGATATACTAGGGGAATACTTGAGGGTGTCTATAAATTCCTTGGATGGCTAATAAATTAATATTTTTCCTACCCTCCTCCTCCATCAATATCACCATTCACCACCCTCTTCTTAAGCCTTTAGCTTCACCCCTCCCCCCCTCCTTCCCTAAGTGGACTATGAGATTTATGAGGAAAATGCTCTTTTCTCTTCCTTTCTCAAGTAAGGGAATTTATTTGGAACAACCAGGCAAGGATGAAAGATGATGTGAAAAGGATAGGGTTATCCCTAATCTATAAGGAGGATTAGGAGGATTTTGGGAAGTGTCAATCCTGTGACAGCTGTGACACAAAAGTCTGTCAGGGAGTTATGAAGGACAATTGATTTTCTTCTGTCTTCTTCTAATCAGCCTAGTATATAATGATCAATCACCAACATCAGCCACACCAAAGCCCTAGCCTAGGTCAGAAAAAAGACAGTCTCTCCCTTGGTCAGAAACCAAGGAAGTCTCCCCCTTGGTCAGAAGCCAAGGAAATTTCTCAGTTCATCTTCTGGCCAGACTGACCTTCCTGGGAACATTCTATTTGGAATGTTCATCTTGATTGACAGATGATGTCCCCAGCTTTCTGTCTTGCATGCATGAAGTTCTCTCTTCCTTCATTCCTCTTCCACAGGGGGTCATACAATTGATCAGAAAGAAAATAGAGGGAAATGTTTTCTGTTCCTAGACACAGGTCTTGGCTATTTGGCAACTTTATTGCCTATATGGAGTTCTGAGTCCCAGTTCCAGGGTGGAGAAGAGTGTTATTGGTCATTCCCAAGGAAGTAGGGTCCCTGGTCTAAGTTCTAGTATCAAGAAGAGTTCTAGTGCTTGCAACTGGAGGGAAGCAGGAGATCCTCCTGGGTAAAGACCATAGCACAGAGAAGAAAACTAGTGATCACATATCTCCTTAGATCATACCACTTTGGAAGCACCAAAAACTTGCAGATTCCTAGAATGAGGTCTGAAAATAATAGCATAAAAAAGTCTGAATCCTGGCCCAGTGACTCCTCATCCACAGGTGAGCAGACATTTTAACATAAAATCTAAATTCAAAAAAATGGGCTGGAAAAAAACCAACAGACAACTAAAAAAGAACTTGGCCATAAAAAGCTATTAAAGTAGCAAGAAAGACCAAGACACAAACTCAGAAGACAACAATGTGAAAACAGCTACAAGCAAGTCCTCAAAGACAAAAAGCTAATTATATCCAATTCCAACAAGAATTCCTAGAAGGGTTGAGGAAAGCAACAATAGATTAATGTACCTATTTTCCCTCATCCTCTCCAGCATTTGTCATTTTTGATTGTTGTGAAGTGGTACCTCAGAGTTGCTTTAGTTTACCTTTCTCTAATTGATAGAGAGAGAGTACTTTTCCTATGATTATAGATAGCTTCAATTTCCTCCTCTAAAAACTACCTATTAATATTCTTTGACCATTTATCAAATGGGGATTTATAAATTTTTCTTAGTTCCCTATGTATTTGAAAAAATGAGAACTCTATCAAAGAAACTTGCTATGAAATATGTTTATAATACTTCATTGCCTTTATCTTTTAGCAAAATATAGTTTCTCCTGACTATTTCTTTTCATTAGGTCTGGCTTTTCTTTTGTATTATCTTAGATCATGATCACTACTCCTGCCATTTTTTTCCTTCAGCTGAAACATGATAGATTTTGCTCTTGTCCTTCATTTTAACTCTGTGGGTGTCTATTTCAATTGTCTCTTGTAAACAACATATTATTAGATTCTGGCTTCTAATACTGCTATCTACTTCCATTTTATGGAGAAGCTTTTGGTGGATGAGCTGAACTGGTACAATCATTTTGGAGAGCAATTTGGAACTAGGCCCAAAGGGTTATAAAACTGTATGTTCCCTTTAACCTAGCAATAATACTACTAGGTCTGTAACCTAACAAGATTTTTTTAAAAAAGGAAAAATACTTATATGTATAAAATATTTATAATAGCTCTTTATGTGGTGGCAAAGAATTGGAAATTGAGGGGATGCACATCAATTGGGAAATAACTAGAGAAGTTGTAGCAAATGATTGTGATGAAGTACTATTGTACTAAAAGAAATGATAGGGGGTGTCAGTTCAGATAAAAAATATGGCAAAAGCTATATAAAGAGATACAAAATGAACTGAGAAAAGTAAGAGATCACTGTGTACAATAATAGCAATATTGTAATGATGATCACTATGAAGGATTTGGATATTGTGGCCCTATACAATATTCCAAAACAAATTCTAAAGGATTCATGATGAAATATACTATCCACTTCCATAAAGAGAACAGATAAATTCTAAGTGCAAACTTAAGTATAATTTTCTCAATTTACATTTTTTTTGCATTTTTATTGTATGGCTAACATGGAAATATATTTTCCATGACTTCACATGTATAATTGATACCATTTGCCTTGCCTTCTTAGTAGGTGTGGGAGGAGTGGGAAGAAGAGAGAGATTTTGTGATTCAAAATTTCAAAAGAAGAGTGCTAAAAATATGTATTTTTAAAAGATGCATATCATTGCTAATGCCAAGACAACAGAAAACTTGGGAGAAAGCAATCAAACCATTTAATGATAGACAAATAGGAAAAGGAAAAATGTACTGATATGATGCAGACTGAACTAATTGACCAATTAAGTTTTTAAAGTAACCCACAATGTAACTTATATAGAGGATGGAACTAAGGTCAAGTTAGAATGATGATGAAAATATATCTTAAATAGCATTTATATATGGCTTTAATATCTATGATATGCTTTTAAATACATTATCTAGTATTGGGGAGAGAGAGAGAGAGAGAGAGAGAGAGAGAGAGAGAGAGAGAGAGAGAGAGAGAGAGAGAGAGAGAGAGAGAGAGAGAGAGAGAAGAAGAAGAAGAAGAAGAAACAAACTTTTATTAAGCTTCTACTATGTGTCAAGAACTATCCTAAGCATTTTACATCTATTATTTCATTTGAAGACTAAAATTCAGACTGAATTGAGGCTGGTGATAAAAGAAAACAAAAGGGAGGGGTGTCTGAAAAATTTTTTTTATGTTGAGCTGATAAAGTGGAGCAGAAATTAAAGAAGGGTTACTGTTACCTAGAGTCAATTCATGGAATAAGTTGGAGTATATTCAGAGGAAGGAATTCTGGTTAATCAAGAAACAACAATAATAATTTAAGTAATACCCTACAAAGATTAGTTGAAAGAATGTGCTTTTCTCAATTGAGGAGAAAATTTATGGGGGAAATGACAGTTGCCTTCCAGAAGGTGAAGAGCTCTCATGCATGAGGGAAAGCAGGGAATGAGAAGAAAGTGCCAACCACTAGATTATAGCTTGATAACAGGAAAAACATCCTTAAAGCCAAGGCTGTCTAAAAGTGGAATGGGATCTTTCAGGAGTTAATGAATTCACCATCACTGCTGGAAGTCTTCCAACCTAGGCAGGATGACAGACAACTTGTCAGTGATTCCTGTTCAGAGAAGTCTCAGCAAATTCAAAGATTCAAGGAGGGTCTATGCATTTCTTTACTACACTGAGAAGACATTGCCCAAATGAATATTAGGATGGCTAATAGTTCACTTTAGGAAGCCAGTTCAAATACAAGAAAGGTTGAAAGGGTACAGAATATCCCAGTTCATCTCAAATTAAGTGTCCCTGGGAAGACAGTACTGATCCAGGCACCCAATCAAGGGACTTGAATCTGATCCAAAGCAGTTGCAAATCAAATGTCCCTCCTCTTCCTATTTGTAATGGCTCGACTCCTTGAAGCTCATAAAACACTTAGTTTTTTTTTCCTTCTCTGGTGTATTCATCATATATTATTATGTTCTATGCTTATTCGTGTATGTATGAGGGTAGAATTTTAAAATGCCCATTTGTCATTCACCTACTAGGTGCAAAGCATGGTGTTAGGCACTGATTTAGCTGAGATATTTGGATATCTTCTCTCTGAGAACTTGAAGGTGAAAAGATGGAGATAGGGGTCCATACATAAATAAATATAATACTTAATAATATATAATGAGTGCATTAGGAAGGACAAAACAAAGTGCTTCACAAGCTCTTAGGAAGCAAATCATTTCAAATAGCAATGTGGAGGCATAGGAGTAGATGTTAAAGGATGGCTAAGTCTTTAAAAGCTTAAGGGGAAGGAGGCAGAACAATCAAGCCTTCCTATAAGCAAAGACATGGATGCAGGAAAGCAGTGCATTTGGGGAAGTGAGGATGAAATTATTTGAATAGAACAGAGAATGAGTAAAATGAAGTTGTATGAAATGAGGCTGGAAAGGTGGCATCATGTCAGGTGGGGGAGGGTCATGGATGCTGATTTAAGGAATCAGAATTTGACAGGTAATAGGAAAGCACTAAAGATGTCTGAGCAAAGAAGTGACAAGTCAGATATGTGCCTAAGGAAGATAAGTTTGAAAGTAAAATGAAAAATGGGTATGAAGATAAATCTAGCAGAGGAAGAGGTAGGAGGGAGATATGTGTTGGGGAGAGTAGAGTAACAATCAGGAAAGGAAGTAGTAAAGGGTATATTTTTATTGTTGGGTCGTTTCAGTTGTGCCCGACTCTGTGACCCCATTTGGGATTTTCTTGGCAAAGATACAAGAGTGATTTGTCATTTCATTCTCCAGCTCATTTGACAGATGGGTAAACTGAGGCAAAATGGTTAAGTTCCTTGACCAGGGTCACACAGCCAGGAAGTGTCTGAACCTAGATTTGAATCCATAAAAAGAAGTCTTCCTGACTTCAGACCCAGTGCTCTATCCACTGTGCCACCTAGCTCCCCTAATATTCCATGTATTAAAGGTTTTGCCATAATGGAACCTGACCATTCCATAGTGGCTTTATTTATACTTTTTCTACATTTATAATTGCTTCTTTTCCCTACTTCTAAGTCTATGAATTCCTATCCATCTTTGAAAGCTAGCGTTACAGTTTACAGGAAGCCTTTCCTGATCCTACAAGTGGAGACAGCTTTTCCCCACCCTCCAAATTACAGTACACTTCCCTAATCTATTACCACAACTAGATAGTATAGTATACAGAATATTATATAGCTTTGTGTCAGATCCCCTACTAAACTAATTTCCGTAAGGGCATCATATAAATCTTATATAAATGACAGACCTTGCTTCAGGTTTCCACACACTGGGTCCTAAAGATGTATTTGTTGAATAGTTTTAGAGGATTTTACTTATTTATTTCGGAGCGATGGGGTCTGGACCAGAGATTTCACTGGTAACGGAAATTCCCAGGAAGTTTACTCCATCCACCAAGGCAGATCACCAGCAGCTTTACAACATGAATACTAACTTCTGCTGAATTGAATAAAAGGCCAATGTGGTATAACATAAGATGCTTAATTTTCTTAAGAACGTTTATGGTGACAGCCTCAGGGCTGGCAAACTGACAATTTTCTTCACTACTTTAGAAGAGTGTAGTCACAGAGTTGCCCTGGATTGCTCCTCACCTAGCAGGTACATATATCTTAAGTTGACTTTTTGCTACAACAGAATTATACTGCAAATGTCAGTGAAAATATCACTGGATTATCCAGGCACCTTTAAAAGCAAATGAAACAAAACAAAAAAACAAAATTAGAAAAGCTCTCGACACTTCCTCCTATCACAAACTACAGGGCTGTCATTGCAGCAATCAAAGCTTTCAGCCTGACTGGATTCTACCAGAGTGGCAGCTTAGAGTAGGTCACTTGGCTGGTTTTTGTGTGATTAAGTAGACTAACCAATTTTATCAATGCAACAGCAAATGCCTTGGAAAAAAAAAAGAAATCATTTTGCCTGAGAAATATAAAAATGTCCCACACAAAGCAGCCCTGCATAACCAAGCTTGTGTTTCTTCCATATCACATGATAACTGCCTGTATTATGCAGTTTTATTGATTCTCATTCTTTCTCTCTCCCCCACCCCCACTTCTGGATGCTTTGGGAAACATTAGACCAGTGGTCTGCATCAATCTACCTTCTTACTGGGGGAAAAACTGTCATCCACAGCAGCTGTCAACCACCTTAATAATAATCTAGGTTTAAACTAGAGGAGCCAGAAGGAAAGAATTGGAGATTTTCTTTCCACAGGTGATCATGCACATACCCCAGGACAGGTTTACAGGTGCTTACAGAGTTAATTTTGTGAGCTCAGCTTGAAATTCCCCATCATGTGGAATTCTGTAAAGGGCTGCTAAAATTCAAATTGACCAAAACAGCTGAACAGAACTCTACCCAAAGGTATAGTAGTAGTAAGCAGATTCTGAGGTGTTTTACTCCTGAACTATGAACACATCTGATTTAGAATAGTTTCTAAGGCTGTCCTGACATTGCCTGTTTTCAATCATGGATTCGAGCAGTGTCCACACTTGGAGTAAAAATTGGCAACAGATGCTACTGTCAAAACTTAACAAAATGCAGTCTTATATGCAAGAGAACAGACTGCCATGGAAAATGCCTTAGATGTCACCAAACAGTAAGTGACTACAAAGAACCCTAAAGCATTTCAACAACAGTTGAATTATCCAAAACATTTGCCATCAGCAAAAACACTTACATAGGAGAAATGAGTCAAGATTATTAGGAGATACACTCAAGGAAAGCTTCCTTAACAGTCTCTTTATTCTGGCGCAGAGGTTTGCAGCAATCCTATTATAAAATATGACCCTAACTTTTTAAAGCTTCATTAATGCCTTCTGTTTTCACATCACAGTCATTTCAAGGCAAATTGCACCCCCAATACTAGACATATTTGGCATGATCTTATCTCCAGGGCCACGAGTGTCTGTTCAAAACCTTTTTCATATATTGCTCAAGTTCCTAAACCCAATTTTGCCCCTGGGCTTTCAGCTGATAAGTTGCTTCTGACACTGAGAAAAAGTATGATGTCATCTGACTCAAGAAATCTTAAATTTGTAGACTTATATCTTAAGCCTCAGCCTTTTATCTGAACTCCAGAGTATCACCAACCAATCTGCCTGTGGCATATTTCAGCCTAGATGTTCTATCATCACATCAAAATCATCATGGATAAAACCAAACCCACGACGTTCCTATTCAAAAGATTAGAGTCACCCAAGGATCAAATTCTGGAATCATCTTTGAGTCCTTCCTCTATATTGTCGTCCCAGCCAATGAGTATCTTTGTATTTGTTTTATTGATGCCTTTTGTTTGATATCACCATCATTTCAGAGCATCTCCTCATCTGAGTATTTCCTGCATCCCATGTCTAGAATATATTTCTTTCTTAGCACCTCCTCTTAGAATTTCTCATTTGTTTCAAATGTCAGTTAAAGAGATACCTTCTATAGGAAGCCTCTCTTGATACTAGCCAGTTGCCAAGAGTTGCCCTGAATTACTTTTTTTTCCTACTTTGTATCCTTTTTTATTGCTATTTATTCCTTGTTCCTTCCCTCTCTCCCAATTCTCTAACACCATTGCCATTCTTTAAAGCCATGAATGAGTGAAAAAAAGTTTAATGAAAAAAAAATTCTGTAGATTCCTCAGAGAACGTAGAAACTCCAAAACAATTTAAGAGAACTTAAACTTTTAATAGGCAATAGTAGGAGAGAAATTGGCTTGTAAAACAGACATTTCAAAGCCAAAATAATAATAGCAAATGCTTGCATAATGCCTTAATTTGTGTCAAATACTGTACTATGCTTTTAATAATTGTTACCTCAACTAATCCTCACAACCCTGGGAGGTTGAAGCCCAGAAACCTATTTAACATATGAGGAAACTAAAGCAGATGGAGAGTAATTATATGCCCAGGTTCAAACTGAGAGTAAGTGTCTGAGGTGAGATTGACTCCAGTATCAGTGCCCTATCTTTTCCCAAAGAATAAATAGAAATGAAAATATAAATGAACAAATAGATAAATATTGATGACAAATAATAGAGTAGATAATTTAGAACACAATGATGTCATGTGTAGGAGGCTCTGGAAAAGTAAGAAAAGCACTGAAAAGCATGGTATATTTTGGATTTTTTTTAATGCAAAAGTTGAACAAAATTTTGCAGAAGAAAAGCAAAAAGTAATAATAGACTTTAAAGAACACATGAAATCTGTTTAAGCCAAAGTGACTGACCTTGAAGAGAGAATATACAGATATAATTAAAAGATCACCATTTCTCAGAAAAAATATGCCAAAGAGAAAATATGAATGCAAGATGATGAAATTATAATAATAAAGAAATTATTCAAAACATTTTAGCATGGAGTACGGAGGGAAAGCATAGTGAATTCCAGGCTAGCTTGTTTTCACACACAACTCCTCTATTGGTTCCACTTAGTTACACTTTGTTTTGATGCTGGACAGAAACCTTTTGAGGCATGTATGCGCGCGTGTGTGTGTGTGTGTGTGTGTGTGTGTGTGTGTGTGTGTGTGAGAGAGAGAGAGAGAGAGAGAGAAAGAGAGAGAGAGTGAGAGGGGGACTGAGGAAAATGAATGTAAACTTTAAATATTTTAGTTTTCTAATGTTATTCCATAACTATTTTTGTCATGCATGATAATTCTGATTTCTCAGAATTTAACTATAATTACTATACATTTAGCACTTTTTCTTTTCTTTTTTTTTGTTGACATTGTTAAGTTAAGGAAGTATCCTGAAAAAACTGCCTGACCTCTTGAAAATATCATTCATTACCTGGAGTCTAATATCTTATTGATGGTTTAACCCTTTACTTTCATTCATTATAGAACAATTGATGAGCCAACCAAATGGAATTTATTAACTATATAATATACACATAGTACTCTGGTAAGGCTAAGGGTGATAATAAAAATAAACAGACACCTATCTCTCTAAGGTTTACCTAGGACTTTCCTCACCATAACTTTGAAAGGCAAAGCAATGAAAGATGCTCTTTTAGTCTCCAGTCCATTGTTTGTTTGTTTTTTAATTTAAAAAATATTTTACTTTCTAATTTTATCTTTATTTTCCCAAAGTTATATGAATCACATTGTCTCCATTCCTTCTTCCCTCCTCCTCAGATGTTGACAAGCACCATTGGTTTGTTTTTTTTTAAAAGAAGAATTAAAGAGAAAATGTTTTTCCTAAGCAGATAGCCTTAACTTTGATGCATGATCATAATTTTTGTAAATGGAAGGTAGGATGTTTTTATAAAAACTATATGAATCAAAAGTAGACAATTTGTCATTCATTAAAAATATACTTACCTCTTTATAACTGGAGCAATCTTTGACTACTAAAAATAACAATTAACCTTCCATCTGTTCCTTGGAAATTATGTTACTTTTAAAATAAGGAGTCTTGCAACATTACATTAGTAATGTCTACACTTATAATATCAACTGCTATTTTGGAGTAGTAAAAACTGTGAGAAAAAAAATTTAAAGCAGCTTCTGAATGAACAAATAATACAATAGGGCTAAATAATTTTTCTTTCCTTATCTTTAAATTGATCTCCATTTGTACTACTTGATTGTGATGTTTTTAGAAGAATTGTCACTTCTTACATTTTAATGCATTAAAGATATAAAGATCTGGAATTCCCAAGTAAATACTTATAAAAGAAAAAAAACAAGAAAAGATATGAAAATCTTTTAGAATATATGCATTTATAAGTACAAAAATCTACACACTGATATATACATATGTGTATATATATGCATATATATGTATATATATATGTATATATACTGATAATTCACCAGCATGCACATCAATAAATCAGGTAAATTTTAATCCTTTTGGATCAAACTGTTCAGTGATAGATACTCTGAATGGTTAGGTAAGTTTTCATTTTAGTTCTTGTTGTATCCTACTCAAAATAATTTATATATGGTAATTCAATTAAAGACAATTCTGAATATCTTAAATTTTCTAACTGACTTGATTTTGGGTTATGAAACATCTTTTTGGTGCCATTGTGAGCCTGTCACTGCTGCTAATTTCCAACTCATTAGTGACCCTGTTTCAATGGAAACTAATGCATGTGCCTACCATACTGGGTTGTATTCATCTTATATAATTACACTCTTAGCAAGAGAACAACTGTGACAGTGAAAAAGATGAAGAGAAAATGATTACAAATAATGAAAGCTATAATGATTAGAATAGAAATAAATTTAAAAAATCATAGTAACTATATTTTAATATGGTAATTTTGTGTGTTTAATCATCAAGTATATATCTAAAAATTTCATTTTTCTCTACAATTTAATTGTAGAGTTATTCTCTATATTGAGATGAGAGTTGTTATATTTGGTCCAATTTGGTCCATATGTAGACCGGATATTTAATGCAATAATTACTAAGAACTCTATTAGTAAGAATACATGCAAAATAATCCCATATAAATTGTCCAAGTCTGGAAAATTGCATTATTATTTTCATATGTGAGGCTACTTGAAGTTACATTATGTACTTGGCTATTATAAATAATTTCAAATTGTGAAATTTAAGTTGATGATTCTATGATCCTAAAAATCCAAAGATCCTGGAAGAAAGAAATTACATTTTACAGTACTAAAGGAAATGTAGATATCATCACAGAACCTGTGAAAAATAATATTGAATGGGATGCAAGAAGGAGTCTGCAGTCTTTCCAGAAAGATGAATATTGTCTTGATTTCCAAAGGGTAGGCTCTAGAAACTACATTAATCATAAAAACAATCTATGATGGATTATTAAACAAATAGTTTGCAATCCTTAGAAAGCAATTCAGTGATCACTGGGAGCCAATATTCATTTGCTAAAAACAAGACGTGTTAAACCTTATTTCCCTTTACTATGGGGCTAATAGATCAGTGGAATGATATAGATATAAAATATCTATAGTAATGCAAGAAATTTAACAACTTTGGCAACTTTGTTCACAAAAAAATGGAAAAATGTGAACTAAATGGATGTATCATTTGGTAAACATCACTGCTTGAGCAACTAAACTGAAGAACATAGACTAATGAAGCAATACCATACTGGAGAGGTTTTTCCAGTCTAACATTTTGTCTCTAAGTTGGATAAAGACAAAAATGGTATGTTTGTAAGTTTGACGATGACAAAAATTATTAGTGCTAAATAATAATATGCTAAATGACAGAACTAAGATTCAAAAATCTTGACAGTCTTAGACAATTGTCCCAGGTAGATAAGCTGAAATTTGGCCTGGGTAAATTTGGAGTTTTGTACTTAGGCCTAATTTTTCAACTGTACAAGTAAAGGATTATAAAAGAAATCTAAATTAACAAAAGTTTACACTGGTATTTGACCTGACTGTGAAAATAATAATTTCCATGTAAGTAGCCCTTTAAGATTTGCCAAATATTTTCTTTAAAATAACTCTATTAAGTAAAGTTTGTAGGTACTAACTACTATCTCTATTTTACAGATAAGGAAACTGGGATGCTTAATGTGTAAGCGACTTGAGGTTAGTCAAATATCAGACACAATCCTTGAACCCAGATCTCTTGGTCCAAGGCACTTTATTAAATCTGTCATATATAACCACCCAATATGAGCTGACTGGGTGTAAAAGCTACTAAAATAGATAATTAAAATTTAGACTAGGGGACAGATAGGTGGCACAGTAGCTACAGAGTTGGAACCAGAGATAGGAAGTCATGGGTTCAAATTTGGCTTCAGACACTTCCTAGATGTGCTACCCTGGGCAAGCTGCTTAATACCCACTGCGTGGTCCTTATTACTTTTCTGTACTGGAACCAATATATATAATTGATTCTAAAAAGGTAAGGATATTAAAAAGAAAAAAAAAACTTGACCTACATTAATGAAAGTGTAGTAAACAGAACCAAGGAAGAGATTGGCAGAGAGTTGTAGTAGAAAGGCTATTTAAACTTTGGTGACCTGAATTCCCCCATATTCCCAAACCCCTAGCTATGGAACTCACAGGAGAAACGTCATTTGGGTTCTTTTAACCCCAATTTTCCCATCTATAAAGTGAAGACAACCATAATACATTTTATCTGCTCCAAAGTTTGTGGCAAGAAAAGTGTTAAACTGTGAAAGTGCTAAACTCTTCATGTATGCTTTATTAAAAATAACTACACTCTGAAGTGGAGGGATAACGTCTGGAACAATAAGAAGGATACTGATAAAACAGAAGGTGTCCAGAAAAGGACGACAAGCACAGCAAGAGGTCCTGGCACAGGAGCAGTCATTTAGCCTGAGGTAGAGAATTGTTCAGTGGTAAAAAGCACTTGTCCTAAAATATCAGAAGTGCTATCAAGAAGTAACCCAGAA
Organism: Monodelphis domestica; assembly: GCF_027887165.1. Lineage (NCBI taxonomy): Eukaryota > Metazoa > Chordata > Mammalia > Didelphimorphia > Didelphidae > Monodelphis > Monodelphis domestica. Next base: position 96,363,824 of record NC_077234.1, on the reverse strand, counting down.
ATATCAAAAAGAATCAGAAGTAGACCTCCGAAGCCATAGATGGATCATCTATGGAGAATTTACAGAAAGGCAGATGAGAATCACAGTTTGAGAAAGCAGAAGGGGTCATAATCTATACAATTAAAGTGAATATCCACAACAATAGAAGCATAGATTCCCTCCAAATAATGAATTGCATGTAAATCCCTTTGAAAAGAAAGGAGAGGTTTATTCTGATTATTATTAATATAAAGAGGCAGGTTTCCATTCCATATGAAGGACTTTTTAACAATTGGAGTTGGTAGGGAATGCAGTGGGAGAATTAGTGAGTTTCCTATTACTTAAAGTGTTTAGGAAGAAACCGAACCAGAATGGCCGACTCACAGAATAGCCATTCCAAAGAACCACAGAATTTTAGAGCTAAAGAGAACCTTAGCAAGTTTGCCATTTATCTGTCATTCAAATTATAGAAGGCATCTCTACACTGAGAGAAAGATTAGAATAGGTGATCTCAAAAAGGAAAACGACTTGTACAAGAATATTCATAGCGGCTCTCTTTGTTTTGGCAAAAAACTTCAAAATGAGGGGATGCCCTTCAATTGGGGAATGGCTGAACAAATTGTGGTATATGTTGGTGATGGAATACTATTGTGCTAAAAGGAATAATAAAGTGGAGGAATTCCATGGAGACTGGAACAACCTCCAGAAAGTGATGCAGAGTGAGAGGAGCAGAACAGGAGAACATTGTACACAGAGAAGGATACACTGTGGCACAATAGAACATAATGGACTTCTCTACTAGCATCAATGCAATAATCCAGGACAATTCTGAAGGACTTATGAGAAAGAACACTATCCACATCCAAAGAAAGAACTGTGGAGGGTAGAAACACAGAAGAAAAACAAGTGCTTGGTTGCATGGTTCGATGGAGATATGATTGGGGATGTAGACTGTAAATGATCATCCTAGTGCAAACATCAATAATATGGCAATAGGTCTTGACCAAAGACACATGTAAAACCCAGTATAATTATGCGTTGGCTACAGGAGGAGATTGGAGAGAGGGGAGGAATAGAACAAGATTTTTATAATCATGGAAAAATACTCTAAATTAATCAATTAAATAAAATTTTAAAAATTTAAAAATATATTTTAAAAAGCTGAATATAAAAAAGAACTCTTCTAGCTTGTTTTCTAAACTACTTTAATTTTTTTTTCTTTTAAATAGGTTAATAACCATCCCTTCTCTCTAAATCTTGTTTATCATTCTAATACTGGTAACAAAATTAATGTAGATATGAAAAGGTCAACTATAGCTTAGCTCCAACTTGACTTCCCATGAAAAAACTAATTAGTAGAGACCTTTAGAAATTTTTCTATGGCATATAACACAAAACAACTGCTGGCAATGAAGAAGACAATCAAGAAAATTAAACAGGATGCAGACTTTAAATATCTTTCTATGGTCCAACAGTCATATATTTCATTCTCAGGTTTATTTCCTAAGGTAATCAAGGAAAAAGGAAAACAGCCTCTATGCTCAAAAATATTTATAGCAGCTCTCATTGTGGTGGCAAAGAACTAGAAAATGAGGGGATGCCCATCAGTTGGGGAATGGCTAAACGAGTTGTGGCATATAGTTTTGATGGAATACTACTGATCTGTAAGAAATGATGAGGTTAATTTTTTTAAATCATCAAAAGAAATATGTGAAATTATGAAGAGTAAAACAAGCAGAACCCAGAGAATGTTAATATACAGCAATATAAATATTGTTTAAATCATGATTTGTGTATATACACTTTCAAAAAAAATAATTTTCTATAGGCATATATACTTTTGTCAATGTCTTCACAAGAGGAGGAGAGGTAAGGAAGAAGATACTTGGGAATTTTTATGTAACAAACAAATTATTTTTTTTAAGTCACTTGAATGTACTCTACTTCTTTCACAAATTTAGAATATCCAAATCTGATTCTACAGCTTGATGATTGTTGTTCCAAATTAATGATGTTTTGTTATAATTTATAAAAGAGATCTTTACCTTAATGATATCTCTCATAACATTTCAAAAAAGCCTAATTAGTTAATTAATTTATATTTTCTATATGAGGAGTTTTTGCGTGGGATAACATTAAGTGACTTGCTTATTTATATAGTATTTGAGTGGGTTGGTAAGGATTAGAGTGGACAAGTATCTGATTCTTGGTTGTTGCCTCACATAAATTTCACTAAAGTGCTACAACATTTAAATAACTTATCCAAAGGTTTAAGCAAGGAATGGAATACAAGGTTTCTTCATTGTATCTTCCTTTTTGAACATTCTTCTATTCACTATGGAACTCCCAGTTTACACAGATACATGCATGCATATTATGTTTATATATAATGTACATGTATCTGAAAAAAAACAACTATATATACATAAGCATATATATATATGTTTATATATAATTGAAGAAAATTCATATATCAACATGGGTACATGCCATTTTTACATTAATTTGTATAACCATATCTACATGTATATGAAATAAGGAGTTGAATTCATTTATATATACATACTATTAAATTATATCTGTGGAATTTATATATAATAAAATTATGTGATAAATTATTAATATACTATAAATTAAATCTAATATAAATTAGACATAAGCAAAATGTTATAATTCATTTTTGTCTATGGAAAGTATATATATTTATATTAATATAGGACATATAAACAATATAACAAATATATGTAAGATACTAAATATGTAATATATAATAAATATAGTCTATATACATACATATATACATATACACACATACACATATGTAATTCCCCTCTTATTTCTAGAAATTCAGATGATTAGAAAAGGGGCAGAGTGATAGCTACTATCTTTGAGAAATAAAAACTGTTAGTTCTTTCCCTGCCTGGAAAAAATAGGGTGTATCATCAGGCATAATAAATTCTCAAGCATGCCCCACTTAAAAATACTTTACAGAGATTGTAGGTATGCCTGTGTGCCATCTTTTTGTTATTGTTCGGTCACGTCCTCCTATTGTTTGTGACCTCATTTGAGGTTTTCATAGCAAAGATACCAAGAGTGGCTTGACATTTCCTTTTCCAGTTCATTTTACAGCATAGGAAACTGAGGCAAATTGAGGTTAAGTGAATTACCCAGTGTCATATAGCTAGTAAGTGTCTGAGGCTGGCTTTGAACTTAGGTCTTTTCAACTAAAAGTTTGGTGATCTATACTCTATACCACTTAGCTGCCCTTTTAATATGTTTCTATAATTATTTCACTATTAAAATCAGTTAAAACAAGAAAAACTGTCCCAGGAGATGAATATCTCTGTATTCATGTTTCTATTTCCCATTATTCTCTGCCATACTTTAGGCACCAATATAAGGGGTTAATAAGTGCTGGGTTAATTGATTAATCATTGGATAAAATGGGCAATAAAACCAAAATCCACTCCTGTCTCACCAACAATTAAGAAAAAAACCCTAAGAAATCAACAGGTAGACCAATGAGAAAAGGTATGTGAGCACAAACCTCTTAGGAGCTCTCCTGCATTAAGCGAGACAGAGCAGGAAAGTTTTCTCATGTCCCTGAGCTTCCAAAGAATAAATATGTAACCAGACAAAGAAGAGGAAAAGAAGTTTGGCTTTTGAATCCAGACATTCTTCCTCTAGAGGGTAGCATTTAGGATTCCTTTAGTGCCCTCTTGGCCACTGGAGGACCACTAGGGGATGATGTGACAGTCTTTGGGCACTAACCAGGGAAATCTATCCCACCAGGATGCACCAGTCTTTAATGGTTTCTCTGCCATGCCTGAAGGAAAAACACAGTTAGCATTTGAGTTTGAGCTGTCCTATGCATTTACAAAGGCTAAAGATGCTTTGGGAACATCAAATTCTCCAAAAAATGGAATTGTTTGGGTGGAGAGTCATCTCTCCCTACCTCCCAATCTAAAAGGGGTGCTTTTAAACAGTGGCATCTCATGTGTAAGATTCAACACACCCCTGTGTGTAATTTTTTCCCTATAAGACTTGAAATCCATCTGAGCCACAATTAAATCCCAGGAACAAAAACAAAGCACTCAGGCAACAGAATGCAGGTTTCACCATCTTCTCAAAAACCCCATGCTCAGTTTCAGAAACTACATGGAGGCATTTCTTTTTCTTTTTCAAAGAAATTACATAAAAGTAAGAAACTGACTTTGGGTTAGGAAGAGCAACCCACATTAATTTTCTCTCTAAAAATGCATACTAAAGCCATTTAAAAAAACTTTTAATAAAGACGTTACATTGCCATACAAATATAGCAGTATTTCTCAGATAACAAAAAGAAGTCAACACACTGTAATTATTTTTTTTAACGCAAGGAAAAAATATTCATAAATTCCCAGACTGGTTATTTTAGACAAACATACACCCACATACTTAAGAATTTTGGGTTTGGATTATTCATGTACTGTCACAAAAATATACAATTCTATAATACTCATAAAGTCTAGCCAATTCCTCTAATTGCTTGGCTCAGTTATTTAGTGCTCATGGCTACTGATGTCAAAGTCATGAGTTCGATTTTATCATGGGATGTTTAGCTTTACATTGCTCTAAGGCCAAGGACATTATTATCAGCTATTTTGATAATATGACCTTTGGGGAAAGAGCTTAGAAAAAATGGATAGATCAACCACCATAAGCAAAAAAGAAATACAAAAATATCTTTGAAACCAGAAACAGAACAAGAAATCTGGACTCTACCAAGAACAGCACTGTCATCAGTTAATAAATCCCTCACATTACACTTTCAAATAACTTGCTCTTCCCTCCTTTCATTTGGTCTATTCTTCATCAGTTGCTCATGACTTCATTTCAATATAAAGACTTGAAATGAGTTCTCCCAGGAGGAGCAGCATGATGGGACACCAACACGCCCACAAAGCTTAGAATCCTTAAGTATTCTGATATAGCATATTTTTATGATATAGTATGTGAGAGGCACTGGAATCCAACAGTTGAATTGTAGCTCCAACTTGGCCTCATATATAATCTCAGGAGACTCATAAACTTTCTAGGCATCAGTCAAGCCATCTGAAAAAAATCCTATCAATTCTCTAGTTTGCTTGCAAGAAAAAATGTGACAAAGACAAATCAGAGCCATATTACCTTCCACATGGATCTGGCAATGGTTTCCCAAACTGTCTTTTCATTCTCTGGTCCTCTCCTCTCCACCAATACTCTGTTCTCCATTCAATCTTGCCCTTTCACCGTGAATTATCTACAGAGTAAAGGCTAAATTCTGGCTTCATTTTCAAAGTCTTCAAAAAATCTGGACCCAACTTGCATTTCTAGACTTTTCTACACACTCCCTATGTGGTCCAGCCAATCTGGATTCCTCACTATTTCCCATGAATAATTTAGCCTCTTGCCATTATGTGCTTTCTCCCATTGTTCCCTCTGTTTGAAATGTTCCTCCTCATCTTTGCATTCTTCCCCAAGATGTAGAAAATACATATATACACATGCACATGATTACACATACATATTCACATATATAAACACATGCTTACAAGAATCTATATGTATATATAAACACATATACAACCTATTCACAAGCATATAGACATATTTATATTTGTGTATATGTATATATTTGTATATTCTATATATATGTACACACATTCTACTTCTTGAAATTCTACCCATCATTAAAAGCTCAATATGAATGCAATTTTCACCACAAAATTTTTGTGCTTTTTGAAAGAAGTGTTTTCTTCTCTAAATACCTTTAGCTTTGTATTTGTATCACTTTTTATATATGCTTAATTGTACTGAAGTTGTCTTTTTTTTTTCTTTCCACCTGGGAGGCAGCCTACTATAAAGAACTCTATCGCTGACATGAGAAGAAATCCAAAGATCTGAGTTGAAACCCTGGCTCTGCATTAAAAAAACAAACGAAAAAGAAGAAAGACCTATATTTACAAAAATATGTATAGCAGCTCTTTTTGTAGTGGCAAAGAACTGGGAACTGAAGGGATGTCCATCAATTGGGGAATGACTGAACATGATGTGGTACAGGATTGTGATGTAATAGTATCTTCCTATAAGAAATGACAAGCAGGACATTTCCAGAAAAATGTGGGAGGATTTATATACATCTGATAGAAACTGATACAAACCAGAGTGCACAGAACCAAGAGAATATTGTAGATAATAACAGCAATAATGTACAATGATCAATTGCAAATTGACTTAAAGAATCTCAGCAATACAGAGATTCAGAAAATTGTGAAAGATTCATGATGAAAAATGCTATCTACCATCAAAGAAAGAAATGATAGACTTTAAAGCAGTTTGAAGCATACTATTTTATATTTCATTTTTTAGGGGGGGTTTTGGTCTTTTTTTCACAACATGACTAATATGGAAATACAATTTGCATGGCTCTACATGTATAATAAATTATTTGCTTTTGCAGGGAAGGGAAAGGAGAAAGGAAAGAAATATTGAATTTGGAATTGAAAAGTTTTAAAAATATATCAACATTGATTTTATACATAATTGGAAAAAATAAGGTATGATAAGGAAAGAAACTCTAGCTCTGCTATTTACTACATTTGTGTCACAGCTTCTCAGAGTCTCAGGATCCAAATCCATAAACTAAAAGGGTTCAATTGGATGGCCTATGAGTTCCAATCTAATTCTAATTCTGTGGGCTATGAAACCAGATCATATACTTCATGAGAAGAGGGACCAAATTTGTAATTCATCTGCATATGCTCTTTAGAGCTAAGCAGTAGCTTGAGCTCTTTAGAACAAAGGTATATAAATCAAGTCCTGGCAATATCAGTACCTTTCAAGTGCAAACTCCAATTTATATTTATTTATATATTACATATTTTATGTGTATCTTATACATTTATATTTTATGTTTTATATGCTTTTAATTTCTTTATTATATTTTGGACTGATATTTGATCTTTCACTGCTAAGTAGCACAGTGGATAGAATGGATTTGAGTGCTTCAGACACTTCCTAGCTGGGCGAACCCTGGGAAAAGCATTTAAATGCTATTTGCCTTTGTTCCCTCATCTATAAAATAAGGATAATAATAAATCTAACTCCCAAAGTGGCTGGAAGGATAAAATGAGGTATTTGTGAAGTCCATTGCAAACTTTAAAGCTTTAGACAAATGTTAGCTATTATCATTACTATCTTTCTCACCTATACAACTTAAACTATAAACTATAAACTCCCATCTATTTCCCTTCCAACTCATCTCAAAATAGCAACCATGAATACAAATGCCACCAATGGCTCTTCTTTGTCTCTTCATTAATTTAACAAACGTATAGGCTTAGTTTTTCCACAATATATAACAGCAGCCTTATTAGTCACTTATTTATTCCTTTTGAAACCATTTACTTAGTGTCTTCTATGTGTTTAGCATTGGTTTGATATTTTTCAGTTTGGTGTGCTTTTTTATGGAAGTGTTAAGAAATAGAAATAATTAAGGTGCAGTCACTATTCTTGTAGAATTTATAATCTAAGTCAGATGATTATTAATCTCTTCATTTTAATCATTCTTCCCCACTCTTTGGTTTCTATTACTTTTGTCTTTGCATTTTTGTCTACTTCATTCTTGATATGACTCTCTAAATAAATGACTCTCTAAAATTCAGTATCCTGAACTATTCACAATATTCTAGATGGGTTCTAAGCAGAGTGGAATACACAGAAGAAGGAAAACACTCCTTGCTCTTTGTATTCTTGATAGAAATTGTGACCAATGTGATTATTCAATTTGTATTTTAATGAAATGTACACATACTATTTTGAAATCATAATAAACTATCACCTATGTTAACAAAGATATCAAGGATCTAACAATTCATTGATATGAAGCATCAATTATCCATCCTAACTGATGAAAACTGGAATATCTCCATGCTTTAGAAGATGGTCTTTATGCTATGTTTACCAACCCTATGTTAATGAGCATCCATCAAATAAGCTAGGCTGATGTTCAATCAATAGATAAAATAATCTATCACTGAGTCTATAATACTAGTTTCTAGACTAACAGAGCCTCCTAGTGCTTGAGTTCCCCTAGCTTTGCAAGCTTACCTCCATGATGGCTCAAAGTAGCCCTTACTGGAAGAAATAAAGAAAGTTTTTAAAAATCATTTTAAGAGTGGATAACTCAAGCATGGCACCATGTGTCAGATTTACAAGAGTGACTGGGCAATAAAAGATTCTCTGTCTAGTTTTTGGTGACAAAATCACTAGACACTGATTTACATACATCAAATCTCTAAAGCAATGCCTCAGAAGACCAACAATTAAAATGGTTTGAGTGTAATTATGGGGCCAGTTTTACAACCAAAGGTCAAAGCAATATAATATAGAAGAACTTCATTAATCTGCAAACTCACTTCCATAGCAGACCCAAGAGCCTCATCCCACTAACAAAAATTTAGCTGTTAAATTCTATTATGACAATTTTGTTGTGTAGACTTCATTCCTCTCCATGGATGGACTATAAGACATTAGTATAACATGTCCCATAATCATAATTAGACTAAGGAGACTTTCTCAAATCAAATACATTTGTTTTTTTTTTTCAAATAAATTTATAATAGATTAGTATGCATTCAGCTGCTATTTTCCATGAGGCAGTATTTTCATAATGAATGGTGTTGACCTGAGAAGCAATTATGCCCGGGTGGATCTTCTCTCTCCAACACACATTCATGTCAGCCTGGCCAAATCCTTCTATGGTGTATGGAGACAACTTTCTAAAATCCTTTATTATAGAGAAGGTGCTGACTTGTACTGGTAGATGGAATTGCCTGACTAGGAAGTCCCTATATAAATGAATTCATAATCTTTATCCTCCTAATTCTTATTAAATAGCTATAGGTAATAAAATATCAGAAATCTGTTTAACTGCCACATTCCATTCCTCTCATATTTAACAAATTTCACATTATTCCCCACCTTTTCACTACAGCCTTGAGGTGTAGGGAAGTGTACAAGGAATCTGGCTAGTTTTACATCAACTCCTTCTAACTTCCCAAGTCCATTAATATTATTCAGTGCAGAAGACAGAAAAAAGTACCTGAAGTTAGGAGACTAAGAAGCAGAAGAGAGGGAAATGTATGCATAGCTTCTCATTTTATTTTCTCCTTTATACAGGGACATATGAAAACTTGGGCATGTATAGGCTTAGGAAACCTGTGACTTCATTAATGGAAGACACCTCCCTGAACCAATTTAAATCAGAAACTCTAATCTGCAACTTAAGAGTCACAGTACCTGGAGGCAATCAGATAGTGTCTTGACCACAGCCATGATGCTATAGGGTTTCTGGAGCAAGACTTAGACTCAGGTCTTCCTAACTCCAAGTCCCACTCACTATCTCTTTATTCCACAAGTTTCCCAGATCTCTTATGAACTAAAGACGAACAAAGGAATGTAGTATCAAAGATTTGGAGCTGGAAGTAATCCTAGAGGCCAGTATTCTTCTCCATCATTTCACAGATGAAGATATTGAGGCACCAAAAGGTTGTGATTTGCCCAAGGTCCTAGAGTTAGCAACTGTCAATAGGCTGGATTTGAATGAATTTGAACCAAAGTCTTTTAAATTCTAACTTCAGTGTCTTATCCATAGTATGATGTCATACTATCCTGAGTCACTCACTATCTTATTTTGGTTTGTATGAATGTGTCAAGTCTAAAGAACCCTCCCTATTCTCAAAAATTAAAAACAAATTATATTTTAGATTTCTTTTCTAAACAATTCTTTTCTAGAAAATACTTCCAATAATTCTTTTCTGGAAAATATTTTTTTTTGTATTTCCTAGTATGGAAATCATTGGATTCTACCTCTTTATGGAGGTGGCATGAAAATATTCTTATAAGTTTAATACATTATTTTCCCCCTAGTATCTGTCCAGCAAGATTGTCAGCAACTGGAGAGACTTAACATATTGATGTCAAAAGTAATATTTTACTACAACAGGTCCACTCAATTGAACATGAGTATCTGAGGAATGATGAGAAGGAAAAAATAGAGTTATTGTATGGCTTTAGTGGGTCAACTCAAAGAGAAATTCTTGGTCATACTGAAGTATGAAGCCCCACTTCAGGTGATATGGCATGCCTATGGAATGCAGACAGCTCTACTGCAGATAAATCAATCCAGGATCATAAGTGAGGAAAGGCTTTACTAAGCCCCAATAATGACAGGACTTAACAGGTCCTGAAAATGGAGGCTATGGCTCTCAATACAGAATATATGAATACACTGGCTGACACATGGTAGACACTTAACAGGGACTAAACTGATAAACCCGAAGTCATTTTCACAGGAAGACAAAATTAAAAAAAAAAGATGGCTGGTTACACAAGGGACTTGAACTGAGATACTTTGATCACCAAATCACTCTTTCCAGTCCAGCTTGGGTTTGCCATGCCTAACAGTCATCAGCACTAAGAATGATTAAACAGCTCCCATTGTTTCTTGGGGAATCACAGCTGCACATATGGATAATACTATTGGTGGATGTTGCATCCTCAAAACAAAGAAAGAAAAATTATTCAATTCAATGAAAGAAACATGTATTAATTCATTAATATGGATTTATTACCAGTTTTTAAAAATATAGAACCATCTTTTACAATCGTTTCATTTTGAAGGCTTCCAAACACCCCAAATTGTTGGAAATTTATAAAACAAAATTGCAAAAGTTCCTACAATTACTAAATCATAAACAGAGACCAATAGGTTAGTTATGAAGACAATTTTTTAAAAGGCTTAGATAAGAACTTGAAAGGAAAATTAATTTGTGATAATCATCTTCTGTTAACTGGATCTAATTGAAAATCTGTGTTTCAACAGTAGAAATGATCTTGAGGCAAAGGCAAAAGCAGAAATAACATTAGCAAAGTTCTCTAACATGATGTGGACATGATTGTATTCAATCAACTAGTTTGAACAGAGAGCAAAGGCAATGACCAATATGAACGATTGCTCTCTGATGTTTCTCTGGTGGCCAAAATAAGTGAGATTAATTGTGTACCTCCAGGAAGCCCACGCTTTGATAAGTCAGGGGCTAATATTTTGATTCACACCCATCATTCAGACAACATCTATTTTTAAGTGGAGAGTCTTGGAAATACAGTAACAATTCAATTTGAAATTGAGGGACTGGGGGAAAAGAGGCTTTGAATTGACTGGGTTCAATTCAATTCAATGCTTATATAACAGAACAATACAGCATCTAGTTAGCTAGGGAATAACAAGTTGCTTTGAATTATGTAACATTCTAAGAAAACCTATAAAAGCTTATATTGCTGTTTTGATATTTCCCTCAAAATAAGCCAAAATATAGTGACCAATGGGGTTTGGGCATGAAGGGCTAATTATTTTTCATATTCTTTTTATTTTTAAATTTGTTCCAAAATAGAGAAAAAAATCCATATACTCAAAGTGGCTCTTATTTACATAGCAATTTGATATCTATAAAGCAATTTATTCATATGCAAGTAGAAAATCAAAATATTCTTATCCTCATTTTATAGATAAGGAAATTGGAATTCCGAGAGCGTAAATGTCTTACCAAAGATCCCTCCAAAATCAAAGATTCTTAGACCTAGAGAGGACCTTAGGGACAATTGATGCTTATCCAATCATCCCTTTTACAAATGAAGAAACTAAAGTGCAAAGGTATTCTGATTCAAGCAAGGTCATACAACTAGTTAGCAGTCAGAATGGGAACCCCAGTTATCTTGACTTCCAGTACAATGGTTAATATTTTTTTCATTGATGTTGTTCAGTCTTGTCCAACTTTTCATTACCTCATTTGGGGTTTTCTCGACAGACACTGGATTAGTTTGACATTTCCCACTCCAGCTCATTTTACAGATGAGGAAACTGAGGTAAACAGTGGGTTGTCAAGTCTAAATGTCTGAAATGTCAGATTTGAACTGTAAAAGATGGGTTCTATATTTGAACTATCCACTGTTCCACCTACTTGCTCCTTTTCACTAGATGATTCTAAATTTCTTTTTACTACATGATGCTAAATTAATCATCCCCAGCTGAGGCTGCCCATCAGTTATACCAGGGTTGTTTTTTGTTTGGTATGTTTTATTTTTAATGAAAAGTCTATTTCTTCTTTCCTAGAAGGGATGAGTATGACAAAAAGGACAAGTGTATAAATAACTAATATAAAGTAGAATAACTGAAATGTCATGAAAGAAATACTATCAGAGTGTTATGAGAGTGAGAGTAGAAAGAAATAATAACTAATTGAGTGGGTAAGGATGTTCAGGGAACTTCAATGAAGAAGGTAAATTTTGAACCTTAAATGATGAGTAAAACTTGAACTGGTAGAAATGGGGGGATCAAATCCAATGAAGAGGGAATCTCATGCATTCAAGTGAAGGAGAAGAACAACATTGAACATCTTCAGGAATTCAATTTAGTCATTCAATTTAGCTGGAACAAAGGCTACAGGTAAGGGGGTCCTGAGACAGTGTTAGAAAGTAAATTCTAAGTTTTAAGTTTTAAGTTGGAGTCTAACCACAAATAGAATCATTGGTTGTTTTCTCTTTTGTTGTAGCCTCCAGAACTGACTTTCTAACAGTTGGATCCATAAGAAGTCTGCCAAGAGAGGGGAACCAGGAGACAAACCTGAACTGTTTAATTGAGTCTGTGGACTAAAATAGACCAACTGAAGGAGTCTAGAGCTTGGAGTCCTCGAGAAAATACTACCAATTTGAACTACTAAGAGAGGAATTTTGGGGGAAAAACAGACATTATTAAAACACTCAAGAAAGTTAATAAAAAGGACTGTACAGACATGAAATACTTTAATCATCATTTTATCTTTGTTGCTCACCTATAACACAAAGCCTGGCATGGAGGTGGGAGGAAGGCACAGGGTCTGCCTAAAGAATGCTTGTCCATTGGTTGATTATTATATTTTGAGACGCTTAGTGATGTCAGATGGTCCCATGTTAGTAACATATACAGTTAGTAACATGTATGAAACACGTGTGACCTTTTCCTTTTGGTTCCTTTTAACTGGTGCACACATCTAATCAATAGTTTATATCAAAGACAAAATCAAGATGTTCATTTTTTCCACTCTAAGTCTCTCCTGATTTCTAGTTTTCCCATTTTGATGCTCAAACCATATCTTTATCTACAAAAAAATAAAAAAATAAAACCACAGAACATATCTTGGTCATCAAAATTGTTGGGGGGGGTTTAACCACAAACATAGACTTTTGCCAAGTGACTCAACTCAAACACCACCTTGTATGTGAGACTTTTCCTGTTTTACTCCTACTTGAACATGAATCTATTCCCATTTGAGATACATTTTTATTTACCTACATACATACTGTCTGTCCTGAGAGAATATAAGCTCCTTATAGGCAGAAATTGTTACACTTCTGTTTTTGGCTTCCCCAAACTTAATATAGTACCTGACACAGAATCTCCATTTAAAACTTCTTGTTGACTCATTGGTTTTTTACTTCAAAATATTCCCTAAATTTGATATTTCCTTCCCATACCCACTAAAGCCTTAATCCAAACTTTAGTATTATGATCTTCTTTTCACTAAAATCACTTCCCTCCACCTGTACTTTAAGCTCAGATTTTTAGGTGTCCTTCAAGTCTATGTTCTCAGCTTTCTTCTCTTTTCTCTTTATATTATCTTACTTATTGATCTTAATAGTTCCAAAAGTTTAATTATCATCACTATGCAGATGATTCAGATCTATACATTCAGCTCTAGACAATCCTTTGAGAGATTCCTATCCTTCATCATTAATGACCTAAAAGACATCTCCAATTGGAAATCCCATAAGTTTCTCAAATTCAACATATCCAAAATAGAACTCATCTTTCCCCTCAAAGTTCTTTCCCCCTCTATTCTAGTCCCTAATTTATTAACACTGAAGACATCATCATTCTCAAAACCTGACATCCTTCAATCTTTACTTTTGCTCACCTTATATCCAAACAAATGGCCAAATCTTACTATTCTAAACTTCACATCTCTCCTATATGTCCACTCCTTTCAGCTTTCCCAGGCACCTAATTCACATGCTCATCACCTCTCACCTGGACTACTGGAAAGTCTTCTAATTGATCTCCAATCCTCAAGTCTCTCCTCAGACCTATTTATCCTCCATAAAGCTGTCAAAGCATGTCACTTTCCTTTTCAATTTTCTCCAGTGGCTCCCTATTACCTCCAGGATCAAATATCAATGTCTTGGGCCTTTCAAGCTCTTCATGACTTTGCCCCTTCCTACCTTTTTAGTCCTCCCACACATTACTGCTATCTCTATACTACACAGTCCAGCAAAGCTAAACTACAGGCTCTCCCTAGCTTCCCTCCCATTCCTAGAAAGTCTCTCTTCTTACCTCCAACACTTAGTTTATTTGGTTTCCTCAAGCTCACACTCAGATTAAATCCTAATTTCTGCAGGTCTTTCTCAGCCCCTATATCTCCTCACTCCTTCTACTCTAAAGTTATCTTCTGTCTCTCCTATATTTATCTTTCTTGGGCTATTTAGATACATACCGTCTACATTAGAATGTGTACTCCTTGAGAACAGGGATTTTTTTTTTTCATTTCCAGCCCCTGATCCAGGGTCTGACACTTAATAAATTCCTTGTTGATTGACTATTAAGTATTGTCATCTGCTGTAATTGCCATTTAAACCATGCTATCTTTGATTATAACTTGCAGTAGAATTATTCTCATCCTTCAAATTCTTTTCTTTTGTTTGCTCATACTTCATTTTCCTCTCTCTTCCCCATTACTTCTCGCATGCCCAGAGCATACTGAATAGAACTGCATTCCCATTCTGAGTCTTCACTCAAAGTATTGGAATACCTATTAAATTCACAGACTGAGCAAAGGATTCATCTTCATTACTTCAGATAGTTTCTTAAAATCCATTTTTTTTCTAGGTATCATTTCCTACTAAAATGGAAGAGAAGTAGATTTCTTCATTTGGTCCAACCAGTCTCCATTCAGCCTTCATTCAACTTCCATGATTGCTCCCCTCTAAAGCTATCAGTTTTATTCTGGTAGAGCCACTACTTCATTAATTTAATTTCTATTTTGTTCACTAGAGTTTTTTTCAATAGTTTAATGTCCTATTTTCTGCCCACATTACATTACGGTTGTCTCTCTTGGATTATAAACTCCTAGAGAGACAAGGGTAGTATGACCATTAACTGTAATCGGCAAAGTGTTTAACAATCACTGTGCTGAGGCAGATGTGCTGCTCACATGTTTTTGATGGTGATGAAGCTTCAAAATTCTATTTTTAAGTATCATTTTTATTTCAGTAATGGCTGACAAATGGAAGCACCACTGTTTATTGACAGTACATAATGCTGCCTGATTAGGAATAAAATATCTCAGTTCACTAGAGCATTATTCCAGGAGAATTAGTATAGAATTAACTAGCTTTATTAAAAATCTGTAAAACTAGTAACTTTGGCATCATCTTTTAATTAAAGGTTCTACATCTAACATTCTAAAATCTTTGTTTCCCATTCATTATTTTGCCTTTCATCCTGACCTTGAAATCCCTTGATTAAACAGAAAATGAACAAAAGTTCCTTAACTGAGCTTTTAATTCTGAAACACTAAAAAATAGGTTTTTTATTTTTTTAAGCTTTAAATGTAATTAAAAACATTAAAAAACATAATTTAAAGTACTTTTTAAAGATTTCAATATTTTATTAACATATAAATATTTCTTTCTGACATGAATTCTTTTGTTCCAGAAGACATTACAGGAAAAAGAATATATTTTTCTGCCCACTCTCCTATAATTCATTTTCTTTCCTTCCCAAGAAGGTAAAGAGCTTCAATTAAAGTTTTGTTTTATTCTATTAAAAACCAATTGGAGAAGCATCATGTTATATCCAGGTCAATTTACATTCTATCTGACCTTCAACAAGGTCATTCCATTTATGAGTGTTCTTAATAAAATGGATGGTAGAATGTTCTCTTTTGATGTTCCCAAATTATAGTCTGACCCTTCTGAAAATGAGTCTATATTTTAGCATATAGGGTGATGTGACACCCAAGAAAATTACTGTATCCTTTGCTATATAAAGAGAATAAAGTAGTTTAGAACTAGGGAGTTCAAAGTCATAGATCAGAGCTGGAAGGAAATTCCCAAGGTTATCTAATATGAGTCTATTTCTTATGAAATGAAAACCAGGAGACTTAATTTGTCCAACGGTGATTTGGCCAATGTTGCAGAAATAGTAAACAAAGGAGGTGGGGTCTGAACTCAAGTCTTCTGACTCCAGAGTCAGCATTCCTCCCATTGTAAAGCACTGCCTCCCAGATTATATGAGGTATTATATTTATGCTTGAGTACCATATTTAGGAAGATTATTGCTAAACTAGAAGAAAGACAGAGAGGACAACTAGCATGGAAGAGAGATGCAGGTTAATGATGTATGATGTCTGACTAAATAAAGTAGGATTGTGAATCAGGAAAAAGAATACTAAGGGGCAAGTATGTTCGCTGGTTTTCAAAACTATTAGAAGGCTTGTTAGGTGGAAGAATGATTAAACCTGTTTTACAATAAGAAGAAACAGCTGGGAAGTAGATTTATGGCTAATATAAAGAAAAATTTCTAACAATTCAAGCTGTCCCAAAGTGGAATGGACTTCTTTGGGAGCTGAGTTGAAACTCTCAAGCAAAGTCTGGGAATCATTTGTTGGGTCTCTTATAGAATACAAGATATAAATTGTATTAAAGAGCCTCGGAGGCCCCTTATAGTCTTTTTATTGAAACTTTTCTGATACCAACTCTAGAAACATATATTCCAAGCTTGTTAATCCTTAAAATTCATCACTCTCTTAAATGCAACTCCAGTGGCAAAGGAATATAGAAATATTGTCTATTCTTTTCTCTTCTATTATTTTTTACTGAAGTTAGCCTAGTATACTTATAAAACAAATTTTACAGTGAAAAGAATCAAGAAGATGGTTAAGAAGATGACAAAAATTCACTTCACTTTCTTTAGCAGAATGATGATTTTTATGATCAAAGCCACCTGAATTTATCTTTTTCTGTTTATGCTGCTTAATTCTCATTAAAATTGTGTTTCTACTTTCTTCTAAATATTGCTTTCCATATTTCAAACATCTAATTAAGTAAACATAATGCAAAGTGAGATGATATACTGTTTGGAATACTATAAAATTATAGAGTAGAAATACTACCATTATAATACCATTTTCACTCTCACAATTTTCTAAAAGGTTTTAACCTTTGGGGTTGAAACTTTCTATACTTGATTCCAGCTCAAAACTAAATGTTTTTGTTCAGTTATTTTGGGGGATAAATCTTCTTTTTGTTGTTGTGAATATGAACAATCTCTACATATAATTAAATCAAATTTAGAGTATGACATTTATTTTCTCATCTTCAACAGGATGTCCCAAAGAACCTTAAATTCATCATTTCCCAAACAGAATTCAATATTTCCCCCAACAAAATTCTCATTTCATCCAAATTTTCCTATTATTGTCAAGATGACAAGTATAGACACCCAGGATCAAAACATAGGTGTCATCCTCAGTTCCTCACTCAGGCTCTTTTCATATCTACAACCTTTTGCCAAGCTCAGTGTTTTCTACCTCTTTAATGTAATCTTCGTGTGGGTAATGTTTTCTTTTTTTTTTTTCTGGAATCAGGATCTTCAATGACCACTCAAGCAAGACTTCCAAATGTGAAGGCTGATTTCTGTACATACATTAATGTCTTTTGCCCCCGTGAGAAATCAATAATTTATTGTTTTCCTTTTGCAAAATGGCTTTGAGTTTATATGAATATTAAATTGAGATCCCTTGAAATTATGCTGTATCTCTTCTGATAGAGCTGACACTCAGGTACAGGTACTCATCTCCTTATATTTCAACTATTATAATTATATTCTGCTTAACTACCTACGGTCTTCTCCCAAGATCTCTATTGCCAAAGAGATCTTCCAAATGGAAGGTCTGATCATGTCACTCCTGCTAATTCAATACTTTTTAGTGGCTCCCTATTACTTTTAGAATTAAATGATGAATCCTGTTTGGCTTTTGAAATCCTTCCCAAACTGATCCCTTCCTATCTTTACAGTCTTCTTATATTTTAATGCCTTCATCTACAAAATCTATGATTTAATAACATTGGCCTTCATGCTATTCTTCTCACACCAAACCTCATATCACCTGTTTGCCTTTTCAGAGACATCTGAAAAAGTAGATGGAAGGTGCCTTTTCTAGACATTCTTGATGACTGAGATGATCTCCTTTCTTACTTCTACCTCCTGGCTTCATTGGCTTCACTCAAGATTCAACTCAAATCCTACCAACCCTACATCCCTGGCTTTGTCTTGTCCCTCTGAGTCTGCCTCCAATTTACCCAAAATATAGGCAGATAGAAGGATGTAAAATGTACAGAAAGAAAGAAAGAAAGAAAGAAAGAAAGAAAGAAAGAAAGAAAGAAAGAAAGAAAGAAAGAAAGAAAGAAAGAAAGAAAGAAAGAAAGAAAGAAAGAAAGAAAGAAAGAGAGAGAGAGAAAGAGAGAGAGAAAGGAAGGAAGGAAGGAAGGAAGGAAGGAAGGAAGGAAGGAAGGAAGGAAGGAAGGAAGGAAGGAAGGAAGGAAGGAAGGAAGGAAGGAAGGAAGGAAGGAAGGAAGGAAGGAAGGAAGGAAGGAAGGAAGGAAGGAAGGAAAAAGAAAGAAAAAATAGATGGATGGATAACAGATAGATGATAGAGAGATTGTGTATATACGTAAATTTCTTTATATGTTGTCTCCACATTAGAATGTAAGCTTCTTGGGGAAAGGGACTACTTTTGTCTTTCTTTGTATCCTCAGGGCTTAGCACCTGAGTTTTATCTAGACCTATATAACTTAACCTCCATCATTCTTTTTTTGTTTTGACATGCATATCTTGTTCATCCAACTAGATCAAAACCCTCTGCAGGGAAGGGGTCATAATTTATATCATTTTTTTACCTCTAGCACTTACAAAAATTGAAAAGTATTCTACATTAAATATTGTGTTTATAGTTTCCTACACATAATAAGCTTTCAAGAACAAACTCATCATTGATGATCATTATTGAAAAGCTAATATAAAATAAACAAGGGGTAAGAAATTAACAAGTAGAAATTATCAGAGTGCCATTAATGTCTCCATTTTTTGTATTACAATTTTTTAAGAAAATGTCAACTGGAAAATCAACATTATATTTCTTGAATGTAGTGTGGATGATTTACTACTAGGAGGATTGTAACTTCATTGTTTTATTGTGAAAAATAAAATGCACAGGATTTTCTCAGCTTAATTCAATACTATTTAATGTGATGGTATTATTCAAAACATAGATTTCAACTTATTATTTGCAACTGTAGTTAAGATTTAGATTTTTTGACCTATATGTTTATATTACAAGTATTCTTTCATATTTTATTCCCAAAAATGGAGGATGTAAGAGCATTTTTGCATAAATGTTTCAAAACTCAGTAGATCCAGAGACTAGTAATTGCATTTGTTTTATTCTTTAGCAAGTTCCATTTTAGCTAGCACTCTATCACTTCTATCAAAAATATCTATATAGTTCATAAAATTCTGTAACTCCAATAACTTTTGTTCAACCTCCAATAACTTTCGTTTTCAGGTTGAGTCTTTCTCATGCAGAATCCTTTCCTACAAGAGCTTGCAGTTAGAATGAATTGTCCACTGACCAGTAGCATTCTGACATTAAATTGAAATTTAGTGTACTGTCTCAAGACAACCCTGAAGGACATAGTTTGAATTTCTTGCCTTTGCTTGGACTTTTAAACAACACCAATAAACTTTTTGTCCAAATTCTCTGATACTGCAGAGGTAACAAGCCTGATAGAGATTCTATTAAACCCAGAATTATAAAATGAAAACAGACAAAAGGTTTCAGAGATTTCCTTTTAGACAGCTAGAAAAGGTAAAACTTCCTCCCAAAGAAACAAAATTACATAATAGAAAGGTGCTGCACGGAATTATTCTATCCTTATTTCTGATAAGAATCTGTCCTAGAGACACCTCTGAGTCATAAACCACCCATATCCTAACGCTCATTATACAACTGATGGCAGAGAATAAGCATTCTTATGACTCAAAATACAACTACATCAGAATACCTATAGACTAAAAAACTTCACACTGTGTAAATAAGAAGAGCTAATAAAGAATTTGAATGAACAATTGTCTTCCAACTCTGGCCCCACTCCAAAATAGGAAAAATTAGGTAGATTTAGTGTTTAAAGATAGGAAGAGGATTATCCCCCCAATTCTACCAAATTCAATTAAATAAACGCAAAAATTAAACTATGGAAAAGGTCAACACAACAATTTTAATCTTAAAAAAGAAACAGAAATGTACAAATTACTAAAATTTTAAAATATTAAGATTTTATGTTTTAAAAATGATAAGAAAGCATTTTATTTGAAAATTAATATTACACAAATATTCCTGGCTGACATCAAGATTTGCTACTTAAAATCAATATAAGGAAAAGGTAATTTCTGTTTACAGCAAAAATACTTTTGTTTACAGTTACATACCAATTTCAGCTAATATATATTTAACACTTGAAAAGTTTGTTCTCATTTAGTCATTTCAGCCATGTCCAATACTTACTGACTACGTATGGGGTTTCTTGGCAAGGTTATTAGACTATTTTGCCATTTCCTTCTCCAGATCATTTTACAGGTGAGGAAACTGAGACAAACAAGGTTGAGTGATTTGCCCAGGTTCACACAACTGGTGTCTGAGGCCAGATTTTAAATTCAGAAAGATGAATTTTCCTGACCCCACTTCTGGCACTCTTATCCATTGCACTGAAATTTTTACAAGGCTTTCTAAAGATAAAAATCTTGTTGGAGCTTTACAATAAACTTGTGAAGGAAGTGCTGTTATTATTCCTAGTTCATGATTATGAAACTAAGGCTAAGAGCTCTTGGGTGATTTGCTCAGTCATATACCTAGGAAGTATCTGAGGAGAACTCAAACTCATGTTTTCTTGATTCAAAGTCAAGTACTTTATTGAATTTAATTTTTAGTTTTGGGGGGTACTGTTGCTCAGAAGTACCTACTATAGTATTTTGCACCCAGTGGCCATTCAATAAACCAAACTTTTATGTCTGAGATGAAGCTCTCAAAAACAGCCATAAGGAATCTTCCCTATAAGCTTTTCAGAGAACTCAAATTACGAGAAAACCGTGGAGGAAAGAAAGGAACATGGAGTCAAATTCTCTCAGTTACAAAGAACAACAAAACTGTAATTTGGTTTTACCTTTACTCAATTTGCTTGTTTTATAATCTTTACAATTATCATATAGTATGGAGACTCACTTGCTCTTCTTCCACCTATTTCTTTCACTCAATTTCCATGATAATTTCAGAATCTAACTTTATACTTAATTAACCTTCAACCAGCAGTTGCTGCTAAACACTTTATTTCTCTAACAATCTTTACCCCTTCCTTGGTCACACTGAAGAAATCTATATGCCATGAATGTGAACCAAGTAAGTTTCTATTTGAAATGACCTATTTTTAAAATGGTGAATACTTCTGAAATGCCAAGAGTTTCATATTTCTGTTTTGATTTAGATTTTGACATGAGATTTTTTTAAATGGAGACATACCTATATTAACCAATTCAAAAACATAATTAATTAAAGATGAATAATAAATAACAAGAAGAGCCACAGCAATATCTTGTAGATTATAAATTCCATATAATATACTATTCTCTGGTTTATTAATATTACTTTTAAAAGAATTAAATGCATATACAATGAACGTCATTAAAACATGAAATAGTCTCTCAGTGGGACTATTTAAGTAACTTTAAACCAACTTGTACATGCTAAAATATATGCTGAAATACTTACAATTGCTATTACTCTCTA
The DNA here is from genome assembly GCF_027887165.1 of Monodelphis domestica. Taxonomy (NCBI): domain Eukaryota; kingdom Metazoa; phylum Chordata; class Mammalia; order Didelphimorphia; family Didelphidae; genus Monodelphis; species Monodelphis domestica. The sequence goes on along the minus strand of NC_077234.1, from coordinate 96,341,832 downwards.
AGTACATTAATGCATTTTTAAACAGTTAAAATATTTTAAAGTTAAAATATACATCACAGGAGTCAGAGATGGGACCTTGGAATAGTTAGAACTCAGAATAGGGAAAATCCTATATCCTAAATCCTATATAGTATAGTTAAATGTGTAATTCTAAAAATCCCTTTTGAATAAGGTGCAAAAGCAATGGATGGCAAACAATTCCATAAGCCCTAAAAATAAATCTGTCGAACCTTCCTTCTCAGTCTCACAGACCCTCCTCCTCATATCAGCAAAAATTTTCTTAGTTTCATTGTTCAGTCATTTCATTTATGTCCAACTCCGGTTTTCTTGGCAAAGATCCCAGAATGATTTGCCATTTCCTTCTCCAACTCACTTTTACAAATGAGGAACTGAGGAAAACAGAGTTAAGTGACTCACCTAGGGTCACAGAGCTAGTAGATGTTACGTCATCATTTGGGATTTCTCATAAGCTTAAAGGTTCTCTTTGAACACACACATATGTAGAAAAATGATTAGATGTATTAAACTACTCTAAGATTGTCTTCTTAGCTCCTTTGGGGTTCAGACTAATTTCTTCATGTTCCTATGCACATGAGTCAATACTAACTTTTTTTAAACATTTATTTTTAATACTTGGAGAAAGATATATGGCATCCCATTCAATGAGACCCACTCTGTTCCTCCTGACTTCTCAGGATATCTCTCTCCAGAATGGGCAAGTATAGCCTTGTCAAGCAGTGACTAAAATAAATTTGGGGGATTTTATTCCTGGGACTTTCTGTCTCACATCTAGACTCTCATTGAAGTTTAAGTCAATTTGGAGAGGAAACAATGGACCAATTTTTATGAGAAAAATAACAGAGATGAATATAAAATCCTCCACCTACTGTCAAAGGATAAAGTAGAGTAGGGCAGGCCAAAAGAAGTGTGGTTCCTTATCCTCATCCTACCACAGGATTACTTCCATAACTCCCAATCGTCATGGTGGAATGAGGTCCCAGAGAATAGCTGACTACTCCTCAGAGTTCTGATATAACCTTGAGAGGTTGAGAGTTTTCTAGGAGCACTGACCAAACAAGCCACCAAAGCTCCCAACAGACTATATCAAAGAGTCTTAATTAATTTTAAAAAATAAGAATGGGATAATCCTCCCATCCCCTATATAGAGGAATCTCTAGACAGAAGTTCTAAAAAAGTTCTCTGTATTACAATGGAAAGCCATTCATTAGCTGTGGAACTCTTTTCCAGGTTAAATTGGCCAGAAATCCTTTTACTATTTTTTAAATTTAAATTTATTTGTTTCTTACATTAAAATTTTCAGTTAACACTCACTCCCCTCTTCCCCTCCCACCCATTAAAGAAAGAAACATTTGACAAAATAGGTCTATACAAAATTATGTCTTATTTTTATTTATCAGTTCTTTCTCTGGAGAAAAAAAAAGCCATTATTATACCTGATGGACATTTCAAGGAAAGAAAAGAGAAATCATCTTGGAAATCATCCCTATACTCTGACTCTCAGAGAAAGAATTTCTCAGTTTATCAATTCTCCATAATTGGCTTGCTTTTGTTGAATTCAAAGGTTCCTGTTTTTCAGGTCTTCTATTTCCAAGTACAGTTGCTTGCCTTATTCTGTGGCAGAAAGTTATAATTTGCACCCACATTATAATTTGTTACTGCAAAAATGGCTGTAATGTCACATTCAATAGAAAAATGACCGGTAGTATAAATAAAAGGGGGTTGGGAGGAAGGTTTGTCTTATGAAAATATCTTTTAAGCTCAGCAGTTCAGGGATGAGACACTGCATTATAGCACATAGTATTCTACACATTCAAAATGCTTAAAAATACTTGAAAGGTAAAGGCTTAATTTAGATGCTGTATATTTTTCCTTGATTTGGATTAAGCCCAAATGATCATTTTTAAGTTAATGCAAAAACACTGTGGAAAAAAATGAATCATGCTTTAATTGCCATAATATTGCATCATTTACTTAAAGTAGAAATGATTGGTGAATCTGGTTTGGTTGTACGTCCTAAACAAGCCAATTAGTACACAGATTAACCTCTGCAATCATTCTCTAGCCAATTGCTTTCCATAATTTTTTCATAAAAATTGTTTGCACTCATATTTCTTAATGAAGCAGGTAACTAGCTTTGCATCTCAGTAATTTGGTCCTTTCAGCTAGAAAAGTTTACAGTATTTGCTATGGAGTCATTTGCTACTGATTTACTTGCATCCTGCTCAAAGTCCACATTTTACAGAAATGCATCAAAAGGCTAGAGAATATGGGCTAATTAGCATGTGGCATTTGGACACTACACAAAATACAGGCCTGTTCATGAAAAGCATCAACTAAACATATTCAGCGTCTTAATGTTAAAACTCTCCTCCATGAAGGAAACAGTCTCAAGTAGAGCGATTACTCTGCTGGGCGACTTCCTGCAAAGTGGACACCAAATCTATGCATGAGATACGCTCATCCTCTCTGAGCCTCAGTGGTAGGCAGCTCAATTATCTCCATCAGAAATCAGTTTCATCTCTGTGTGTAGAGTGATAGGCAAAATCAACATATTGGTGAGTGTTCGTGCTATTTGAAATAATAAGAAATCTTAGGCACATTTTAAAAATATTTCTGTGGTTTTCTTTTTCTTTTGCAATGATTTTACTAAATGACACGACCATTCCAATACATTCAATCTTGTAAGATTAAAATTAATATCCAATAACTCCAAGTACTGTATATTATAAAGTTTATTAATGATCACTTGAAGTAGACAAAAATACAAGAAAAAAAGTAAAAGCCTGAGTAAAGCCACATGAGAGAAATTCTCCTACCTGGCACTCATCCCACCTCCCAGCCACAATCAGGAGAAAAGAGTGAGAGGTCGGGGGTACACACAACTTATATCTTCCCTATATTAGTCCGTAACATGAGAAGGAACATGGTAAGTTGGGATTTAGAGTCCTGGGGAGCAAATTCTAATTATATAATTTCAATTTAATAATATATATTGAATATCTACTGAGCATGAGGTACTGTGCGAAGTGCTAGAAATACAATTTGGAAAAACAATCCCTTACTTCAAGGAACTTCTACAGGGAGGACACACATGTACACCTACTCATATATATGTGTATCTGTATAATAGGTATATATGTCTATTATTGATGTATATCTATATAAATATTTATTAATATATTTTATTTATATTTATATCTTTTTAATAGACACATATATCTATTATATCTGTCTATATAATATGTATATATACACACCAACATGTCTACATTTGTATATATGATGTCTAATTTTGTATATATATGGAAAAATGTGTCTCTATAAACATATATATGTAATATATAGAGATTCACATATGTGGGTATATTCCTAAATAATATGATATAAAAGTAATTTACAGAAGGGTCAGCTATAAGATATAGAGCTAGCTATAAGCGATATATAAGTTATAATAGATATATACCTTAAGATATAGAGAAGCATCCAGATGGCTCAGTGGGCAAAGTGTTAGCCCTGGAGTCAGAAAGACCTGAATTCAAATCTAACCTCAGATACTTACTAGTTGTATGACTCTGGGCAAGTCATTTAACCTCTGTTTGCCTTAATCCACTGGAGAAGAAAATGGTAAACCACTCAAGTATCTTTGCCAAGATAATTCCATATGGGGTCATGACAAGTGGGACACAGCTAAGCAATTCAACAACTATGCTAAAGGGGTTGGAGGGAATCATACTATGGTAAGACCCCAAATCCAACAATCTTTAGCAAAGTCGAAGGCTTTTGGAGATGAAGGATCTCCAAGTTTAATATCAATTAGTAGTGCAAAATGGCAGACAAGAAAAGTGAAATGCTTGGCTACAAGAAAAGTAGTCTGGTATGCAGAATAATTTTGCCCCATTTAGCCCTATCTTAAGCACTGTTTATTCCTAGAGGAGACATTTAAAAAAAGGTATTGAAACGCTGGAACATGTACAAAATAGGAAAGTTTGAATCTTGAGAAAACTGGAGAAAGTTGCATAAGAAGATTGGTGAAAGGACTGATTATATTTAGTTTGGAAATGAGACTAATTTACAAGACATGATTTTTTAAGACATTACTTTCAGTTGTTTGAAGAGCTATCATGTGGTAGGATGGGAAGTCTCACTCTGCTTGACCTTGGAGGGCACAGCAAGGAACAGGGGCAGGGGTTGGTAATTGTTAAAGATCTACAATTCATATAAGAAAAAAAAAAGGAAATATCCTGGTAATTAAAACGGTCTACAAGTCTTCGAGGATTACTTGAAGAGCTAGTGGATTTCCCATTGTAGAAGGTGATGTCCCTTGCATTTCCCTTGAACTACTCCAACTCTGCTGTGGTCACAGAGAACATGACTTCTTTGATGTGGGCACACTACGCTGGACAGTCCTGTGCCAGTGACTCCCGTGTCCCACAATCGATACCCAAGTTCTTCACCTTGAAAGTGACTTTGTGTCACTTTAGCCTCCATGTGAGTGCTTGCCTTCTGAAAGTTCTCCATAAAATGATCTTTTAGGCAGATGTATGTCTGGCATTTGAAAATGTGGACAGTCCATTGGAGTTGTACTCTCTGCAGTAGAGTTTGAAAGTCTGGCAGTGCAGCTAGAGAAAGGACCTCAGTATCCAAGACCTTATCTTCCCTGGTGGTCTTCAGAATCTTCCTTAGATAATTCAGATGGAAGCTATTCATTTTCCTAGCATGGAACTGGTATATACTGTCCAGGTTTCACAGTCATACAACAATGGCATCAGCACCACAGTTCTGCAGTTCTCTAGACTTTCAATTTGGTTAGCAGCCTAATATTTTTTCTCTCCTGCACTTTCCTTCTGAGCTTCCCAAACACTGAGCTAGCTATAGCAATGCATGTGTCAACATCATTATCTATGTGTATAAGACTGGAAAGTATATTGCCAACATAAGTGAATTTAACCAAAAGTCTTCAAAACTCCTCCACTTTCTATAACTGATGGGTTCCAAGTATGCATGGCGCCATGTTGGCTGGTGAAAAGCCTCTGCTTTCTTGGCCCATCAGCAGAAAATGGATCCATATTCTGTTGCATCTGAGCACACAATCATTTGCAAATAGAAAGTCATGTACCAGTTCTCTCTCCACTTTAGTCTTGGTCAGAAGCCTCTTCAAATAAAATAATTTATGGTCAGCATAGTAGCTGACCTTGATGCAGTTTTCAGCAAGGATTATAAGCATGCTTCACCACACCTGACAAGACTACTTGTTGACTGTAGTAGAGGGGATTCTTGATCAAATGTTTTAGGTTTTTTTTTTCCTTCATTAATCTTTCCCATGCTTCCTGCCTCCAGTTTAAATATTTCTTCACATAAATATATCCTTTCAATATGCAATGCTAGTCCATAGCTTTCCTTATCTCATTTATTTCTTCTGTATAGTATATACCTTCCATTGCCTTTGTCTAGTCATGTCTAGTCATCAAACTTATACATCTTACCTAGAGCCAGTGATTCCAGTATTGACCTCCTTTCATTAATATTTCTAGTTCACTTGTTTTATATACATACCATGCACATTTGTGTATAGATATCTGAGGTCGTGAACATTATTTTCCCCTTTTCCTGTTTCCAAAACTGTTTCCTATGAATTATGGATTCTTTCCATTGATATTCTTCTACCTGTGTCACACCTGATACTTTTGGTGGTAGCATATGTAAAAGGCAATTTCCCCATCCTTTCTATTTTTAATTTAATGCCTTCTCCATCAGATCTACAAGTATTCAGGCAATATTATTATTAATCCTCCATCCCTGGCAAATAGCACATAAATATGGTGTCTTGGGCCATGGTTATAAAATATGAATCACATTCTCGGAAGCCATTTCATAATTCCTCCTTTGTCTTTTGAAGTCCCTACTTTTAATTGGCATCAGTGATGAAAATAGCACCTGTGCCCCTGAGGTCTTCTGATTCCTTCCCAAAACTTGAAAATCCCTAGCAATCTTTTCTAAGTTCCCTCTAGCACCAGCATCTGTCCTCACATAAATCAGCAGAAATGAGTAGTAGTTGTCAGATTTGACAAGTCTCAGGAGGCACTCTGTCATGTCTCAAAAACATACCCCAGAAAGACAATAGACCTCTCTGCCTTTTAGGTAAAGCAGGCATACGACTTGAGGCAATCTCTAGATCCTTTAGCAATGTCGCCAAGCACCAGAATTTTATCTTTTTCATTTCATGATGAGTATTGGATATTCTCTATATGGATGATCTCTAGAGAACCTCCATCATCATTTTGGGGAATTATAAGAATCTGTTCCCTTCTAAGGGAATTTAGCACTAACCTCTAGGGGAGGGAAGTCTTCTGTTTTTGTTTTTGTTTTTAATGGGTTGAAAGATTCAATGGACCTTCTCTTCTTTCTTACCTAAACAATATTTTTCCATTTTTCAACAAAATCTTGCTACAAAATAGGTCATAGAGAAGAGAGACTTTCCTTCTGCTTTATTCCAATATATTTTATGGCAAAAACATCAACCTTACACAACGTAGTATATGTATAGTTGTTATTCAATGAAGGCAGAAATATAAACACGAGAACAATTTTTGCAGATATTCTAAAATTGAGCCTACATTCCCTACAACTACTATTCTTAATTTGCACTGCCATAGCAAACTGTTTACTGCTCTGGAGTTATATTACAACAACTTTTAGAAGTTGACAATGATTTTTTTTTCACATTTCTGTTAAATACTCAAATGTACTTAGCCTTTCATTAATAGATTCCAGTCAATTTAGGAAACAAGTAGTTTTTTTTTTTTTATTTAAAGGGAATTCCTCTAAAGAAATCCAACTTATTCATTCTTTTGTCCTCTTATTCTTCTCTTCTCTCACCATATCAGGCATTTCCTACGTGTACATTGTGTTGTGTTGTTGATTTGTATGTCTTTGCTCATCAATCTTCTGTTTGTTTTTTAAACATACAAACATTGCAGTGAATGGAACTATCTTCTAGGTTCTTCCTGCATTCTTTTCATCCTTTATCCTATCTTGATTGTTTATTTCTTCAGTCCCTAATGGTTCAATTATTATCATTATACAAATGATTCTCTGATTTCTATATTGTGCTCTTATCTTTTCTCTTGAATTCTAGTCACATACCATCAACCATCTTCAGGACACTTCAAAGCAGATATATGATATACATCTCAAATACAACTTTTTTAAAAGATAACTCATTTTCTTTCCCCAAAACCTTCCCCTCTTCATAAATTTCCTATTATTGGGATGACCTGGATGACTATCCAGGCTCAAAATCTCATCATCATTCTAGACTTCTTATGTGTACTCACTCTACATATTCAATCTCTTGTCAAATCTTCTTGTTTTTCTTCTTTCGCATCTCTCATAAGCATTCCCTTCTCTTGACTCACATAGTCATGACTCTAGTATAGGCCATTATCACCTCTTGCTTGGACTAATGCAATAACCTACTAATTTGTCTACCTGCCTCAGGTTTCTCTTGACTCCAATTCATTCTCTATTCTGCAGCCAAAGTGATTTTTCTAAAGTCCAAGCCTCCTCAGGTCAATCCCATACTCAATAATCTCTAAAGCTATCTATTACCTCCAAAATTGAATATATGTAACTTGGTTCCTACCCAGATAAGTTATAGAAAAGATAGCTTATGAAGCACTCTATGAAAAAAAAAGAAATGAAGACACTAATTGGTGGGGGGAAAAGCTGTTGTAAATGACTGAGTTGGTACCATATGCAATTCAGGAGAGCCATATGGAGAAAATAGTTCCACAGGGGTCCTGGAGAAGGAAAGATTATAAAAAGATAGACATGCATATTAAGTCAACCCTATCATATCATTAGATTTGTAATTCTAGAGATTGATGAAAATGGACTTCCTCTGGGTGAAATAATTTCAACTCTCCTTGACTGAGTTAAATTTTAACTTGTTCCCAGCTTCTGAGCTTCTTTATATTTCCTGATAGACTCTAATCTGAAATTTTTTTTAAATTTGTTTGCTGTTTTATTTGGATGAATGAAGTTATTTCTTATTCAATATTTGTGATGTTCTTTTATGGTATGAGAATTTGGTGGGGAAGGGGCAAGATGACATCTATAATATGAGGCTTACCAACCTCCTTATGAGTGATCATCACCTCCTTGACATGTAGTGTCAAACCCAAATGGAAACAGGGACCAAAAACCAAATATTAGTACCATTGTCAGAACCTATTGCCTTAGAAAACTACATATTAACATTATTTGTGCTTTATCATATTTTTATTTTGTTACATATGACCTAATTACATTGTATTCTAATTCAGGCTACACTTGGGAGTGTCATAAGCCAACTATGATCTGTAGGCTACATCTTTGTCCTGAATCAAATATAAATATTTGAATTGTAGCAGACAGTTAGAAATATATCCCAATATCACTCTTGGAGATAGCCAAGGGAAAGAGCAAGTGTCCAGTCAATGACCTCCTTTTCCTCAACATGGAAATCAACATCTTTATAATTTGGAGCAAGGCCATTCCAACATTTTCCTCTACTGTCTTTCTGGAACAATTTTCTCTATATGTCTCTTCCAACAAGTATATATATATACATATACATATACATATATATATATATATATATATATATATATATATATATATATATATATAACAAACTCACCTATATTCCTTCTTTAGATATTCAGCATGATATTCTGAACCAATTAGGAGTCAGATCTTCCTTCCCAGCCTAAAGTTCTCTCTCTAACCCTGTTGGGAGTTGGGTTACATATACAATCTTTCTTGCTTTCTTTCCAGCCAGCATACACTTATATCCACTCCATATTCTCTATGCATAGCTGGTATTTTTCACATGCATGACATTTACTTTTAAAATCTGTACCTTTCCACTTCTTTATCATACTTAAAAAGGTTTCTCTCCTCCCTTCTGCCACTTATCTTCTCAAATCAGTTGAAATCTCATTTTTAGCAATAGGTATTTCCCAATTCCCAGTCCGATACATAAGCTATTTCCTTCCCTCTAAGATTTCCTTTTTTTTTCCTATATATGTTAAGGAAAATTAATTTAATATGGTATCATTTGACTGTAAATATCAATTTGTAAGATCCCCTTCTCTGTCAACAGTATTCAGAAAATGCCCATCTCTGACTGTTCTAGAAATGTCATTGCATTCCTGCTCTAAGGCATCTGCTAAAATTGGGATGGTCCCCACCCAACTGGGAATTCGAATCTCTTCACTCTATAAACAGGATCTAACTTAAACCAGATACTCCCCAGAGGTGATGAGTTTCTGCTTGTGGTCCCCCTCATTAAGGTTTGGGCTAACTTGGCTCATGAAGTCGAAGCCTGATGAGTGAGATGGCTTTTCTTGCCTTGACTGCAGAAGACCACAAAAGTCTTACCATCTGGCCACTTTCTCTGCTGACCTCCACCCTTAAAAATGTGATAACCTGGGAGGAACTAAAAGCTCTTAGCCCACCTCCTCATTTTGTACTCACAAATTAGGGCTTTCTTTTCCTATTCAGGAGAAAACCCAATAACAAGCATAAACAAAATATAGGAGAAGCATTAAAGATTCTTTGTCTGAAAAAGTCCACTGACTGTTGATTTATTGATTAATGCAAGCCAGTCAATAAATTGATTTCTCATATCCAGAATCTTATCTCATAGAATTTCGGTATCGTTTATCTAGACATATAGATAACATATATACATAGATATATAGATATAGATATATAAGCTTATATGTCATGTATACATATATACTCATATATGCACATATATAACAATATAAATATATTTATGTACATGTATATATACATATATACATACATACATGCAAATGTGTATAAAAATATAAAAGCTTATCACCTCAAAGAGTATCTGGTTTAGTATAGATCCTGTTCACAGAATAAAGAGACTCAAATTACTAGTTGGGTGGGGAGCCATCACAATTTAGCAGATGCCTTAGAGCAGGAATGCAATGATATATATAAAGTATTACCTGGTTATTTCTTATATATTCTTACATACTGTACTTATATATATAATATGTACCTGGCTATTTTCTTATATTCTCTTGTAGAATGAGATCCTTGAGGACAGAGTCTAAGTCTTTGCTTCTTTACATCATCAAGATTTTGTGTAAAGCCTTGCTTAAAAAATAAATACTTAATAAGTCATTATTGATTGACTCAATGAATGTCATCGCCTTAAAAATAGTCATGCAAGGAAGGCCATGTACGTGGTACAAAAAAACATGTCACTTTCAAGTTTTTGGAATTTCCACTTTAAAAAAAGACAAAAAAACCCTTCCCTTAGAGCCAATTCCATAAGAAAGTTTCATTGCTTTACAGTCATACTTTATCACACATATACTCATTTATTAGACCTGGTTTCAATCATCTTTTTATAGTTTTCCAAAATGAAATCCACCTTCAAAAGGATGAAACTGCTCCACCACTAGGGAAATTCAAGGGAAAGGAATATGAGCTCTGAAGAAAGAGGCATTCCAAAAATGCTTTGAACAACAGTATTGTCAATTCAATAACCCCATGGCTTCTGTAGGTGATCTCTCTGAATGAGATCACATCACTCATTTGGAGAACCAATAGGTTTGTTAAAAATAAGTTAAGTCTCATTGTCTTGGAATCATCAGAGTAACTTAACATTTATGGTGTACAGATAGACTATCAAGTCTACTGCTTATAAATGCAAAGGAGTGATAAAACATAAATTAGACAGATAATAGGAGATAAATAGCACACTCTACAGCACATCTGTTAGTGATTTTTATCATTGTAATCCAGACTTGAATTCCAACTCTGTCACTGGCCAGGTACATCATCTTATAAGTCATTTTTCCCCTTATCCCTAAAAAAGATGGGGTTATACATGATTATCCATAAGATTTTAAATTCTATAGTTTCTTTGACCTTTATTTTCTTCCAATGACTGCTGGATGGAAATTCAGGAAAGAAATATTACAAGACAGGCTGATTCTTTCTCTTCCTCCTGTCAGCTTTCTCCTCTACTACTGATTCTCCTATAATCCTCTTTACCACTACTTCTTCCCTCTTGTTCTAAAATTAATCAGTTATATAGCCCAGGAATGCAGAACATTTCCTGTATGTTCCAATCTTTTAAAATGTTTATATATTATGATAAGTTATGTTATGTTACATATCATACCATATCATATTATGTTGTATTATATCATATGGTATCATATTATATATCATTATAGTAATGAACTTTTTAAAAAAAAACTAAATGCACTTGCAAATACTTTCAGTAACTACATGAAAAAGAAAAGATAAAAAGAGTTCCAGGAATGAAAAATTCAAAACAGCAGGCAGTAAAGTAAATAAGATGTCAGCAAAATTTAAGAGAAATTATAGCGATTGAATGAAGGAGGAAAAGTCTACAATTCATATAGAAATAGCTATATTATGAATAAATATTTCCAATTTGGCATCAATATAATAAAAATATATTTAAGTTCCTACTATGTACAAAGCATTGTACCAGGCCCGGGAGATGCAAAATTAGGTAGGATGCAAACCTTGTTCTCAAGCACTACACAATCTAGATGACTGCAACTGGAAGTTACTTAACTTATGAAATTAAGACTACTGAAGATGGTGACCTAGAAAAACTCAGACTATGAGCTCCCCTGAAATCAAGCTTTGCCCCTTCATTTTGCCAGATGCAGTACTAACTCCCAAAGCATTTATAGCTCTGTTCTTTTAAAAGAATTATCTGGGTAATTTTTGATTGGTGAGTGCAACAGGAAAATTGTACAAAATGTTCCCTTTAAGGACAAAATCAATATGAAAATAGGTTTAATTCAATTTAACATTTTATATTTCCATTTTACTTTTAAAATGAAGACATGACAAATATCTGAAACCTCCTTCTATTTCCATGATTAAAAGAAAACAAATCTTGCTTTTTTCCCCCTACAAAGAGGTATCACACTAAAGAGAACTTCAATTGGAATTAAATGCTACACTGGATATTATATTATGCATTTCTCCAAGGAAGCTGTGAAGTTCCATCAGAAATGCTTAGATGTTCAGAGCAGGCTGACACCAGACTATCATAATAAAAGCACAAGGCCTTCATGCTGCTTGCAAAGTTTTTACTTTCATTTTTTTCCTCAAGAATGAAATCCATATTGACAATTCTGGCAGAATAAAATTTGTTTTTGTTTCTTTTTTTGTTTGTTTGTTTTCTGACATTCAACCTAAAGCACTACAATTTCTATTACATAATTCTTGACTCATAAATGAATTGATAGCACTCAAATCATTCATTGGGTCTACATCCCATTTTGTTTTTCAAGTTTTGATAGTAAAAAAAAAAGCTTCTATCTTTGATTTAAAAAGAAAAGAAAAAGAAAAAGAGGGGAGAGAGGAGGGGAGAAAGGAGGAGGAAAGAAAGAAGAGGGAGAAGACAGAAAACCCGTTAGGGAAAAATCAAAATCTACAGAGCACCACAGAGTCAGTGATTCTTTCCCCCAGTGGGCAAAGAAGAGTGTTCTCTTCTTTTCATCCTCCATTAATGAGAGAATGAGAGCAGTGTTCCCACTGCCCTTTCAAAAGGTATTTGACATTCATCTGGTTCTATGCAGTTAAGTTGATTTCTATGGTAAGCAGATCTCTTGGGCTTTTTGCCCTAGCAGAACACAAACTCTTCAACATAATGAGGACCATAAGATGCTTCTGTTTTATTGGGGGAGGGGGTACTTCTCTGTAAAAAGCCCTAAATGCACTGGCTCCATGAATGGCCATATTATATGGAAACTTTTGCCAAATGGTGGCAGATCCCCTTTTCAAAATGACAGCACGTTATAATTAGTCTTACCCAGTTAATATTTATTATTACTATTTATGTTTGATAAATATGCATTTACTATGAGGAAGGAGGTGAGAGACACACCAGATGAAATGGTTAGGAAAAGAACAGCAGTATTTGACTAAGTACAGTGACACCCTCAAGAAATGGTTCCTTTCCTTTCTCTAACATGGTGAACATCCTGCCTTTCAGCCTCCTGCAAGAAGTAAGACATTGGTGGCAAAGGACAAGGAGTAAAATAGCATCCTGGTAATTTATGGAAAGGCAGTATTCTGTCAACTTATGGAATTAATTATTTTAGTGTTAAGGAAGGGAATCAAATGCAATCAATCAACCACCTCACTTAAACTAAATAACCAGATGCTACACATTTATATTTTTGTCCAAGGACAGCATTGTCACTGAATCAATCCATCAAAGACATTGAACTATAGTTGCTGAAAAGTCCTTCAACAGTGTGGAAGGAATGAAAGTCACTGGATAACCTGAAATGCTACTATAAAAGAAATGCACGAAGATTGGTTAAGGACAAAACAGCAATATTTGACTAAGCAAGAGAAATTCGGGCACCAAATAAAATAGCAAGGCAGTTTAGAAGCTGACATTTAACACACAGACCAAATCAACAAGGTAAAGAAGTTCTAGCAAAATGCCTAAGAGGGAATTTCTTTGGGTACTAGAAAGCAGAAGAGTTTATCTTCTCCTCCCTTGCTCCCTTGACTAGAATAAGATCATATCAATTTCAGAAGTTCAGAACATTTTGACCTTCTCACAGGGGTCCTAACCATATCCCTGGACCAGCAGAGGACTGAATTAGGAACTGAAGACAAACTAGACACATTGAGGAAAGGCAGTTTGGGGGTTCTGCAAGATTACTAGCAGAAAGCAACACCATAAATAATGAGAACTTCATGAGAATTTCTGGAAAGGCATAAAAAGGATTTCCAACAAATATCCTTCTAGGAGCCCTTTTTGTTGTTAAGTCTTTCAGTTGTATCTGACTCTTCATGACCCCATGGATCCTTCTATTCACTATTTTTCAGTCTGTCCAAGCTCATATTCATTGCTTCCATGATCTTGTCAATTGATCTCATCCTCTGCCATTCGAATCTCCTTTTGCCTTCAATCTTTCTCAACATCAGTGTTTTTTTTTCCTAATGATCCCTGTATTCTCTACTATGGGGACAAAGTATTTAAGCTTCAATGCTAATTAGGAGGAATTAGTAGTCCTTTATGCTAAGTCACATCATCTAAACTTCAGCCCAATTTTCCTGGACTTTGTGTGGGAGAGAATGTGTCCCAGACTTTTTTTTTTTGAGAAGGAATATATACACTATTTTTCCTATGCCAGCCTAGTAAATACTGATTTCTAAAAGCTAATTGTCTGTCTAGTTCATTGTTATCAACTGATAATTAAAGGAGGAAGCTCACCAGCAGAGGTTCATTGCTACAGACTTATAATGACCCTTATCCAACCCCTTAGGGTTACCCCTAGAACCATGAAGGCACAAGTAGCCAGTCTTCCCCTGGGAAGAAAAACTGCTAAGGCAAATTGAGGTGTGGGGTAGTAGTTCCAGAATATTGCTTCATTAGGCTGCATTATAACCATGATAAAGTATGCTCTGTTTTCTTTGCAATTCAAAAAACAAGAGGGGAGATGGTTGTGAGACCTGGCTTATGTTTGACTTTATGCTGCATGAATAAAGCACATCTCTTCATCCTGAGAAAAAGTCAAGAATCGTAAGCACAGCAGGACTGCAGGAGTGTTTGTGCTTTAGCAGGAATGATATCCCCGAGTATCTCCAAAGGGAAATAGATTCTAAAAGAATGGGCAGAATTATAGGATTTAAAATATCCAAAAGGAATCCCATCAGCTGTCACTCAACCTTTAGCTAACAACCTCCAAGAAGAGAGAACCCTGCCTTTTAAAGCATCCTGTTCCAGTTATGTAAGGTTCTAATTGCTGGGAAGTTTTCCTTTGTATCAAATCTAAACTTTCTTCTTTATAGCATCTACTGCTCCAGAATTTACCCTCTGGGGCCAAAGAGAGTGATTTCAATCTCTCTTCTACTTGATATACCTCTAAATTCTTAGAGAAAGGTATCATGCCACCTTCACCCTTTCTTCTCCCTTTCAATCACTTTCTCCAGCTAATCCATTCTGGATTTCCTTCATCATATCCTCACAGGACATGGAATGAAGTCCCTTCATCATCTTGGATGCTCTCCTCTGCATGTCTTCTAACTTATCACTTACTATCTTGAATATAAGACATCAGATGAAGTCTGAATTGAACAGAGGACATCAGTACTTTAAACTCCCTTATTCTTGGAAATTATCCCTGTTAACACAAATCTCTCTTTCTCTCTCTCTCTCTCTCTCTCTCTCTCTCTCTCTCTCTCTCTCTCTCTCTCTCTCTCTCTCTCTCTCTGTCTGTCTCTGAATCTGCCTTTTTGTCTCTCTCTTTCTCTCTCACTTATACACACAGTAGGCCACTTAAGTCCCTTCTCTTCTTTTTTAATAAATTATTTCAAAACTATTCCCTTACCTGTAAAGTTGAGTCTTTTAATGTAATATAAACGAATGTCTAACCTTACTTAAGAAATAAAACAACCATTTTTATTAAGAGCCTACTAAGTGTCAGGCACTGTGCTAAAAGCACTTTTAAAATATTGTTTCATTCGATCCTCACAGCTGTAGGGGATATTTATTTATTTAGATTATGTTGTTTAGATTTTGTTTAGATTAGTACTCCCATTTAGCTTGATGTGGCTAAGGAAGAAAGAGGCTAAAAGATTTACCCAGGATCATAGAGTAAGAATCTGAGGCCAAATATAAACTTGGGTCTTTCTGACTCTGTTATTGTATGACCAAACTGCCTCTACTGCATTATATATTACCACATTATATGTTACCACATTCAGTCCAATGCCCACCAGATATTTTTGAAAGTCATTTATTCTGAAATACAAAAATTCTATGTCTAGGGTAAACAACATCAAATGTAGGATGGTCCCATCTTCCTCTATAAATTAATTTCCTTCTTCCTTCTCATTCATCACCTTCTATTTCTAATCATTCTTTTACTCCTTACATCACATTGGTTTTTTTTCCTCTTACACCACAACCACGATAGTTGTTTCTCCTTAAAATGTCCTCTTTTTTGGTTATTATTTTGCTCCCCAATCTCTACTTTGACATAAGAAAAGAATCAGAAATAGGAAAGTGCCCATGGATCTCCTTTTGTCATTTAAGAGATTTCTTCTTAAAGCATTATTTTTCTTTAGTTGTTTTTTTTGTACTTCTCTGTTATCCAGCACATACAACTCTCAGAAAACCAAAAGCCATTTAAAAATACTCCCAGGTATTTGGAATTCTACAGTTTTCTTCCTACTGCTTTTAAAATAATAATGAAAGACAAAGTCTTACCCGACTATCCTCTCCAGCTGACCCTAGGGTAGCATTTGCTGTCAATTCTACCATTAAAATAAACCACCAAAATAATCTTTTTGTCAAGCTTCTTTTTGTTTCCTCCCTTATAGACTTGCTTATAGGGCCCAAGGGGCTAGGAAGAGTTGCAGGGAGGGACAAAAGAGAGTTATTGAAATCTTGAAAAGGATTAAAGAGAGCAGCTATGGCCAATTCTTCCATAAACATCAGAAGCCTAGGTGTTGCAGCCTATAGAGGACAAACATTATTACAGTGCTCAACTGGAAAAATTTGATATTTACATAGCCAATTCCTCCTGCTACTTTCTTGGCAGGCAGAAAGAAAGGGGACCCAGCCCAGAAATGCTCAAATTTACAAAGATTTACAAAGTCAAGTTAATTATTCAAGATGCATACATTAAAGTACTACTATGTACCAAGTATATCTGAATGGTGCCTGGAGTTAGGAAAATCTCAAATCTGGCCTCAAACACTAACTAATTGTGTGATCTTGGGCAAGTCACTTAAATTTGTTTGTCTCAGTACTCCTCAGTAAAATGAGATGATGATGGAAATGGCAAAGTATTCCAGAAGCTTTACCAAGAAAACCCCAAAAGGGCTCATGAAGAGTCAGAGATGACTGAAATGACTGAACAACATATACCAGGCACTGGGATAAGCCCTGGGAATACACAAACAGGTAAAACCAACTCCTGCCCTCAAAAAGCTTATAATCTAATGGGGACAGCATATAAATAAGAAAAATATTGGAAATATTTAAGGTAATCTCAGAGGGAAGGCATTACAATTAAGATGGATGAATAAAGGTTTCTTGCTTTGCTCTTGGTATTGGGAAAGATGAAAGGCAAAATAAAAAAGGGAAGGCAGAGGAAGGGATGGACAAAGAGCATCATGGAAGCAACAAACATGAGCTTGGACAGACTTTGAGAGATGGTAGAAGATAGAAGGTCAGAGATGACATGGTCCATGGGATCATAAAGGGTCAGACATGGTGGAAATATAGAACAACAACAAACTAAGGAAGCCAGGAGAGAGAGATGAAGAAGGAGAGAATTCTAGGCATGAGGGAAAGTCAGTGAAAATGCACAGAGAACAGAGTATCTCATCCAAGGGACAATAAGGAAGCCAGTGCTATATGACTACAGTGTCGGTAGAAGGAAGCAAGATCAAAGAAGTCCTGAAAGGTAAGAAGAGATCAAGTTTGAAGGGCTTTAAAATCCAAAAAGAACTTCATATTTGATCCTGAACATAAAAAATTGTCAAGAAGGAAAATAGAGACTTCCAGAGATGTGTCATTGTGTTATCTTCATATCATTGATTTATAAGACCATAAATCAGTGGTTCTCAACCTGTGGGTCACGACCCCAGTGGGGGTCAAACTACCAAAACACAGGGGTCACTAAAGCCATCAGAAAATACATATTTCCTATGGCTTTAGCCACTGAGAAATTGCGCTACTTTACAGCAAAATCTCAGAAAGAATGGGGACCCTACCGCTCGCACATTGTACTAATATTAGTTACCTATCAGCAGCCCTCCCCCTATGAGGGGCGATGGATTTACTCTGTTGCCTGGAGACCAGACTCAAACAGAAACCGAGAGCACCCAGGCACTGGCTCCAGAGGGGTTAAGAATGAGTCCTGAAGTAGATAACTCCTGGAGTGGATAATGGAGCCAAGTAACCCCAGCAAAGTGAAGCTTCAGCTTGAGCTGGAGGGAGACGACAAGAAAAAGAAGGCAGCATCTGCAGACCCCCTCCCCAGGCAGGACTTACCTTCTGCCCCAGCTCTCAGGCTGCCTCCTGCTGGATTGATATTTCTCAACATATAATTAAATATTGTTTTTGTGATTAATCACTATGTTTAAATTATGTTTGATTTGTAGCAATGAGAATACATAATGCATATCAGGTATTTACATTCTGAATCATAACTGTAGCAAAATTACAGTTTTGAAGTAGCCACCAAAATAACTTTTTGGTTTGGGGTCACCGCAACATGAGGAACTATATTGTGGGGTCACAGCATTAGAAAGGTTGAGAACCACTGCCATAGAGATGTGGGAGAGAAAATAATGGTACTCCTGATGATGATGATGATGATGATGATGATGATGATGATGATGATGACACTGATAATGCTTTCCATATACCTATTTCCTTCGACCTTCATGACAATTTCTTGAATTAGAGACAATTATTTTTTTTCCATTTTACAATAAAGAACTTGAGGTTCTTGAATGAGTAAATTCAACTAGCCCAGAGTTATACAACTAGAATATGGTTGAAACAGGATTTGAATTCAAGCTTTCCTAACACTAAGCTCAGCACTCCATTCCCTCTACCACCTGACCACCAACAAACTAATTTTTATATCAGGAAGCCTTTCATTGGAGGATGAGTCCTACAAGCAAACCAAGTTTTTAACTTTTAGTATCCACAGACACTTCTTTGGCCACTAAAAATGACCGACTCATTTGAAGCATTCATTGAAAACCAAATAATTTCATTTGTCACATACTTCCTATTATTATGATAAAGTATAATGGAATAGTTTACTCAAGTTAGGCTATGCAGATAATAATGGAGTTGCAGCAAATAAGAATTTGTTTTACTTTTGACTAATGTTAAGGAATAAATACTGAATTGACTCAACTACATATAAAATCTACCTCCTCAATTGCTTACATTATTATTATCATCATTGTTTTATGACTTCTTGTCTTACCTAAGTTAATAAAATCAATTTGCCTTCATATGCAAAGGAAAGAACACTTTTACTTGATTTTCAGATCAAAGGTACTCAATTACAGTCTCCAATATAATACTATAAACTATGGTATATAGTATATACTATATAAATGTTTATTCCCTCCCCTTTCCCTATACAAAAGACTACCTAGTTCTGTTTATGTGTGTGCATGTATGTACCTACATGTTTTAAACATGTAGTTTAAAAATAAGGTCAGAGTAAAACTTTCAGTTTTTCAAATGTAATTTCAATCTGTTCCCCGATTTTTACCGTTATACTGAAATCCTGGAACTTTTAAATCCCAAAGCAACTGTTTTTAATTTGAATAGAGGTCACACACACAGAATATAATGGAAGGATGTGGAGTAAATATTTATGTAGCACACACTATGTATCAGACACTGTATTAAGCATTTTATAAATGTTATTTCATTTGATTTTCCCAAGCCTATCCTATAGTTAGGTATTATTATTATCTCCATTTTATAATTGATGAGACTAAGGCTGATGGAGATTAAGTGACTTGTCCAAGGTCACACAGTAGATGCCTGAGACAGAATTTGATCACAGGTCTTCCTGAATGCAGGATTGGCTTTTGATCTCCTCTTCCCATTAGTGAAATATTGAGAAAAGACAATGGCTATAGAGATACCATAATACAGTCTAATTCTTCACCAGACATATGTTCCTCGCACTACACATGGTCCCTGGGCTTCACTGGCTAAGTTCCATCTTTAGATTAGATTTTCTGGAAATGAGCATCTCTTGTATAGCTGATAGATCCCACAGACTTGGATAATGTAGGCAGGACTAAATTGCTTTTCTGCCCATATGTGTAGTCAACATCTCCCTTTGGGACAATCAGTGATTATTGTTTCAAAAAATGCATACAATACCAATTGAGACTTGTTATTTGTTAAACTAGTCTACTCAACCATGAAATCATGGAATAATTAGGCTGTGGTTCAACACCCTTCCTCTGGGCTAAATCATCCTTAAAACTGTATAGAATCTTACATCTTCACATATACTAATTTAGATAAAACTGAATTTTGTTCTTTTAATAAAACCAAAGTTTAGATTTCCTTCTTTTGAAATAACATTTCCCAAGAGCAATTAGCTAAATTTTGTCAAGCTAATGGCCTTATTAAGCCTATATCTGTTTTGATTTCTTAAACAAAACATAGTAGAAAATCAAATAATTGTTAAGAGCCACTGATACTAGGAAATGGAAATTATTTTCATTAAAATATGTTACAATGAGTCCTGAAAAGATGAGACAAAAAAAAGGTAAATCACTCAGGGTCTCTGGATACTTATTTTATTCTGTCCTTTCTAGTCCTAAGTCTCTGATTCTTTGTCTAAAATCCTGCCATAGCCAGGCTGAGAAAAAGGAAGAGATCCTGGGTCTCCTTTTGGTCTTTGTTTTTGTAGGACCTGGTGAATATGCCATTTGAGAATGAATCATTTTGGCTACTACAAGTTTACAGAAAATTTTTAATAAATGTTAAAAAATAATTGAAATTTTAAAAACTCCAAACTAAAAATTCCTCAACCAATAAGATCTAAATTTCAACCTGGTCTCTCTTTTTTAACAAACATGATTTACTTGTAGATGTTTTCCTACTTCACTCTCCTCCTGACATATCGCCCGCCCACCACCTCAAAAAACCATTTCTGGTTTAAAAATAAGTTAAGATTTCCTTACTTCCCCCAAAGATAAATGCAGGCTACCTTCCAGGAAAATGTGTCGATTTGATAAATACAGTTGTTTGGTTTTAAACCAGAAAAAAAAACAATTAAAATATGTTTTAAAAAAACAACCTATACATCATTGAATCCACTTATCCCTAACTATATATAAAAGCTAGTTACAACAAAGAACATGTCTACAATCCTCAATCATTTCAATATACAAATTATGGAGCTGAAATTCTTCTGAGACTATAGTTAAAAAGTGAAAAATCTTTGATTCCATCCTATAAGTAGTTAAGTAAACAGATAGACCAAATACCAATAAATGAGAAAGACTACCATCTTAGTTTTTCACCAAGGTTAACAGTGGATTAGGTATAAGCATTATCCCCTAAGATATTTTCAGACAACATATTTGAAAGGTAAGTTAATGTTTTAAAAAAGTAAAATATAAAACTGAAAAGTGTTAATAAGATAATTCAGCTACATTGAGTCATCTCCACATCAATGAATTTAAATTATTGGTTTATAATCTTGTTAAGCCAGAAAATAACTTTAAAAGTTGTATATTAGGTTTGATTATACATATTTGTCTATATATACACACATCTATACATGTATATGTAAATCTACATATACATATAAATTACATGCATACCTATATACATACATATAAAAACATATGTCATAGAATATGCCACTTAAAATAGTACTTAAATTTTTAGTCATTTAAAATCTATATTCTGGACATAAAACTGCTAAATCATAATGCTTTTTAAGGTACCTATCTGACTGAACTTTTGGCGTCTTTTGCTTCAGAACATCTGAGGAATGAGTCTTAACAGTCCATCAAACCCCAGAAATTTTCAGCTTATGAAACTATCTAAAGATGCAAAGAGAAATTTTGGCATCACAGAGCACAAAACTCTATAATAAATTCCATACTCTGGGTCATTATGCTTCAAAGAAAGTGATATTGCAGGGCAAAGACCAGAAAAGCACCGAAACCCATCTCTTTACTTCTTGCCAATAATCTTCCTCCCTTTAAAATAAAACAAAATAAAATAAAATAAGGATAGGTTGCAGATTGGAAAGAACTCTATTCAGGTAGACTGGTAAAAGAGTTCTAACTACTTTCCATTGTGTTAAAAGAGAACCAGAAAGTATCTGCTATTCTTCTTGAGCCAATACAAAATGATTTGAAACAAATAGGTAAATTTGTGTTTTTTAAGCAACAGTTCTAGACACTAGAAGCTATTATTTAGGACTTTTTAGATCATAAACAGCTCACAATTCAGCCCTGAAATCTCATGGATTGTGTGTTGTTTCTTAAGTAGGTTTGCTGATGCATTTTTCCCCCCCTCAATGACAATTATTTAAGAAAGAAATAGGGATAAAAAAGGAAAGGAAGGTGGGTCAGGAGAGAGGGAGAGGGGCTTTGGCTGGGGGAGAGAGAGGGAAAAGGAAGGGAGAGAGTTAGGGAAAAGGAAAGGAAAAGGAGCCAGCCAACCTTAAATTTCATTCACTTTGGCCTTTTAAAATTTAACTATAACCAATGGTGCTATGTCATCAAGAAATTCCTCCTCAAATCGTCCTTCAAATATAAAAGCACACAAAACAGGACATAGCTGACATTTGTCTCTAGTGAGACCCCCCAAATGAAGCAATTAAATTGAGTTGGGGTTGCTGTTTTTTTTTAATCTTCTGAAGATAATATGGCATATTTTCCCCTTAGGAAGCTACTGACCTTTTTAAGCTACAAAGCATGTTTATATACTAAAAATGTCTTTTCTCTCAAAAGGTACATTACAATTTAATCAAATTTGGTCTTCATATATTTAATAAAAGCTCCAAGGCTTAGAGATTGCGTTTGGTACATTGATGAGAGTCAAACAAAAGCACTTTGAGTATCATAATATCATTTTAAATTGCACCTAACATCAGAATGGACCAATTGTCCACAAAAGTGCACATGGCCATTTGTCTCCTTCATTAGTGAAACCCCTTAAATGGAGTTCCACCATCTTGACAAAGACAGAGCTCAGGAAGGAAGGTAGGCTAGTTCAAGCGTACCAGTTCAGCTTCTTGTAATATGTATAGTCAGATGATTTTATCTCCCTTTCCCCCCTCAGGAAAACTTTGCCATCCTTTCTCAACTGCAACTTCAGGTTTAAAAAAAAGGGTGATTTACCCTCATGATTAGAGAAATGCAAATTAAAACAACTCCAAGGTACCACCTCACACACCTATCAGGTGGGCCAATACGTCAGGAAAGGAAAATGATAAATGTTGGAGGGGATGTGGCAAAACTAGGACATTGATGCATTGTTGGTGGAGTGGTGAAGTGACCCAACCATTTTAGAGGGCAATTTGGAATTAGACCCAAAGGGCTATAAAACAATGCATACCCTTTGACCCAGAGATACCACTACTAGGTCTGTATCCCAAAGAGATTTTTAAAATGGGAAAGACCCAGCTGTACAAAAATATTTATAGCAGCCCTTTTTGAGGTGGCAAAAAACTGGAAGTTAAAGGGATGTTCCTCAAGTGGGGGATGGCTGAACAAACTATGGTATATGATGGTGATGTGATAAATTGGTGGATCTTGATAAGAACTGGAAAGACCTGCATGAACTGATGCAGAGTTAAATAAGCAGAATCAGAAAAAAACATTGTACACAATAACAGCAATATTGTGCAATGATAGTTGTGACAAATTTAGCTATTACTGGTAATACAATGATCCAGGACAATTCTGAGGGATGTAAACAAAGAATGCTCTTCACTTCAAGAGATAAAAAACTGTTAGAATCAGAATGAAGATGAAAGAAGATGATTTTTCAATGGTTTATTTGGGTTTGTATTTGGGGGTTTTGGTTTTATAAGATGACTTACAAAAATGAACAATATGGAAGTATGATTTGGATGATAATACATGTATAGCCCAGATTGAATTACCTGCCAGCACAAGAGGTGGAAAGGGAGGGAAGGAAGGAGGGAGATAAGTTCAACCATATAACTTAGAAAAAAATTGTGTGGAAATTTGTTATTACATGTAATTGGTAAAAAAGAAAAGAAAAATATATTTTTTAAAATAAAAAGCTAAAAAAATTAAGGATTTAGGAGATATTATGAAAATAGTTAGGGTTTTTTCTAACCTCTTTGCATTTTGATGTAGTGAGAGAAGGGGAAAAAATAGGATTGATCAAACACTGCACTCATTAGCATCAACATCCACATTCAGCACTCAACATGCCCACTTCTGCCGCAGGGTTTGACATCCTCATATCCTACTGGATGAGCCACTCCTGACCCCTGACTGGGAGAAGTGGAGATTTTAGCACTGTCACTCTGTGGTATCTTTGATCTTCTACCTAGAGTGTTCTCACTTCAGAAACAACAAAAGCTTAAAAAGAAAACCCTGAAGTATTTATTGACAACCTTGATTCCACCATAAGAAAATACCTCTGATGTACTGAAAGGGGCTTGCTGCCAAAGCTTCATACTGATTGAGTGGAGAAATTCCTAGAAGCCACACAAAGAGACTAGAGTCTGAAGTTGGAGGTTAAATAGTGCATCATCATATATTTATTATCCTGGAGACCTTTGGGTAAACACCCTGCCTGCCCTCTTATTCCCAATATGCCCCACTACTATTATAATAGAGCCTCTTTCTCTTTCCTTTTGATTTTTTTCCCTTCTCTTCCTCTTCATCTATTTTCCTTTCTATGTTTCTCCCCTCTTTGTTTTATCCTTCTCCCTTTTCCCTCTCCATTCTCTATCTTGCTTCACCTCTAACATCTCTTTGTTCTGTTCTTCCATCCTGGGCCACTGATACTACCTACATCATCAGGTTCAAGTAGAATGAAAGTCAATCCTTCTATTAAAGATGAAAATGGATATATACCAGGTTGGTCTTACATGGAGGTAGCGTAGACAGTTACTTGAAGATTAAGGTATAGCATAAGGCATGTCAGAAAGGAATTTCCCCTACTCTCCATCTAAAATATTTCTAACTCAGAAATTCTTCATTTGACTATGTCTTACTATCTGAAAGTACATTGATTAGAGTTATTTGGGTCAATACAGAAGATTACCTGGGAGGAGTACAATGAAGTTACTGGGTCATACAAACGATTCAGTCCTTGGTACAAATGTATATTCCCTTCCATGGGAATGGGAATTCAAGGTAAGCAGAAGAGTAAGAAAAATAATTTTTGGATAGGAGTACTTTTATGGGAGAGGTAGACCTTAGTGGAATGAGCACTGGGTTCAGCTTTATGCAAAAATCAGTAAAGTTATAAGACACCAAGAAGGAAATAAGAGATTTGAAATGTGTGCAGAAGGAAGAATGGGAAAAGACAAAATACACTTCTGCTTTGACTTTCAAGTTTTGTTTAGAGCCAAGTAAAGATGCTAAATTTACAGGATAGAGTCAGCGAACCCAGCACTGTGTTGCAGGTTCCTATATAGGAACAAATGTCACCAAAGAACATTATATTTTAGGAATACCTTGGTCATTTGAGATTCAAATTAAATTTACATTTCTGTGGCATGTTACAATAGAATCTATCTTTCTATCTTGGAATACTTGACTTTTAAGTAAAGAAATGCAAAATTACTCTTTGTAGTTTCAACTTATCTAACAAGAGCCCCAAACTGACAGGCCACTTTACATTTCATCATTCCTGTTCAATTTTACCACTCATTTTTACAAGTAGAAATTCTTGACAATTAGGTAACACAGAAAGATTTTAAGGAAATAGTATGACAAGGAAACTTTTGAATAGTAGCAAGGTGATGCAGTTAGGGCTGAACTTGAAGTCAAGAAAGACCTATGCTAAAAAAAAAACCTGCAGAAGTTAATAAAAATGAACCTCAATTTCCCCATGTATAAAATAAGATTAACAATTCATGTTCTTATATTGACCAACTGTGAATCCAGATCATACAGGCTACCCATCACCTGATAGACAGATGATGGGCTAAATATGTAGAACTGACATAGCTAATATGGGAATTTATTTTGGTTAACTAATACATTCTCAACAAGGGTTGTCATTCTTTTTTAATATGGGGGAGAATGAGGAAATGTAAAAAATGTTTGAAAAAATGTTTTAAAGACCCAACATATGTTGTCTTATCTCAAAGCATATAGTCTTAATTATTCAAGAAGGAGAAGGAGGAAGAGAAGGATACAGAGAAGGGGGAAGAGAAGAATTCAGAAAAGGAGGAGGAGGAGGAGGAGGAGGAAGAGGCAGAGGAATAGTAGCAATAGCAGAAGTAGCAGTAGCAGTAGTAGTAGTAATTAGTGGTAGTAGTAGTAACAGTAGCAGCAGCAGCAGCAAAAACAGCAATAGCTAAAAAGCCCTTTGCTGTCACTGTGTTATATGACATTCCCAGTTCTGGTTCCCAATGTCTTACATTTCCATGCTTGGAAAAATTTTCAGGGTCCGGGGATTTAGTTGTTTCATTTTACTCCAGAAGAGATCCACTTGGTTCTAAGTTAAGATATAATCCTGATAGGGAAAAATATATACATAAACTGAGTCAAAAAATTGACTGTCACTTCTCAACTCTTACCACACAGGGCAGCATAGAGAGGAGTGACCACTAAATGGTGTTTTTACATTGGCTCAACAGATATTCCCAAGATTCTGGAAAGAAAAGTGGTCACCATGTAGAGGTTGCCAGGAGTGACCCTTCTGGGAATTGTTCAAGGTATACATAGAGAGGAGTTTCCTATTCCATCAGCCATGCAGGTTATGGTTTGTGGAGGAGACAACGTGGTTAAAAATAAAGAGAAAAATTATATACAAAGTAATTTAGAGGTAATTTAGCAGGCTGGAGGATCAGGAAAAAGTCTTAATATGATGGGATTCATGAGCTTGGTTTTGAAGGAAACTATGGATTTTAAAAGGCAGCTATGAGAAAAGGAACAGAAATGGAAACTGAAATATTGTAGGTGAAGAATAAGTAAGCCAGTTTGCACTGTAGAGTATATGATGGGCTAAATAGTCTAAAAATGTAAGTTAGATGTCATAGACTTAGCTACTCTCAGCAACACAAGGATCCAGGACAATTCTGAGGGACTTATGTCAAAGAATGCTATCCACCTACAGAGAAAGAACTGTTGGGAGTCAGAATACACATGAGAGCAAACAATTTTTCACTTTTTTATTAGGGTTATTGTTTGGTGGTTTTATGTGATTATTCAATAACAAAAATGAACACTATGGAAATGTTTTGCATGGTAATGCATGTATAATTCAGATTTAATTGCTTGCCATATCCAGGATGGGGACAGGGAAGGAAGGTACACGATTTGGATCATATAACTTTGGAAACCTTATGTGGAAATGTATTACTTGTAATTGGTAAAAAAAATAAAAAAGTAAATGAATGAATGAATGATTGGAAAAAAAAGAAAGGTATGGTAAAGCTAGTCCTTAAATGCTCTTTCTGGTAAGCTTGATGAGAAAGGGATGGAGAAATATAATTCCGTGTAACATAGCTCGATGTGTCACCAGAGGAAGGAAGGAAAGAGAAACACTACCTTCCATCTCTACAGAAACATACATCAGTATGGTTCAGTGGGAGGAGAAAGAGGGCAAATAGAAAAAATCCAATAGCATCCAATTTATTTGTACATTTTTTGAGTATCAACAACATAGTCAGCCATGGGGGCTGGTATGTGCATGAATGATGTCTGGATTATAAGTCAGGATCTACCATGCATTGACTTTGGAATGTCATCTTCCTTCCCTGGGTTACATTTTTCTCATCTGCAAAATATGAATAGAGATCCAGGTCTATGTCACCAAGCTATTATATGGATTAATCAAGGATTATAAAGCATTTCAAAACTATAAAGTGCCTTATAAATAATACAATAATCATTGGCATTTTTTCAGAGTCTTTCTACCCAAATCCAGTACTGAATACTGTATTATTGTACATCTATGCCCTAGGAATTTATATTCTAAATTCCAGGAGAAATGAGCTCAAAACTTGGTATTGTCAGAAAACTTTTATAAGGAAGAAGAGGTAAGGATCAAGAAGAGAGGCTAAAGTGGAAAAAGCCAATAAAGTAGGCATAGCTGCTATTATTAGATCACAGGCTCAGTGTTACTCATAATAATCCCACCAAAGACAGTCATAATCAATAATGTACAGTGCTTCCTTTGTGCTCTCTCCAACTGACTTTTTTACTGTACCTAACTTCACTCTACCATTCAATGCATCTTTGTATTATGTAAAGTACACTATTTAGATCTGTTGACTTCTCTAATTAGTCTATAAATACTTGACTTTTACCCACTGCTTTGGTAAGTGAGATAATTGCTGAGGAAAGGCCAAAGCATTTATGGTCAATCAGATGACGAGAGGAGGAATATGGTCCTGTTAGCTGAGTAAAATGTAAAACATTGTGTGGCAAGGCAGAAGCTATTAGCAGGATCAATATTTCCCCTAGTACCTTAATAAATCATTATATCAAACTCAGTCTCAGGAAGGGGAAAACCTCAGTCTACCTCCATGGAAGCTTCAAATTCAGAAAATAAAACCCTATTTAAATTACAAAGACCTAATTGGTGTACAAAAGGAAATAGCAACTTGCAAGGCTGGTCTTCCAGTGCTAGATATGTTTGAGTTCTGAATCATTAGAGAAAGAAGAAAAGCAGGAAGACAAAGAACGCTGCTACTTTCTGGGCTGAGCATTTATAATTTGCAAACTGGTAAATATGTATGAACTTGCTCCCCTGTAGCCACCGGATGACATATTGTTTTATAGAGATATCATAAAGCATTAGAATCTGAGAAAAGGAAGGTTAGGCAGTTATAACTCACATCCTCCCCCATTTAAGCATTTTCAATCTTCCCAGACCTACCTAGTCTTAATTCAGATAATCTCACTGGGGGATAATTTCCCAAAATAAGGTGCACTTTGATGCCAGTGGGCAAATGAAGAATAAAGGGCAACAAGCCAAATGCTATGGTGATCTGACTGCATTTGATGAAAAATAGCAACCATGTTTTCCAAAGCATTTAACCGCAGCTACCTTTTCTGTAGCTTCTCAAAAAGCAGGTGTGTGATAAAGGGGAAGAGGGAGAGAAGTGTTCATCAACTTGTTCATCATATACATATACATGTATGTGTAGGTTTATATATATATATATAATGCATATATTTATAAGTACATACATGTACAAATTCTTCTTAATAATCCTCCTTTTCACTGTGTCACAGAAGAAAAAAGAAATACATCTCAAAGATTCATATTGAGGAAGATCCTGCTTCCTCTTTCCCTCTCCCAAAAGTACACTCTCTGTCACCCTTAAAGCTAATGTCCCTCAAAGCACTTCCCACACAAATCATCCTGGTTGAGTCACTAACTTGACTTCACTGTGACTCTCTCGTGACACCTTTGTCATGTAATGACAGTAATATATTTCTCAGGAGAGCTTGGAACACTTAGGCGTTATCTCATTAATCCTTACAACATCCCAATAAGGCATGGCACTAAGAGGACAAGTAGGGAAGCTGAGATATGAAAACATCAAACAAAGAAATGATCCATAAACTTCAAACTTCCTTCAGTCATTCATTCATTCAGGGCTGTGAATGCTATAACCCAATTAAACATACTCAGGACACCAGGACTATGGACCTAGCCCTGTCCTAAGTGCTGAATGGGGTCTAGGTGAATTCTATTGCACTGATGTTGGTCCTCTACTCAGAAATCTTTAGCAACTTCTTTGTATTCAAAGTGAGGGTCAAACTCTTCTATCTGGCATTCAGAACCAAATATTGATACCAATCTGATACCACACTGCCTTTTCCAGCCTTAATTCACATGATTCCCCACTACATTCCCTATACTCCAAACCTACTGAGCATAAAACATTTTGGTTTTGTTACTAACTAAACTCTGCTGTGACTCTGCTTGGCATTCATAACATGTAATGACAAGAGTGTGTTTTTGTTACTAGATTACCTCTGTCCCTAAACACACAGTGTTTTGCTGTGTTATTACCTTTGTTCACACTGCTCCCTATGTCCGAATGTTTTCCCTTCCTGAATGCATCTCCTAAATTCCTACCTTTGTTCTTTGAAGCTAAACCTATATCATAACTGTGTCCTGAAGGTTTTCCTAATACTGACAGAAATGACCTTCCATTTCAGGACTCGTAGAGCATTTCTTTTATACCTCTCTAATATACTTTTTATTTAATCTGCTGCATTATCTGAATCAGTGCCAAATTCCTTTACTAGAATTTTAGACTCTTATGAGGGCAAGAACAGTAACTCATCTAAATTTCATATCTCCCTCCTCTTGTGCCTACCACAGGGCTCTAAACAAACTAGGGGTTTAATAATGTTTAGTTGAAAGAATGGATTAACTCTGAAATTCTCAATGGAGAGAATGTCAAATGCATGAAAATATGAAAAACAATTAAAGAATTAAGGAATGACATAATTCAACAATCTAAAGGGATGTCTCAACAGAGTACTTTATATAAATGCCAAATTAGTGGCTCAGTCTATAAAACTTTATAACTCAGTGCTACAAAAATTAATGACAAAGAGAATCATGTTGGGTTTGGAGTAGAAAAGGAAGGCTTCATGGAAGAGGTAAACTTTGAGTGAATCAGGAAGGATTGCTAATCAGAGATGGAATGGGTGAGAGCATTTCAGGTATGGGAAATAATTGAGCAAAAACATTAAGAGAGCAATATGCTATATGTAGCAAGTTTGGGGAAGAGTAAGTAGCCTGGGCTTTTAGAAGGAGAGTACTTTAGGGATGGAATGGGAAAAGGAGTCTAATGCCAAACCAAAATAGGTCTTGAATGACAGACTAGGGATTTTGATAATAATACCTCCCTGGGTTTTGTTGAGGATCAAATTAAGATAAAATATGTAAAATGTTCTGTAAACCTTAAAATTGTTGTTCAGTCATTTCAGTTATGTCCAACTTGTGACCCCATTTGGAGTTTTCTTGGTGCTAAAGTGGTTTTCCATTTTTTTTTTCCCACGGCTCATTTTAAAAATCAGAAAACTAAGGCAAAAAAGGTTAAATGACTTGCCCAGGGTCATGCAGATAAGTAAGTATCTGAGGCTGGATTCAAACTCAGGTTCTCTTGATTCCAGAGCCAGCATTCTATCCACTGTATCACCTACCTGCTGGGGTATATGGAATGTTCAGGAAAGACTAGTATCTATGGAGTGAGCACTTGTTTTCCTCTTTTGTTGTCTCACTGCCATATAGCTCTCATCTGTGGCTCCAAGAAGCTGCAGCTGCTACACCCTAATATCTTGGCCAGTGAGCTAACCAAGGCTGATAGTCAGAAACAAGCCTCAAACACATTGATGAACTAGGTGTGGTATCTAGACTAGGCATGTGAAGATTTCCCCCTTTGGAGGGGCAGATGAGAACAATTTGTTACAATGGCCATGAAGGCTGTAGAAGCAGACACTGTGAGGTACTTAGAGCTTGCTTGGACACTAAAAAAGCCAAGATCATCCCTTGCATCTCGGGCCATCATCAGTTATCCTGGCTTTTCTGCTGCCATTAGATTTTGATGACTCTGGAAGAGAGAGACTGATGACTTTGAGCAACTCTGCCTCACTTAAATATAAGTCATGCACAAAACAAGACATCACGCCACAATGTCATTGGGTCTTTTCAGAAACAAAGGATCGACAACAACAAAAATTTTGAACATTATGTGAATGAATGTTCAATGTTTGCCCACTGACTGTGGGCAAAATCTGATGAAAACAGAAGATTAACCTGTCATAGAGTAAAAAGTGGGTTTGAGTTCAGTCAGGAAGCCAACCACCCAACAAATGACATCAAACATAGTTAAAGTGATGAGCAGAAATTTACTTATAGGAAAAGATACTCTGATTATATCAAGTATCAGTGTTCACCTGGAAAATCATTGCCCTCCAGAAATATAGCTTCTTGGTTGGATACCTCAATGAAGAATAATATTAGGGCTTTATAAGCCTCATTTGCTGCCATGCTAAAGAGTAGCCCTTGGTTTACAAAATCTGTTGTAGGAAGAAAATCAGTAGCATCTTATTAATAGGTACGTAATCTCTACTCCATGGTTTCCCTTTATCTTGTTTTTAAGAATTTTTCAGACTTTTTTTCCAGCAAGGCAATCGTCATCTTCAGGGTTGACTCTGGGATTTTGGCTTATGAATTTTGCAGTCTCTAGTTTGAGCTATTATTCCTTAGAGTATCTTTGCTCAAACTGTAGTTAATTTGAAAACTATTATACAGTTGCTCAGCTACTTGAGGCATAACAAAGATGGCTTCAAAAGTAGCCTGGGATAACACCCCAATTCCATATCTTAAAGAAACCAGAATAATTTCTATGAAGATTTTAAATGTCATTACAGAAGGGATATAAGGTTTCTACTGCTTCAGCCAATGTTCACAAATTAATCATTGATAGGTTCTTGTCTGTTGCCTTGCTATAGTTTCTCCATTCATATTCCCTCCTATCCTACAGCTTGACTTAAAAAAAAATTAACTGTAAAAAGTAGACACTGTTGACTTCTTACCCTAAAGTTAATTGGCCAATTAATTAATTAAAATTCATTCCTTTTGTTAAGGTTTTTTTTTTCAGGTAAATGATACAGAGGAATATAATGAAGGCACAATGTCAAGTGTACAACTACTAAATCTAACATGGCAAGTTCAACAGCAGACATTGAGATCATAATATAAAAAAGCATGTTTTATAAAAGAGCTTCCATAATTGTCTTTAAACACATTCCCCCCACTAGGTTTCTCTTTAGTAGCCTAGTAAATATACCCATAGGGAGGGAGATTTTTTTTCCACTCACGTATGAATGTTTGTTTCCTACCACTTATGGCTTTCAAACCCATACAGGCGAATGGGCACACATCCACTTTGCAAGGGTGACAAAGCCCCACAGAAATATCATTCTCACCCCTTTCATTTCCCTGCCCTTTAATCTCTTTTCTTTCCAACCCATTTGACTTTCATATTCCAAAAAGCCCCATAAACAAGGGTTAGCAGGACATGTTACTGGGGGCAGTCTCAGTTCATGCACAATTCACCCAGCCAAACAATGGAAAATGTACACACATCTGGCCGGTCGGCAGGTCTCTGCTGAATTATTCTACCACTAGGAGGGACCAAGGGGGAAGGGTGTTTGCATTTGGACCACGGTCATCCATACTCTATAAGCAGGCAGCCTCTCAAATATGGAAGTAACACAGAAGTAAACTACACTACATAGCTAGCCACTGACCCACTGCTGACCTGCCTTGGTATCCTTAAATTTGTCTCTCATTTTCAGATATTACTGTTATTTCAAATCCTTTGGAGCAGTCTAGGAAACACCATCAGTGAAGCCCCATCTCTCCTCCTTTCTCCTTTCCAAGTTACAGAGGTGAAATCTGAATTTCAGAGACATTCCAATCCATGTGCTGAGTTCATCTACCATCAACAAATATTTACTTAGCACCTAATAAACTGCCACTTTGAAAAAATAGTGTAGCACAATGGATAAAGAAATAGCCTCATAATCACAGATGCAGGTTTAAGTCCACTTCTAATATACGTGTGTGTATCGGTGTGTATACCTGATACATATGATGTGTCTGTGTGTGTATTGACTGTGTGAAGTCAGGGAAATCACACCAATTCTCAGTCGCCTCTTAGAGACACGAAGTGAATAAGCTGCAGTGGGCGATAGTAGAGAGAGTTCCCCACACTATTATAATCACAAGTGTGGTCCCCCCCCCCATCAAAAATTTCACTTAAGTCCATAAAAACATAGTGTCTCTCATAGTACCAAAGTACCCATAGTACCTCTCTGTACCTCAAAGCACCTAGGAATTATCTTCTAAGGATGAAACTTTAGGCAAAAACAAGTCATATTCATAATACTTTCACATTAAGGCTTATAGGTGCTTAACTCACCCAAATTTTTCACGATTGCTAGTACATTTATTATTAGCCACATTTTACAGGTGAGAAAACTAAGGTTCTTAGAGGCTATTAATAACAATAATGATTCGTTTTAAAGCACTTTTCTTATAACAACCTTGGAAGCATTATTATGCTCATTTTGTAAAAACCTAGAAGAACAGATAATTTGCCTAAGGTCCTGTGGTTTGTTAAGTAGGAAATCCAAGATATTCATTTCCTTTTAATACAGGTTCTTCACAAAGGAAAAGAAAAAGTAAGGGTTTAAAGAACTGAAGAGGATCAAAATAAGACAGGAACAAATTTTATCAAAAACTGGAGTGTTAAAATTTGGGAGATCTGGAATTCAGAAAAGAAATTCCAGGAAGAGAAACACTTCTAGGTAAGATGTCCATCACTTTGAAAGAATCTGCCTTTTTTGACAGCAAGGAAGCTCCTTTTAATGACATTTTAGTTAATCTAATGTGACAGGGATCACAGGGCTAACCATAAAAGGTTCTCAGGGCATGTTAATGGGACTTTATATGACACAATCAACAAGAGGCAGGGAGAGTTAAGAGAGGAAGACCCAATTCTTTCTGAAGATACTAGAAAACTCTCATTATCCTCTTGATTCCCTCCAAATACATCCTAGATTCTTCTCTGTGGGAAGCATTCCATGACAGTCCTTGTTCCATAAAACCAACAAAAGCCACTCAAATCATGAGGAACCAGCTCTAATTATCTCTGCTTATTACTTCTCCTCCAGCTCTACCTCCACATAAACAGTATGAAACCAAGAACCTACAAGAGAAATTTTCTTTAATTTAAAAAAAAGGACCTACACAGATTCCTAAGACCTGATTTAAATTATAGTAATGCCTAGCTTTGTAACTCTTATATTTAAGCACCTTCATTAATAGCTTAGGAATAAGAAAGCCAGGAGAACACTCAAGACTAAGAATAATGAATAGTTTCTCCAAAATGGGAGTTCAGAAACTCTGTACTATATGAGCACCAAGAAACTTCAGAAAAAGTGAAAAATTATTTTGATAGAAATGATGTGACTATTAGTCAATCTTAGATTTATTTCTGAGCCAGCTGTCTGTGTAAATATATACAACAAAGCAACTGGAGGGACAGTAGATAAAGTACTGACCATGTAATCAGGAAAATCTAAGCTCAAATCCAACCTCAGACATTTACTAGCTGTGTGATTATAGTCAAGTCACTAAACATATATCTGCATCAGTTTCCCCAGCTGTAAAATGGAGATAAAAATGGGGATTAAAAAAAAAGATAGTACCTGCCTCCAAAGGTCATGAGGATCAAATGAAAAAAATATATTTGTAACATGCTTTATAAACTTAAAATATAATAATTGTTACGTAATATTTTATTACTGTTAAAACAAACTCAAAGAATAAAAAAACCGACTGTTTCAAAAAGTTGCTAATGCCAAAAATAATAAAGGATAAAAGAACAACTGTCAATTATATAATTTATATCATATTAATTGCCTACTCGATGGATGAGAAAGGGGCAGGAGGGAAGGAGAAAATTTGAAATTTTTAAAATTTTTTTAAAATAAATATTAAAAATAAACATGCTTTTAAAAGAATAGATATCAGTAAAGACTATCATTTCCCAAAGGCTTGAAGTATTGTTATTGAATCCAAATGGAAGATGGATCGCCATTACATAAATGTGTCTTCTGGAAGCTGCTATTGATAGATAACATTATTCTTATTGAATTTAGCCCCAGAATACTGCAGATTTTCCAAAATAAGAGTTGTCTAGACACAGAGAAAAGTGTTTCATGACTGCCTCTCATACAGACTGATACATAGTAAGATGGGAAATCCATAAATCTGATCCATCAATACAAATATTTTTCTTTTTTCTTTTTTAATTTTTAAATATTTAATTTTATTTAATTAATTAATTTAGAATATTTTTCTATGGTTGCAAGATTCATGTTCTTTCCCTCCTCTCCCCATTCCTGCAGCCTACGTGGAATTTCACTGTTTTACATGTGTCATTGAACAAGACCCATTTCTATATTATTGATAATTGCAATAGGGTGATCATTTAGGGTCTATATTCCCAATCATATCCCTATCAACATTTGTGTTTGAGCAGTTGCTTTTCTTCTGTGTATCTACGCCCACAGTTCTTTCTCTGGATGTGCATAGCGTTCTTTCTCTTATGTCCCTCAGAATTGTCCTGGATCATTGCATTGCTGCTAGTAGAGAAATCGGTTACATTTAAATATATTTTTCTAGACATTAACACATGGACAATAGAATAAGACCAGTACTGACTCTAAAATAGGGGCTTTTAAAAAAAAAGAAAATAACTAAGCTTATATTCTGAGCTTTTATTATTCCAAATTATATTAATATGTTGGATTAAAATGTTTGTGCCGTGCCTCATCTTGTTTCTTTGGATAATTAAAGAGAATCAAATAAAAAACTAGTTGAAATAACTTCAACCAAGTAACAGGATATAAAATAAATTCACGTAAGTCATTATCATTTCTATATTACCAACAAAGTCTAGCAGCAAAAGAAAATTTTTTATGAATAAGCATATGAAATATTTGGGAGTCTATCTGTCATGACAAATCTAGGAACTTTACAAACATAATTATAAAAAACACTTCACACAAAAAGTTAAGTATAAACAATTGGAAAAATGCTAATTGTCCATGAGTAAGCAGGACCAATATAATAGAAATATCAATTCTACCTAAATTAATTCATTTATTCAGTGCCATATCAACTGAACTACCAAAAGAGTAGTTTATAGAGCTAGAAAAAAAACCAGCAAAATTAATCTGCGAATAACAAAAGGTCAAGATCATTAAGGGAATCAATGGTAAAAATACAAAGGAAGGCCATCTGGCAGTATCAAACCTCAACAGTATTACAAAGCAGTAATCATCAAAACACAATATTCTAGAGTCAATGACCATAGTAATCTGGTGTTTGGTAAGTCCAAAGACCCAATATTTTGGTACAAGAACTTAATATTTTACAAAAAATGCTAGGAAAAATGAAAAATGACGTGTCAAAAACTAGGTACAGATTAACATCTCACATCATACACCAAAAAAGTGTCAAAATTGTTTATATATAAAGGATGAAACCACAAACAAATTAGGAAAGCATAAAATAGTTTACTAGCTGATGGTGACGGAATGTTATTGTGCTGAAAGGAATAATGAACTGGAAGAATTCCATGTGAACTGGAAAGCCCTCCAGGAATTGATGCACAGTGAAAGGAATAGAACCAGAACAATGTACACAGAGACATTATGGTACAATTGAATGTAATAGACTTTTCTACTAGCAGCAATGAAATGACCAGGACAATCCAGAGGAACCTATGAGAAAGAATGCAATTCATATCCAGAGAAAGAACTAGGGGAACATAAACGCAGAAAAAAACCCAAAATATGTTCAATCATGTAGTTCAATATGGATATGATTAGGGTTTTGATGGTAAAAGATCACTCTATTGTAAATATAAATAACATGGAAATAGGTTTTGAACAATGATACAGTCATAACCCAGTGGAATTGTTTGTCAGCTACAGGAGGGAGGAGGAGAGGGCCAGAAAATCATGAATCATGGAACCATGGGAAAATATTCTAAATTAAAAGAAAAAAGAAAAAAAAGAATAATTTACTAGTCAGATCTATGTATAAAGGAAAAATGTATGACCAAACAAGATACAGGGAAGATTACAGGATGGAAAGTAGATCATTCTCATTACATTAAATTAAATTAAGAAAAAGGTTTTCACAAATAAAATCAATATAGGACAGATTTGGAAAAGAGTTAACCATTGTAAATTTTACAGCAAGTTTCTCTGATAAATGTCTCATTTCTAAAATATATATAGAAACAAGTCAGATTTATAAGAATATGAGTCATTCCTCATCAACAAATGGTCAAAGTATATGAAAAGGCAATTTTCAAAAATTAGAAATCAAAGATATCGATTGTAATATGAAAAAAAGTGTTCCAAAAATATTGATTAGAGAAATGCAAATTAGAAAAAAATCTTTTGAGGTCTTATCTCATACCTATCAGACTGGCTAATATGAAAGAAAAGGAAAATGGTAAAATTTTAGAAGAGATATGGAAAAATCGAAGCACCAAAGTAGTGTTGGTGAAATTGTTAAATGATCAGACCATTCTAGAAAGCAATTGGGAACTATGTCCTAAGGACTGTGAAACTGTCCATACACTTTGACACAATAATTCCTCTACTAGCTCTGTGTACCCCCCCCCAAAAAATAACCAAAGGAAAAGGGACAGGACCTATATGTGAAAAAAATTGTTACAGCTCCTTTCATGGTGGCAAAGAAGTGGAAAGTGAGGGGATACCTATCAAATGAGGAATGATTGAAAAGGATGTGTTATATGATTGCATTTCACAAAAACCTGGGAATACTTATATGAACTGATGAAAAGCGAAGTGAGTAGAACCAGGAGAGCATGTTACACAGTAGCAGGAATATTGTACTAATGATCATCTGCAAATTACTTAGGTTGTCTCAGCAAAACAATGATCCAAAACAATTCTGAAGGACTTATGATGAAAAATTCTACACTTCTCCTAAGAAAGGGTTTTTTAACTTTATTTTTCTTGGATTTGTTTTACTTTGTTTTGAGTTTTTGGTATATTACTTCTTTTTCAACATGGCTAATAGGGAACCATATTTAACATAATTTCATCTGTATAATCTATATCAAACTGCTTGCCATCTCAAGAAAGCATTACAGAGAGAGAATATTGAAATCAAATTTTTCAAAAACAAATATTTTAAAAAAATTTACATGTAATTGAGAAATATTTAATAAACAAATAAAAATAAATGAGGGAAATGTAAGCCAAATGTTTCAGATTCAAAACACTTTCATATAAAACAACGTTACATATTATGTTAGTTTACTGTTAAACAAAATCCATAACATATCTAAATTCTTCATTGACAACTATTACAATATTTTCATAAAAAAATGCAATGGGTTCCAACTTGAATTATTGGGGATACATCTTCCCTATAGAGAGCCCCAACCATGGGAATGAGAAACTACTCTTATTTCTCACCAGTGATGATGGCTGGGGATTGGCATAAGAGTTACGAAGAGGGCTCTAACATTTGGGGAAAGAAGACTTCTTAGAGAGAAGTATGGGAAAGATGGGGACAGGGGCTCTATTAAAGTACAAAAGGATAGGGTTAAGAATAAAGGCTCCCAATATGATTTGGGGTACAGAAGAGGTGGCCCAGTAGAAACTACTGATGGCATCCCTTTCCATAAAAGCTACTTCCAAAAGAGAAATATGGTTCTATGTTGAGAGGCACCTAATTTCCTACTGAGATTTTTCAAAGTTGCCTTTGACACCTTCTAAGCACATTAATATGGCAGGGTTTCAAGGATCTTGATAGATGACAATGACTTATAGGTAACCCCTAAGGGCACACTATTTGATTCAGCCTCAAAGTTAATTGGATCACCCAGGGCTTAGGAATATGCTTATATATTTTTCTCATTACTAAAGAAGTTTCCTCTTTTAAGCAACTAAGTTTATAATTCCTAATAATTAATTAAATATTATTCATTTAGCAAACTAGAGAAACCATAATTTGTGATGATTACTGACATCTTTCAATTAATTATATCTCTCAATTTCCTATACTTAAATATTGTATTAAAGTTATTGAGTACACAATTCATTAACAACAAAATCAACAAAAACACAGAAGCAACTACAATATTTTTGCTTTGATAAAAATTGGAACCAAAATCTTCCTTCAAATCCTCTCTGTAATGGCAGAGTATCACACCACTTAGATAATTCAAAATAGCAAAGTGTCTCCTTAAAAATTCTCTTCATGAGGGAGCAGAGTAAAGATGGCCACTTAAACACAACAAAAGTCCAGTCCTCTGAAAAAACCCTTTCATAGCAATAAAAAACAAAATCTAACAACAGATCAGAGGTAGGGGACCCTCCTGCTGGATTCAACTTCAAAGGAAATTTTAAAAAGCCTGAATGCTCAGGTTTAAGGAAAAGGAAGAAAGAAGGTCCCAGGACTCCTCCCCCACCCACTGTTCTGAGTCTCTGGCAGTTGTTGCAATCTCCTGAGAAAGGAGAAAGGATGTCAGACCAGAGGGAGTGCCTTGCTGTCACAACTATGCTAGGCTTAGGGTGCTGACCACAGTCAGCACAGAGTCAACTAGAAAAGAAGCATGGAGAGGGCAGCCAAGCAACCAAAACTCTCCATCTTACCCCATCCCCCTTTGAGGTTTTGCCTATAGGACATATCTAGCTCCTCAGATATGCTCCAACATGCTTTATCTTATCAATAGGGCAGATAAAAAGACACCGGTGGGCAGGGAATATCAATCTCCAACACCCCTCCCCCACTGACTTTGCTGAGAGCTTTGCT
This sequence comes from Monodelphis domestica, assembly GCF_027887165.1. Lineage (NCBI taxonomy): Eukaryota > Metazoa > Chordata > Mammalia > Didelphimorphia > Didelphidae > Monodelphis > Monodelphis domestica. Next base: position 96,301,619 of record NC_077234.1, on the reverse strand, counting down.
GACTAAGCTCCCAGGGAGAAGGCTACCAATAGAGAATAACTTGATAACAGGGCAGGAAATACAGCTCCCTGTAGCCTCCAAACCTGTGCCTATACCTTCAGCTTCTGCAGTGAGCTGGAGAATACCTGACCTCAGGTTTCATTAATAATCTATCAGCCTAATCTAGTCAAACAGCATAACAGAGAAGAAGTCCCTTCAGAAGAGAATAGCCCAAACCCACAGATCCAGCAAATAAACAGAGGAGTGAGATTACAACTAATGACCAGGGGAAAAGAATTAAAAAAAATATGAGTAAACAACAGAAAAAGAAAAAAGAAATTGCAATTGACAGCTTCTATCCAGGTAATAAAGAGCAAATGGAACAGAAGGGGATCAAGGAACACCGAGCAAAAATGCAGAAAATTCAGCGAGTTGGACACATGTTTTGGAAGAACTAAAAACACAATTAAAAAGACAATTAAGGGAAGTTGAAGACAATTGGGGAAAGAATTTAAAAAGCAAAATAAGTCATCTGGAAACAGAGGCACATGGAGTAAGCAAGAAAATAGTGTCTTGAAAGCCAGAATTACCAGCATGAAAACAAGGCAAAGAAAGTGAAGAAAGATCTACAAAGAAAATCAGACCAGAAGAAGGATGACCAAAAAGTCAGGGATGAAATTCAGTCTTAAAAATTTATAATCTAGCAACTAGAAGAAAATGACTTCACAAGGCAGCAAGAGTCTATAAAACAAAATCAAAAGAATGAAAAAAAAATGAGGAAAATATGAAACACCTCATTGATAAAAACAATAGACCTGGAAAATAGATCCAGGAGAGACAATTAAAGAATAATTGGACTACTGGAAGATCATGATAAAAGAAGAAGCCTGGACATCATTCTACAGGGAATTATCCAAGAAAATTGCCCCAACATTTTCAAACAAGAGGGAAAAGTAGAGATTGAAAGAATCCACAGATCACCTCCTACATTTAATTCCCAATTGAAAATGCCCAGGAATGTTATAGCCAAATTTAAGAACCAGACCAAGGAAAAAATACTGCAAACTACAAAGAAGCCATTCAGATATCATGGAACCATGATTAGGAAGAGCCAGGCCCTTAGCTGCATCCACACTGAAGGATTAGGAGGTATGGAATATGATATTCCAGAAAGCAAGGGAACTGGGTCTACAACCAAGAATCAACTACCCAGCAAAACCGACTATATTCTTACAGGGTAAAGTATGGTCAGTTAATAAAATAGAAGACTTCCAAGAATTCATAAAGAAAAGACCAGACATAAACAGAAAATTTGATGCCCAAACACAGAACTTGAGAGAATTACCAAAAGGTAAATAAAAAAGGGGGGGAAAACTTTTTAAAGAGACCCAATAAGTTCAAATGACGTGTATTCCTACAATAAAAGATGATATTGGCATTTCTTAAGAATTATTATCAGGATACTTAGAGGGAATAGTAACAAACTGTATAGGAGAAAATGTAAATATTATATATAAAAACTAGGGGTAAAAAAAGAGGATAATACTAAAACAAATGGCAAAAGAGACAGAATGAAGTAAATTTATATTTCATAAAGAAATCCATTGGGGGGAAGAGGGGAGAAGACCAATAAAATAGAAAGGTAAAAGACGTTGGAGCAAGGTAATACTTAATTCTTATGAGCACTGAAATTGACTCAAAGAGGGAAGAACAATCAGATCAATTGGAGCAGAGAATTCTATTGTGCCCTATAGAGAAGTAGAAGGATAATAGATGGGCTGGTGAGGAGGAAAGCAATACAAGGGAGGGAGAGGGTGCAGGGCATAGTTTAAAAGTCACTATCGTAAAAAGGGAATCAATATGAAGGGAGGTGCTGGAAGGGGAATAACATTAGGGAAAGGAAAAGGGGGAAACTGACTTAAATCAAAAGGGAAGGGTAAGAGGGATAAGAAAAAAGGCAGAAAATAGGGAGGAAATAAAAATGAAGGGAAATACATTGACAGTAATCATAAATGTGAATGTGAATGGAATAAACTCACCAATAAAAATGAAGCGGATAACAGAATGGATTAAAAAGCAGAATCCCACCATATGTTGTCTATAAGAAATATAGATAAACACAGAATAAAGGTAAGAGGGTAGAATAGAATTTACTGGGCTGCAATTGAGACAAAAAAGGCGGGAGTAGCAATCATGATCTCAGACAAAGCTAAAGCAAAAATATATCTCATTAAAAGAGATAAGGAAAGTAATTGAATTTTGAAAAAAGGCAGTATAAATAACAAAGAAATATGAATCTATATCTGTCTCTATCAGAAATAGGTAAATTGAATGAAAAAATAAATAAGAAAGAAGTAAGTGAAGTGAATAAAATGTTAGAAAAATTAAGGGCTTGTGGAAAGGCAGATTTAAAACTAATTGGAAACTAAATAATCTAATTCTTACCAATTGGTTAGTTAAAGAACAAATCAAAGAAACAATTACCGACTTCATTGAAGAGAATGACAATGAGGAAACAACTTATCACAATCTATGTGATGTAGTGAAAGCAGTACTCAGGGGAAAATTTATATCCCTGACTACATATATCAACAATTAGAGAGGAAAGAGGTCAATGAATTGACCATGCAACTTTAAAGCCTAGAAAGAGAACAAAGTAAAAATCCCCAAATAAAAACTAAATTGGAAATCATAAAGAAATCAAAGGAGAAATTAATAAAATTGAAAGCAAAAGAACTATTGAACTAATAAATATGACTAACAGCTGGTACTTTGGAACAACAAATAAAATAGACTAACTACTGGTTAATCAAATAAAAAAAGAAGAAAATCAAATGAACAGTATCAAAGATGAAAGGAGTGACCTCACCTCTAATGAAGAGGAAATTAAGGGAATTATTAAGAACTATTATCCCCAATTATATGGCAATAAATATGACAATCTAGGGGAAATGGGTGAATATCTACAAAAATATAAATTGCCTAAGTTAATGAAAGAAGAAATAAAATACTTAAATAATCCCATCTGAGAAAAAGAAATTGAACAAGCCATCAAGGAACCCCCTAAGAAGTAATCCCTAGGGTCAGATGAATTCACAAGTGAATTCTATGAAACATTTAAAGAACAACTAATACCAAAATTATACAAACTATTTGACAAAATAAGCAAAGAAGGAGTTTTACCAAATTCCTTTTATGACACAAATATGGTACTGATTCCAAAACCAGGCAAACTAAAAACAGTGAAAGAATATTACAGACCAATGAAACCTTAAATAGAATACTAGCAAAAAAGGATCCATCAAGTTGTCACAAGGATTATTCACTATGACCAGGTAGGATTAATATCAGGAATGAAAGGATGGTTTAATATTAGGAAAACTATCTACATAATTGACCATATCAACAACCAAACCAACAGAAATCACATGATTATCTCAATAGATGCAGAAAAAGCCTTTGACAAAGTACAACACTCATTCCTATTGAAAACACTAGAAAGTATAGGAATAAATGGGCCTTTCCTAAAAATAAAAAGCACAATACATTTAAAATCATCAGCAAGCATCATCTGCCCTGTGGATAAATCAGAAGGCTTCCCAATAATATCAGGAGTGAAGCAAGGACTCCCATTATCACCACTATTATTTAATAATGTACTAGAAACCCTAAGCAGTAGCAATTAGAGAAGAAAAAGGAATTGAAAGGATTAAAGTAGGCAGTGAAGAAACTAAACTATCACTCTTTGCAGATGATATAATGTTCTACCTAAAGAATCCTAAAGAATCAACTGAAAAGCTAGTGGAAATAATCAATGACTTTAGAAAAGTTGCAGGATGCAAAATAAACCCACATTAATCAGTAGCATTTCTATATATTTCCAACACAACCCAGCAGCAAGAGTTAGAAAGAGAAATTCCATTTAAAATTACATTAGACAATATAAAATATTTAGGAATCTATTTGCCAAGACAAACACAGGACACAAAACACAAACACAACTACCAAATATTTTATACACAATTAAAACTAGAACTAAATAATTGAAAAAATAGTAATTGCTCAAGGGTAGGACAAGCTAATATAATAAAAATGACAATCCTATCCAAATTAATTTACTCATTTAGTGCCATACCTATCAAACTATCGAGAAATTAGAAAAAAATATAACCTTCACTTAGAAGAACAAAAGATTAAGACTATCAAAGGAAATTATGAAAAATAAAATGTGAAAGATGGGGAGTACTGATCTTAAACTGTACTATAAAGCAGTAGTCATCAAAACAATATTGTATTGGCTAAGAGACAGAAAGGAGGATCAGTGGAACAGACAAGGGGTAAATGTCCTCAGTAAGACAGTGTACAATAAACCTAAAGATCCCAGCTTTTCGGACAAAAACCCACTATTTGACAAAAATTGCCAGGAAAATTGGAAAACAATATGAGAGAGATTAGGTTTAGATCAACATCTCACACCATACACCAAGATAAATTCAGAATGCGTAAGTGACAATTACAAAGAAGGAAACTATAAGTAAATTAGATGAACACAGAATAGTATACTTGTCAGATCTTTGGGAAAGGAAATATTTCAAGACCAAGCAAAAGTTAGAGAATATTAAAAAATATAAAATGAATAATTTTTACATTAAATTAAAAAGGTTTTATAAAAATAAAACCAATGCAACAAAAATTAGAAGGGAAGCCACGAATTGAGGAAAAAAACTTTATAATAAAAACCTCTGACAAAGATCTAATTTCTCAAATTTATAAGGAGTTAAATCAATTCTACAAAAATTCAAGTCGTTCCCCAATTGATAAATGGGGAAGGAACATGAATAGGAAGTTTTCACATAAAGAAATCAAATTTATCAATGAGCACATGAAAAAAGGCTCTAAATCTGTAATAATTAGATAAACAGAAATCAAAACAACTCTGAGGTACCACCTCACACCTAGCAAACTGGCCAATATGGCAGCAAAAGAAAGTAATAAATGTTGGAGGTGATGTGGAAAAATTTGGATACCAATACACTGCTGATGGAGTTGTGAATTGGTCTAACCATTATGGAGGGTAATTTGGAATTATGCCCAAACGAATTTAGAAGACTTGCCTGCCTTTTGATCCAGCCATAGCACTGCTGGGTTTATAACCCAAAGAGATAATAAGGAAAAAGACTTGAACAAAAGTATTCATTGTTGTGTTCTTTGTGGTGGCAAAAAAAAAAAATTAGAAAATGAGGGGATATCCTTTGGGGAATGTTTGAACAAACTGTGGTATCTATTAGTTATGGAATATTATTGTGCTGAAAGTAATAACAAAATGGAGGAACTCCATGGGAACTGGAATGGTCTCCAGGAATTGATGCAGAGTGAAAGGAGCAGAACCAGGAGAACAATGTACACGGAGACTGAGACACTGTGGCACAATCAAAAGTAATGGACTTTTCTACTAGCAATAAAGTAATGACCCAGGACAATTCAGAGGAACTTATGAGAAAGAATGCTATCCACATCCAGAGAAAGAATTGTGGGAGTAGAAATGCAGAAGGAAAACATGATTGATCACATAGTTTGATGGGGACATGACTGGGGATATAGACTCTAAAAGATCATTCTGTTGCAATAATAATAATAATATGGAAATAGGTCTTGATACTTGTAAAATTCAGTGGAATTGCTTGTTGGCTACAAGAGGGTGTAGAGAGGAGGGAGGAGGGGAGGCAAAGAACATGAATCATGTAACCATAGAAAAATAGTTTAAAAAATTAAATAAATATTTTTTAAATTCTCTTCATTCTTTTTTCAAAGAAAAGATTAAAATAAGTTCATCAAGAAAGAAGGCTTTTTGGTGGCAGCTGGGGGGCTCAGGGGATTGAGAGTCAGGCCCAGAGATGGGAGATCCTAGGTTCAAATCTGGCCTCAGACTCTTTCCAGTTGTGTGACCTTGGGCAAGTCACTTAACCCCCATTGCCTAGCCCTTACCACTCTTCTACCTTGAAACCAATACACAATATTGATTCCAAGACTGAAGGCAAGGGTTTAAAAAAAAAGAAATAAGGCTTTTCCATTACTCTTTTTGTCTTCTCCAACTTCTATCCAACCATGAGAAGAAAAAAAATACTATCTTTTTTCTCAAGCAATTGTTCTTAACATTCTCTTTTCTCGGGAGCAGCTGGGTAGCTCAGTGGATTGAGATCCAGGCCTAGAGACAGGAGGTCCTAGGTTCAAATCTGGCCTCAGATACTTCCCAGCTGTGTGACCCTGGGCAAGTCACTTGACCCTCATTGCCTAGCCCTTACCACTCTTCTGCCTTGGAGCCAATACACAGTATTGACTCCAAGACGGAAGGTAAGGGTTTTAATTTTTTTTTAAAAATTATCTTTTCTGGACACATTCCTTATAAAATACTGTGTATTTTTTAATAAAATAACAATTATGAAAATTCTAAAAAGAAATAAAAGTGTCTCTTTACCTAATGGTTAAAAGGTTTATCTCTGGGAAGACAGCATAGTAAGGGGAAAAGGGACCTAATTCTGAAGTGAGAGGATGTGAGTTCATATATTGCTTCTTAAATCATTTGTGTGACCTTTAGCATATCACTTAATTTCCTTTGGCCTCAGCTTCCTAATCTGTAAAAAAAAAAAAAAGAGGGGGTAGAAAAGATAGCCTCAATGATACCTTCTAGCTTAGGATCTGAGACATTTTATTATCAGTGATCCTCAGCCGTCCAATTAAACATGCACACATTCACTGAAACCATAGCATGAAACACTTATCTCATAAGTCAAAACTCAAAACATCCATAGAGCTCTCCTGACCCCTCAGGAAAAGGGAAAGAAAAAACATTTAAATAGCATCTACTATGTTCCAGAAGGCAATCTGCTAAGTTACTTCTACAATTATCTCATTTGAGCCTTGCAACAACCCTGCAAGGTAGGTAGGTTTTATTAACATCACCCTTTTACAGCTTAAAAACTTGAGGCAAACAGAATTTAAATGACTTGTTCAGGTTCACACAGTTAGCAAATGTCAGAGTCAGGTCTTCCTGACTCAAGTTCTAAACAAAACACCACCTAGCTGCTTCATAGCAGTCTCTGGAATGAAAGTGCCAATGACTCCAAACTACTTTTCTTTTTAATAACTTCCCATTAAACTGTAAGCTTCATAAGCAAAGAGGTTGTTCTTGGAGCTACCACCTCACACTTATCAGATTAACTAGAATGACAGTGAAGGAAAGTAATAAATGATGTGTCAAAATTGGGACACTAATGCATTGTTGATGGAATTGTGAACTGATCCATCCATACTGAGGACAATTTGGAACTATGTCCAAAGGGCTAAAAAACTGTGCATACCCTTTGATCCAGTAATACTAGGTCTGTATCCCAAAGAGATTTTTAAAGGGTGATAAGGGGAAAGAACCTACTTGTACTAAAATGTTTATAGCAATTCTTTTTGTGATGGCAAAGAATTAGAAATTGAGATGTCCAATCAATTGAGGAATGGCTGGACTAACTGTGGTATATATTTTGGTGATGGAATACTATTTTGATATAAGAAAGAATAATTTCAGAAAGGACAGGAAAGACCTATAGGAACTGATGCAGAGTGAAATAAGCAGAACCAGGAGAACACTATACACAGTAACAGCCATATTGTACAATGATCAACTATGATAGACTTAGCTATTCTCAACAACACAAGGATAATGATCTTTGACAATTCTGAAGGACTTATGACAAGGAATACTATCTGTCTCCAGAAAAAGAACTATTAGAGTTAGAATGAAGATCACAGCTAAGATTTTTATTTGGGGGTTTGGTTTTATATGAATATTCTCTTACAAAAAATGAACAATATGGAAATATATTTGGCATGATAATACATACCTAACCTTGATCATATTGCTTACTATCTATGGGAATGGAGAGGGAGGGAGATAATTTGAGTCATATTATTTCAGAAAATTTATGCCAAAAATTGTTATTGTATATAATTGGTAAAATAAAATTTATGAAAAGAAATAAGAAAAAAAAAAAAGAAGAAGAGGTTTGCTGCCTTTTTTGTGTACTCAGTACTCGAACAATGCCTGATACATAGTCCTTAATAAATGCTTGTTGTCTGAACATTCTAACATTTCTCTTGGCTATTAAAGATATAGTAATTATGTCAGTAGTCTTGATAAGAAGTCCTGGTGAAACAGATATTACATTAGAAATTTCTGAACTTGGAGTAAAGAGACACTGGAATTCGGATCTTAGTCCTAATACTTAGTATCCCAGGGTCAACAATTTAAAGTTGTAAGGAAACTTGAAAATTACATGATCTAATCTCTCTAATTTAACAAAAATGGAAACCAAGACTCAGAAATATAAAAGAACTTGCCCAGTCACAAGAAGTTCAGATCAAAGTCAAACTCTAGTCTCCTGATAAAATCTAGCAGTGATGTAGAACCCTATGCAAACTACTTAATCTTTTAGATCCTCAATTTGCTTATTTGTAAAAGAAGAATGATTTTTTTTTTGTAGTAATGATCATGCAAGAAAGTGGTGGAATTCATCACAATGGCAGTATTAAGCATAATTATTATAACTGTAAGAGGGAAATAATGGAAATTTGGAAGCTGTTTTGTAGGTAGGCTAAGATAAAAACAACTGATAAAGGAGTCCAATGGGAAACCCAAAAGGGTTTGAAGTAAGAAGAGGTTTAAGACTTGGACCTCGAGAGAAACTGGTTGGGGTATGGGTCAGGAAAGAGTATTAGCTACAGAAAAGTGATGGAAATGGGTCAGAATGAGTTTTTGCATATATGTACACAGATTCTCTCTCTCTCTCCCTCTCTCTCTCACTCACACACACACACACACAGGTTGATGGGATAAAATAAACAAATAAAAACCCAGAAGCAAAGATTGTAATTTCATGTGGAAGATGTTTATAAAAAAGTAACCACTCACCATGAAGTCAATTCTCCATCTCTTTGTAGCACATTGTATTCAAGAATGCAAAAGCACAACACTACATATACTAAAGTTCCATTTTGTTTCTCTTTCACCTGTATTCCCAGGTTTCAAACAACAGCAATATGAGACCATGTTAACAAGCTTTCTCCTCATCCCACAAAATGGCACAGGATGAAGACATAAAGGGGCTCAAAGATATTTAGATAAAATCATGGGTTACTAAAGTTTATGTGGGCATAAGATTTTTTTCTTCCAAAACTGATTTGTTTCCATTATTTTAGAATAGTAGCAAAGAGCAATTTTGAAATTTTTGGAAATAATTTACTTCAAATTATCTTAGGAGCAAAGGAAGACAAGAAGATATGATTACTTTACAGTGCAGAATATTTAACCAATCCTGAGTAAAATGCAGAACAAGGTGCATATTTCTCTAAATTTGCCCCTGACCTCTGATTATGAATTTGCACCTGTTCACTGTTGAAAAGCAAGGGATGGCTGGGGAGGAATAGAATAATAAGAGAAGTGCTTTATAACAACATCAAGGGGAAAGAAAAGGAATACTCTATGTTCTTCTTCTCTTTCTTCTGGACTTTAGCCCCAAAGTTGAAGCATACAGCATAACAGTAAATATGTGACTTCTAATTTCTGCCAAGGCACAGTCAATTGTTTGCCAATTATTCTGCAATTAGGACATCCTAGTTTATAAGGACTAAAACAACACAAAAATCATGATGACAGAAACATCACAACCACAACAATAACAGCACATACACATGCACACTTCCTCTCCCTGGATACAATTATAAAGAAAAAGTAGGACCTTACAGAATTCATTTTTAATTTTTACATATGACATCAGAAAGGACAGAAAATAGTCCTTGGGGCTATCAATTGTTGACAACAGAATTCTCCTGCTGAATGGACCATGAGTTTGACTGAATATGACAATTCTTATGTTCAAAAGATTCTTATCAAAGGGTATATCGTATTTGATATTTGAGTCTGTGTTATTATGATTCTTATTATAGGGTATGGAGAGAAGGATACATGATTCCTTCCCTATAATTCCAAAAATTATAGAGAGAAATGTGATTTCTTCAATGCTCAGGACGTAGGCTTTTTTAAAATAAAAATGAACACAGCAACCTGCCACCAAGAAACAAAGAGATGGACAACCAAAATGATTTTTCATCCAAGATATTAAATTGTTTACTCATAATAATGAAACCAGCCTGTGGCAGATTCTGATTGGTCTCTCACAGAAGTTTTTTGAACTGACTTGAACAGATGGAGGAACTGTATAGCTAAAATGTGATAGATATATTTAGCTCCTGAAAGCCTGGAGTAAAACCAGAGTGAAGATCAGGAGATCAAATCCTTAACAGTAAGGGCAAAAATACATTTTTCCCAATTGAATTGAGGATAGAAGAGCTTATTCTGAAATACTCTATTGTGTAATTTGACCTTCAAGTGATTCCTTTTCCCCATTTCAGCATTGATTTAAAAACCTGATATTTTTAACATTTCCCTTTCCTAAAAAAACAACATGAACTTTTGACTAACAGAGTGTTATTGTTCCCAAAGTTATTAACATTTCTACAATAGTTTTAAATTTTCAGTCGACTTCACAATAGGCAGACAAGATAGCATCATATCAGTCAACTATCTCCAGACCAAAAAAACCCAGCCATTTCTTAATGGCAGACTGAAAAGAGTGTTTTATGTATTATTATTACCTGTGTAAATCTGGTAAAAAATGTGTTAATTGACCCATGTCCTAGGAACTTTGACCCAATGGGATGCCACTTTTTTCCTCACCAGTAAATTCATCTGTGCTCAAAAGGCTCTAAAACTGTAAATACCCTTTTATCCAATAAAAACACTACTAGGATTATGTCCCAAAGTAGTAATAAAAAAAGGAGCAAAGGACCTATTTGTACAAGCACATTTATTGAAGCTATTATGTAGTAGCAAAGAAATGAAAATTAAGGGGATATGTATCAATTGGGGAATGGCTGAACAAGTTATGGTATATAATTGTAATGGAATGCCATTGTACTATAAGAAATGATGAGCATATTTCTGATTCTGGAAAGACTTACATGAACTGATATAAAATGAAGTGAGCAGAATGAAAAGAATATTGTACACAGTAAGAGCAATATTTTTTGATGGGCAAGTCAACTGCCAATGCCCTAGTTATTCTAAGCAATACAGTGATTCAAGACAATCCAAGAGAATCATGATGAAAATCTCCATCACCTCCATCAAGGAATTGATGGAATCTGAATGCAGACTAAAACAAACTATATATTACTTTCTTTTTGTTCTTTTTTTAGCTCTTTTACAAAATGACTAATATGGAAAAATGTTTTATGTGATTGCACATATAAAATCTATACCCATATTATTTATGGTCTTAGGGGAAAAGGTTGGGAAGGAAGGAGAGAAATGGGAACTCCAAAAAAATTTTTTTAAGAATGTTTTTTTAAAAATTTAAAGAATTTTAAAAAGAAAAAAGTAGGTTCTCAAGTTGAGAATTGGGATATTATCCCAATGATCTCTTTTTTCTTAGTAATGAGATCTGTGATGGTTTCTATGCTTTGCTTTAAAAATTTCCCCTTCCTTCTCATATATTATCAATCAATTCTTTAAAACCATTAAAATTGATCTGCTCTATGTATACTTAGTCTAAAACTCATCTGAATTTTTCTGTCTGTATTTTCTTTAGTGCCATTTCCTCTATAAGGATATTTTGGACTGAGATGTTGGAGTCCAAGATTATAATTCTAGTATTCTTTTTTCTACATAGGTTTTACATATGTGACTAAATAATACATATTTCCCTGTTCCTCATGTTGTGAAAGAAGACACATATTGCTTACATTACAGAAAAATTCATGGAGGAAATCAAATGAAAAATTATATGCTTCAATCTGAATTTCAACTCTCTTCCTTTTATGGTAGTAGATTGCCTTTTTCATCTAAAGTCCCTTGGAGATGTCCTGGATCCTAACCTTGATAATAGTTGTCATTCACAGATCATCAGCATACATTATTGTTGTTACTGTGTACAATATTTCCCTCATTCTGCTCACTTCACTTTGCATCACTTCATATAAGGCTTTCCATGTTGTTGCTGTTTTTTTTTTGGTGTGATCATTTTAGTTTTCATTTTTTATGGCACAATAGTGTTTCCATTATAATCGTGTACTTCAAATTCTTCTTCTATTCTACAACTGATGGACTTCCCTCCAATTTCTAGTTATTGCCAACACAAAAGGGCCTTCTTATCAATATTTTAGAATGTTTTCCTTTTTCCTAGATTACCTTAGGAAATAAATTTAATATTCTTAACACTGGGTAAAAAAGTATATAGTTTTATAATTCTTTGAGTATACTTCCTAATTGGTCTCCAAAATGGATAGACCAGGTCACAATTCCATCAACAATATATTAGTATCCCTATTTCTCCATTTCTATATCCTCCAATATTTGTCATTTTTCCTTTCATCATTTAGCCAATCTGACAGATATGAGACAATATCTCAAGAGTTGTTCTGATTTACATTTCTCTAATCAATGATTTAAGAGCAATTTTTCACATAGGATTATATAGATTTGATTTCTTCATCCAAAAACTTTCTGTTCACATCTTTTGAGCATTTTTCAATTGGGGCTTATATAATTAAGAAAGTTCTCTATATATTTTAGATGTAAGATTTTTCTCTGGGAAAATGTTGATAAAAATTTTCCCAATGTATTACTTTCTTTCTAATCTTGGCTACATTAATTTTATTTGCATGAAAAAAGTTTCAAGTTAGTGTATTCCAAAATATCCATTTTACATTTCACAATGGTTTCTCTCGCTCTTGTTTTTTACAAAGTCATCTCTTATTCATAAATCTAATAGAAAATCTGTCCCCTTCTCTTCTAATATACTTAAAATATCTTCATTTATACCTAAGTCATTTATCCATTTTGATCTTCTCTTGGTAAATGGTGTAAGATATTGGTTTATATCTATTTTCTTCCAAATTGCTTTCCAGTTTTCCCAACAATTATTACCAAATAGTTCATTGCTATGCTAAAACTTTGGAACTTTACCTTTGTCAAACACAAGGTTATTATAATCTTTTGCTATTTGTTGTTCATCTATTCTGTTCCACTGATCTGCTTTTCTATTTCTTAGTCAGTACCAGATAACTTTGTTAATTACTGCTTTAAAAATAGTTTGAAATCTGTTACTACTTAGACCTCTTTCCTTAACATTTTAAAAATTATTTCCTTGGATAATCTTGGCCTTTTGTTTTTCCATATGAATTTTGCTATTATTTTTTCTAGTTCAATAAAATACTTTTCTAGTAATTTAATTAGGATAGCATTAAATAAGGAGTTATGTTTAGGAAGGTATGTCATTTTAATTATATTTGTCCTGCTCACCCATGGACAGTTAATATTTCTCCAACTATTTAAATCTGGTTTTATTATATAAAAATTGTTTTATAAATATGCTCACATATTTTCTGGATTTGTTTTGGAAGATATACTCCTGGGTACTTTATTCTATCTATGATTACCTGAAATGGGTTATCTTTTACTATCTCTTAAAGATGTTGTTATAGAAATAATCATAAATGGGTTTATTTTATATGCTGTTACTTTGCTAAAATTATTAATAGTTTCAATTCATCTCTAAAATTTACTATCCATAATCATCATCTGCAAAAAGATAGTTTTATTATTATCTCTTTGCCCATTCCAATTTTGTCTAATTTCTTTTTCTTCTCTTATTGCTATTACTAGTATTTTTAATAAAATATTAAATAATATTGGTGACAATGGGCATCTTTGTTTTACTCCTGATCTTTTAGGGAAGTCTTCTGACTTATCACTACTACAGACAATGTTTGTTGATGGTTTTAAATATATGAATCTTATTAATTTAAAGAAAAATCCATTTATACCTATGCTTTCAATTATTTGTCAAAAGCTTTTTTGTTTCAAAAAAGGAGTGTCATAGGATTCCTTCTTTACCAATTGTTCTAGACAATTTATTTTGTATTGTTATTACATGATCATTAAATATTTTGTAAAATTCACTATTGAATTCATCTGGTCCCAATGTTTTTTTTTTCTAATTAAGTTCTTTTATAGCCTGTTCAATTTCTTTTTCTCAAATAAGTATTTTAAGTATTTTGTTTCTTCTTCTGTTAATCTACACAATTTATTATTTTCAAATACTCATCCATTTCACTTAAATAATTATATTTTTGCCATAAAAATGGACAAAATAATCCTAATAATTGTTTTGCTTTCACCTTCATTAGTGGTAAATTCAACCTTTACATTTTTTATTCTAGTGATTTGGTTTTCTTCTCTTGTTTTAATCATATTAACCAAGAGCTTCTCTATATTTCATTAATTCATTATAGAATTCTTGATAATGAATATATATATATGTAAATACACATCTAAGCATATGTATGTATATATATATATATATATATATATATATATATATATAGAGAGAGAGAGAGAGAGAGAGAGAGAGAGAGATTTCCAGAGCTTCTTCAATTTTATTTTGTTTCCTATTCTTCCATTTTGATCCATAAATCTCCTTAGAATGGCTTTGCTTAGTTGGTATCTCATTAAGATTTCTTTTTTTTTTTAACCCTTATCTTCCATCCAAGGCAGAAGAGAGGTAAGGGCTAGGCAATGGGAGTCAAGTGACTTGCCCAGGGTCACACAGCTGGGAAGTGTCTGAGGCTGGATTTGAACCTTGGACCTCCCATCTCTAGGCTTGGCTCTCAATCCACTGAGCTACCCAGCTGCCCCTTCATTAAGCTTTCTTTAAATCACTTTTACTCTCCATCCTTCTGTAAAGTTTTTATGAGGTATTTATTGCTTATGATCTTCTACCATCCTTTCCCATAAGATTTTATAGATGGGCTTATACTCTAAACTAGTATTGCCATTAACTGACATAATTCCCTGTTTGAAAAGTCTACTGTTGGCTGGCTATCTCTCTTTATAGATTCTTCTGATCAACTTACTATGGCTAATTTAATTTATATCAATTAAATATGTATGTGGAATTTTTGTAGTCTGTGTCTATGCCCTTTCTTCCATCTACATCCCTTTCATTGTTGTCATTAACTTGTTTAAATAGATCAAAATACAATTGTTTTGAATGCTTTGTCCTGATTTTGATCCTTAACTTAGCTTTTGATGATCTAAATATGAGATCCTTATCCAATGGCCAACGAGTGGACACACTATTGGAGGAAGTAAATCATATCAATCTTAACATTTTTGCTATAAATGAAGGAAAGTCTTAAAAACAGAAAGAACCTAAATGGAAAGAGAGCTTACAAGCACTCCTTAGTGAGATGAATAAAGCATTGACATGGTTGCTTTTATCACTCACCTAAATAAAGCACAAGGAAGAAATATAGGCTTACACCAAGATGTCATGAATACTTTCTTTAAGAAAATAATCCAAAGGTACTCTACCTGACAAGCATAATGTATTTTAACAAACAGAAATCAGCTACATACTAATATGGCATGGAGTCCAAGATGCAAAGAAATTCCCTGTGGGATGGTACTCCAGTTCAAAAGTTCCTGTGTGAGGATGACATTTTCCAGATTGTTTCATACAATTCCATGCTGATTAGCAAATACTGGTTGTATATGATGATCTATAGTCAGTAGGCTTCACTCTTGTTTTTTCCCTTTTTTCAATACTTGGGTCCTATATTATTGTTTTATCATTTCCTTTTCTGTAATTGTGAATTGTGTTTTAGCTTTCAGGAATCTCTTTATCCACACCTGCAGATAAGGATATGAGAACCTAAAGTCATGGAGGAAGATTCTTTCTCCCAATTTTCTCAAACCCTTGCTCCCTTCCTCCCAACCCCAATTCCTTATGGACTTTAAATCTGCAGCTCCTTCTTGAGCAATAGACTTATAAAATCATTAAATTTCTCCTTTGACTCCTACATGAGAAAAACAACTCTCTTAGTCTAAGTTTTTTTTCTCTCAGATTTCAAGTTTCTTTCTCTTTAGCCTCTTTTCTAGAAATCTCTATGATCTCCACCTAATTCTTTTTCTCTATTAACTCAAGTAAATTATCCTTATTCATAATGTAGTGGCTGAATTTGTGACCAATGGTTATAACACATTGTGAGATTGAAAATGGTTGAGGTCTTAAACTGTAGTGATTAAAATAGTGGAAGATATAAATTGTGATAGATATAAGAGAGGGTGAGTAAATTTGACTGCAGAAATATGTTTCACTACAGTGTCTTGGGTTTTAAAATCAAATATAAGGTGGTCGCCAGGAAAACATTCCCAATTATTCAAATACCCAAGTCAATTGGGTTTTATAGAGATTTTAATTAACAATACAATGAGTAATCAAAGAAAGAGAGAGAGAGAGTAAGAAAGGAATAAGTATGAAGGGCCTCAAGCCAATATGGCCTAGACCTGAGTCTTAAAAGAGAAATCAGTCAGTTTTTTAGCACTCACCACAAGGTCTGACTAAACAAGGATACTAGTGACACCAGGCCAGCGTCCTTCCTCAAAGAGTCTTCCAGCCAGAGATTGTTTCAAAGGGCCTCTCTCAAGAGCCTCCAGAGCTCCTACCCCAGAGGGACAGAGCCCCTCAGAGGAGCTCCTCAAGGAACTCTCCTTCAGAATGAGAGTCAGAAATCGAGATTCTTCCTCTTGCTCTTCTCTGAGCTCTTATTTTTAAGAGCAAAATCTCCTCTGTCACCTCCCCTAAGTCCTTACATCTACCAATCACTGTAGATGTTTCTAAAGGACCGCCCATTTTGAATTCACAGCTGAGTAGTTTTAATCTCTTTAGTAAGTCAGAAAAAAAATGCTGCTGTGTCGACAAATTTCATTAAGAAAAAACCTCTGAATAAGTTATCACCCTTTTAGGTTTAAGTAGTTTACAAGTTGCCCCACCTATATGGGTACTTAGTATCCCATTGTATCAATTCTAAAACAGTCATGACTCAAAGAACTTCCTGTCCCTTCCATAAGCATGGATCAAAGTACTTTCATTGTTCAGCAAGCCATTTTCTGTCCTAAAGCAGTCTTAAGTAGGGTGGAGCAGGGATATTCCCAAGGCAACAAGCCCTCACATTCAAGTAGAATTCTCACTATCTGCTAAGGAATTTTTTTAAGTAGAAGATTCCCCAATGGGGAAATTTCCAACATTCATAAGTCTGAGAAATTTTAAGATTTACAACATCCTCAAACTACTGCTCAAGATCAATATAGGAACTTGGAGTCCTGGGACCATGAATATAGGCGTCCATGTCTTTCTCTCCAACCTTAGCTTTCCCAAAAATTGTTATCAGCATAAGGTTCTTTCCCAGAATGCCCTTCTGATCTACTAATGACCCTGAATTCCTTGATGATCTATGCCTAAATTTCCTCAATTGGCTCAGCTAAAAGCATAGGCTCTCTCCAAGGTCAATAGCCTCAGAATCCTGCATTAACCATACTGATTCCATGCATCTCATTTCTCTTGCAGACCTGAATATGATCCATGCCTCCTGCCTTCCCAGAGAAGCAGGATAGTCAAATACAAGTTTTCAGTAAAAATCTCTTGAACAGAGAATATACATATGTATATATATATATATATATATATATATATATATATATATATATATATACATATGTATAAAAACATTGCCTTCCTCCATTCAAAATAGGACTAGACACTACACCCTGAAAACTCTAAGAAGTAAATGAATAATAATCATAATTATCTGACTTTATAGGGATGATATTGAGATGCAATGCTTTGCATAGCAAAGACATTTAAAAACATGTTTGTTGAATTCAGTTGAGGAACAATGGAATGAAGCATCTTGCACAGGCACAATTCATACTAACAGCCCCATGCAAAACTGTACCTAGCTTCTTTCCCACAGACAAAAAGCTATTAAAAAGAAAAAGAACTTGCAAATAACAGATTTGTAAATCAGATAACATGATTCAGGGAATAATTACACATCTTTAAACATCATTGAGGCTTTCTAAGCTAGGAACATAGAGCTTGGTATTTCTTGAATTTTAAGTATGCCCATTCCCAATTTTCTGTTTACAGTGAATTTTATAGCAAGAAATCTCAACTTGTGAATTCTGGCCATTGGATATGCAGCTCTTTAATGAGACTATAGTCTGCTTTGGCTGTAAAGCTTTGTGACATTTAAGAGTATTTACCTTATATAACTAAAAAACAGAGAATGCTTTTCAAACAGAAAAAAAATGCTTATTGGACACATTTCCAAAATATATTATGAGAAATTCCTAAGTGATATATCTTTCTTTTTTAATGGAATAACACTCTTCTCAATTCTTTGATGAACCACTATTTATAAACTTGGGTCAAATTAAATTATACTTAATTTAAGTGGATTTATAATATTTTGATGAAAGCTGTCAAATAAAATCCTTTTCCTCAGAGAAAGCAATCCTGAAATAATTTTTTCCTTTGAGGCCTGTGAAATCTCATAAAGCAATCAGAGTCCAACAACTACTAATGTGAAAATTCCTTTGTTTAGCATTTAAAGCCTTTTGCAATCTATCCTAACCTACTTTTGAGCCTCATTACTCGTTATTCCTTTCCATGCATACCATGGGCCACCCAAACTAGACTTCTTACTATTCCTTTCATACATGATCTCAATCTCTCACATCCAAGCCTTGCCAGTGACCCTGTGACTGCAATATGCTCCCATCTCATCTCCTTATCAAAGACTCTTTAGTTTCCTTCAGGGTTCACCTGAATCACTCTGTAAATTGTGTGTGTGTGTGTGTGTGTGTGTGTGTGTGTGTGTGTGTGTGTGATCTCCCCCATTGGGACTCAATAGAAATGATTCAAGAATCCTTCCTGGTTAATGACAAAATTGTCACTATACTTTTGCTATATATCCAGCAGTGACGTGGATAAAAGCACTGATGGTATACTTATCAAAACTACAGATAGGAGCACTAGTGAACACAGTGAATGGCACAGTAAGGACCCTAAAAATATGGATGAACTGGAGCATTGGTCTGAATTTTTTTTTTAATTTTATAAATTATTTTATTTGGTCATTTTCCAACATTATTCCTTGGAAACAAAGATCATTTTCTTTTCCTCCACCCGTCCCATAGCCGATGCACTATTCCACTAGGTATCACATGTGTCTTGGTCTGAATTCTAATAAGACAAAATGCATTATAGATAGAACAACCTCATGCCCACAAAATGATGAAGTCAGGGGCAGACAGTAATTGTTCTGCTAAAGATTTGGGAGTTTTGGTGAATTAAAAACTCAATATGAATCAGCAGTATGATGTAGAATCTAGAGTATTTAATGCAAATTTGGGCTACAGTCAATGGGGCATAGAATACAGGGCTAAGGAAGCAATAGAACCATTATACTCTTCATTCGGAAGACCTCATCTTAAGTATTTTTTTTTCTTTCATACACAGTTCATTGAGAAGCTCTAGTGTCCAGAGGAGAATAACCAGGACTGTAAAAGGACTTTAGTCCATGACATTGGATAACTGGTTGAAGGAATCAGTCATGTTTAGCTTGGCAAAAGGAAGAACCCAAAAGCATATGATAGCTGTCTTTAAAATATGATGGGCTATTATATGGAGGGATTAGGCTCTCTTTGGTCTCAGAGGGCAGGACCAAGAAGACTGGGTAGAAGTTGCAAAGAAGAAAATTTAAGTTCAATATCAGGTAAAATTTCTTAACAACTAGAACTGTCCAAAAATGGAATGGGCTACCTCGAGAGGTATTGAGTTCTCTCTCCTTGGGGATCTTTAAGCAAAGGCTGGGTAACCACCTGTGGAGTGGAAATTCCTTTTGTATAAGGTTTCAACTAAATGGTTACTGAAGCCCCTTTCCATTTTAATAGGCTCTATCTAGTTCTGGTACCTGCATGTGTATTTAAGGCTTTAGGCAGTTTGACAGTATAACTCTATAAAATATCTCCCCACCTTTCACCACCACCAGTATCACAGCCATTTCAGGGCATACATTATATGTGGCAACTAAATACACGGGAAATGCCATCAAGGGAAAACAACAGATCCTTCAGCAAAACTAATCTAATTATTTTTTTCTCTGTCTCTAAGTCTGTCCCTCTTTCTCTCTTCTAAAGCTCTATTCTCTTTACCCTCTTCCCCATCTGCAAGGTCAAATATCTGTGGAACAGTAGGAAAAAGGCATAGCCTTTAAGAACAGCTAAGTAGTTCTATTTTCCCTAGTATTTAAGGTGCTAATTGTAGATGGCCTCCAGAAAGAGCATGAAGCTGTTGTCCTCATCACATGAACTAAATTCAGTTGCTGCCTTTCCATACTGCCCAATGGCTGTGCCTTTATTGTTGTTATAATTGAACTTATATGCATAAATGGCTTACCTTCAGAAACACGGAATGGTTTGACTTCACCTCTTAGACTATGGCCAATGAAGGGTGGTCCTAGGCAACTACTTCAGTATGCTTCAAAAAGGAGGTCACAGCTTGTCCTGGCCATTCCTGCAGCAAACAGAAATCAAAAATAGATAAGACTATCTATTTCTTTGTACTTATACACGTATAGTTCTCAGTTCCATATATTTCATTTAGAAGAATCATATAAACTTATTTTACAGGTAGCAAAGTGACACAGTAGAAATAGCACCAGGCATGAGGTCATGGAGACCTGAGTTCAATCTAGCTTCAGACACTGTGACCCTGAGCAGGCAAATCACTTAATACCTATCTGCCTCAGTTTCCTCATCTGCAAAATGAAGGGAAGAGCATCTCTCAGGATTGTTAGGAGGACAGAATGAGATAATTTCCATAAAGGACTTTCCAAACCTTAAGGTGCTATATAAATTTAAGTTGCTATCTTCATCATCATCATCATCATCATCATCATCATCATTTTTAACCTAACTCATCATCTCAGGGGTAAAGAGGGGACACATTTAGGAGATTTACAATGGAATAAATTGCTGTTGTTTAGGCATTTCAGTCATGTCTGACTCTTCATGATTCCTTGTGAGATTTTCATGGCAAAAATACTGGAGGGGTTGCCATTTCCTTCTCCAGCTCATTTTACAAGTGAGAAAACTGAGGCAGAGAAAGTTAAGTGACTTGTCTGGGACCACACAGCTAGTAAGTGTCTGAGGCCAGATTTGAACTCAGTAAGATGAGCCTTCTGATTCTAGACCCAGCATCCAATCCACTGTACCAACTAGCTGCCCCAATGGAATAAATAAGGGCTAATCCAGGAGAGTTGTGGAAATTAAAGGGAACACATACACTGAAAGTGTGAATTGGTCTAACCATCTTGGAAAGCAATTTGTAATTCTGAATATAGAAAGAATGGGAAGACTTGTAAAAACTGATGTGAAGTTAGGAAAACCAGGAAGAGCATTCACAAAATTACAATAACAATTTTAAATAGAAAGAGTGTTCAATAGCAAACCAAAGTTGAATCTTGAAAAATTAAAATGATCAGCCTTGGTCTTAATGGGGATATAAGAAAATATCTCCTACCACTTCTTTACAGAGGCAAAAGATTAAGGATGTAGAACACTACATATAGCAACAGACTTTCAATAGCTTGATTCATTTTACTGAATTTTCCCCATTTTTTATTCTTTATTATAAGAAGTGGTTGTCTGGGAGTAAGACAAAAAAGATTACAGCAGGAAATAAAGTTGATATAAAAATGAAAGGAAGCAATAAAATTTTATTTTTTTAAAGACAGACAATATCTCAAATACTTCCTACCTCTCTATTTTATCTATTCTATTCTCGATAATACTTTTAATCAGAGTATATCCTCTAACTCAAAGGCATGGCTCTCTTGAGTCCTTTGGGGTCACAACTGTCACATCTCCTGTCCTGATGTAATACAGTCAGTATTAGTACTGATACCATCATCATCACCATCACCATCACCATGATATCATTGTCTTAGCATCAGTGGATACAAAACTGAACTACCTCCCAGATGAAGAAAACTTCAGGTAAGAAAACTGTCTGGCACCTACTCTGCAACTTACAATACTAGAGAATTATCTAGGTCACCGCAAAGTTAAGTTATAGTCAGAATATATTTGAGGCAGAACTTGAACCCAAGTCTATGTTTCTTATAAATGTACACCATCACACTGCCTTTTATGTATATGGTTATATGTAAATCTCCATGGAAATTTGCTTCCTCTAAATTAAACTGGCTTCAAAATTTTAAACAATACTTCCTGCAAAAGCCTTTCTTCTTTTTATACATGAAGAATCAAATAAAGAATGAGCAGCCAAGCTATTAACTAATCTTTCAGGAGAAAACAAATAGCAAAAAAAAAAAGCTACTTACTAACAAATGTTGTCACAACTATTCTGGATGACGGGGACATGAATACATTTTAACTGGACTGAAGGATACTAACATGTCATTTTGTTTTCCTGCCTGTGTCAATATGCCATATAGCAAGGGGCTGAACTTTTGAGTAATTCCTAACTTTGAGCTCAATAAGGGTTGCTCCCCACCAAAAAAAAATGATGTGTATGCTCTTAGGGACTAAAGGAGAGGGTGGCATTTTTTGCTATAAAAAGATCCTCACTCAACGATGAATTCTTCCACAAGAAAACACTCCTGCCCCCATTCAGCAACTCTGCTTAGTCTTAAAAGTCCAAAGGCTTCTAGTATATACTCTTCCGGGGTCAGAGTTGAGTTATGTTCTACGCAATGAATCAGTTGCAATATGGTTCCTAATGGCAGCCTAGATACACAAGGGTAAGTCCTATTCACAACTGCTCTCTGCTAGAATCTCTAAGGAATCTATATTCACTGTTAGAGGGATAATTAGCTGAGTATCTCTGAGGCCAGTCCTTACAGTTTTCCCATAAAAATCTCTTCTTGCATAAGACATGATTTTTTTTTTAAATCCTTCTCATAGATATCATTAAGTCACTCAATTACCTCTGGGACAGATATAAATTATACATTCTTTGATTCTCTTTAAAATTTTAGAGGCACAAAGGGGCAGAGAAGCATCTCAAAGGTACTAAAAAATATAAGATATTCCAGAAAGAAACAATAACTTGTATGATATTAACTGCTACCAGAGCTCCAAAGGCTCCCTGCCTGGTCAAGGGAAACACATAAAGCACAGAAACCTAACAGCAGGCTTGCATGCTAATGGCTGCTGGTGACAAGGACTCATTGAATGTCACCGCTTCACATACTATGGGCTGTTCATTTTTCTTATCTATGTGACCTCTCCTTTCCAATGACTGATGGAACTCCCGAGAATTAGCATCTCTCTCTTTTCTGGGCATCTGCCACCAGGAAGGCACTCAGAAGTGTCTCTTCAACAACCCTTCGAATTCTCCCACCCTCCCCACACCATGGCAACAAATAAACAACCACCCCCTACTCTCTGGAAATGAGGAAGGTTATTTCTCTATATTATGGGGAAATCTCCTTGGTAAATCCTCAGAGATGATTAGGTTTCTATCTCTCTGTGCTTCCAAGTCTGGCCATCACACATGTATTCCTATTTCAGAGTGGGCTTAAAATGTTCATAATTGGTGTGAATAGAATGGAAGAGCTGTCGCTGCAAGAATAAAGAAATTTCAGTGTTCTAATGCCCTGCTGCTACGATGACCTATTTCACACTAGCATCTGTTCGGTGCTGATGAACCACTCCAGATGTAAGCTGGCAAAACAGCATTACAAGGATGGTATGCAGACAGCCACCTAGCGCTGCAGATGCTTCATTCCATGGCTCTCATTTAATATGTGCCTGATTAATTTTCCCTTTACTTTGTCAATTACTTGGCTAATACAAATATCTCAGAAAGATTCAGAATCTTAACATCTTGTTCACCATAGATTTTGCTGATTTCAGGAAAAGGAAAAAAGGACAACATCCAAATAAATGAGTCCCATGGGAGGAAGTTAATTTTTAGCATCAGCCTTCTTTGGGTAGTTTCAGGTAAGATGTTGGAAAAGTTTTAATGATGAACTAGAAAGAAAGTCAAACTTCACGATCTTACATTCAA
Source organism: Monodelphis domestica (assembly GCF_027887165.1). Taxonomy (NCBI): domain Eukaryota; kingdom Metazoa; phylum Chordata; class Mammalia; order Didelphimorphia; family Didelphidae; genus Monodelphis; species Monodelphis domestica. Next base: position 96,277,590 of record NC_077234.1, on the reverse strand, counting down.
TGTTTTTTTCTGGAGATTGAACACCATTAATTTTATTCTTATATTTTTTTTTTAAAAAGTGTGATTTTAAAAAAATCCACTGTTCAGATGCTAATGTGCACCTCAGTGTCCCCCAAATGCATGTCATATCTGTGTAAAATGCCTTCAGCCCTTGACCTAATGAGGTTAGTGACAGGGATATGGATGACCAGAACAGCCAACAAAATACAAAAACCATTCTGCTCATGAAGCGCAATATTTCTCCTGTCATTTAACCAATTTTCCCCCCTCAAAGTGACAACATGGACTGCAAATCTCCAAGGCTAATGCTGCATTTGACAGACTAAGTGCTACTTAAAATATAATAATATATGTGTCAATCTAATAGGAATGACAGAGGTCATAAGAGGGACTTTTCAGGTAGGCAAGGGTATTAAAAGGTTATAAAAATGACAATCAGGAAACCAAAGAAGCATGTTACAAAACATTTTTCCCCAACCAATTACTGAAAATTCAGGCAATGTCAAGGGGTTCTCCAAACTGCGGAATCTATTCTTCTGGACCACATAGTAGCACGTCCATCCCTAGCCTTATAACTTGACCTTCAAGGGACAATTCACTGATTTCCAATGATATCAATGTGTTAAGTAGAAATCAAGACCTAGGAGGCCACAATGGAAGTTGTTCTATTAAGTAATTACCAAGGATATTGGTTCTAAAAAGGAAGTTTGAAGGTTTCTAGTTTTAGTTATTTGCAATTGACTGAACATAAAAAATATTCTAGACAGTTGTACTATATTCAGGATTTGAAAACATCCAGTGCTAGGTAAAAATTGCATTTTTGCTTTCAATTTCAATCCCAGTAGAGTTTTCAAACATATATGACCTTATAATTCTCAGTGAATAAAAGTCATTACTTTTATAAAACTTTTTTTCACCAGAATTTGTTTTCTCTTAGAAGCAATTTGTATCAAAAGAGAAAATGTATTTTAGCCTCTCTGAATCTGTTAACCAATGGTTAGCGTGGTTACCAATAAAACACAGAGTTTATAGGCCATAGGTGTCATTAAGGCTATTGGAGAAAGTAAGTAATGGGGAAAGAATTAAACAGTGAAATAATAAGGAAAGCCAAGGAACACAGAATACAAATTGGACCTACATGATTTATATGAAAAAAAAAAAAGGTTTCTTAACAAGCTCAAGGAATAGACAGGCAAATGAAAGGCAGAAACTAAAAAAATAACAAGAGGGTCAAAGAAGTTAAGCCATGTTGGATTCAGGATGTCCTGATGGTTGGTATTCAAACAAAGTTCTGAATATATTTTTAGAGATACTGCAAAGTGAAGAAGAAATATATGTATATATATCTTAGTATTTGGTCTCAAAATTTTTCTATCCATCTTTAAAAATTAATGGTTATCTAAATTACATATATGTATGTTTTGTAGTGATTAAAATAGTGGGAGTTATAAACTGTAGTAGATAAAAGAGTGTTTGGCTTAAATTGTGACCGCAGAAAATATGGTTTCAAGACAGTGTCTTGTTTTAGATCAAATATAATGTGGTCGCCAGGGAAAAATTCCCAAATATTAAATATACCCAAGTCATCTGGGTTTTATAGAAATTTTAATTAATACAAATGAGGAATTAAAGAAAGGGAGAGAAACAGAGTAAGAGGGAATAGTAGGAAAAGGGCTAGACCATCTTAGGCCAGCCTTAAGGCTTAAGCCTTAAGAGAGAGATCAGTCAGTCTTTTATACACTCACCACAAGATTTGTCCCAAGCAAGATTCTAGTGTTTAGAGAGACCCACCAGTTCAGCTTCAGCAAGCTGAACTAAGTTCAGCCACCAAGCCCTTCAAGGCAGCTCTGGCAAGCTGAATCTCCAGAGAGAGTTCCCTGAGACAGTCCCCGAGAGAGTCCCAAGAGAGAGTCCCCTCTCTCAGCTTTTCATCTCCTTTTAAAGGGAATTTTCTCCTATGTCACCTCCCCTAAGTTCTCACATCTACCAATCACAGTAGACATTTTCCAAAGGACAGATCATTCTTAATTCACACCTAAGTAGGCTTAAACTTTTGATTAAGTTCACACCTGAAAAAATCTCTGAGTAAGTTCTCACCTCTTTTCTACTTGTAAATTCACAAGTTGCCTGACCTTTATAGGTACTTAGCACCCTTTTGTATTAGATCTAAAAATAGGCACAGCTTAAGAACTTTTGCCTTATTATAAGTATGGGTTTAAGTATTTTTCATTGTTCAACAAGGAGTTTCTTCCCCTAAAGTATGCTTAAGTAGGGGTGGAGTAGAGGTCTCACATTCCTGATCTAAGTCCCTTCATTGTTTAAATGGGGAATGGTCTTAACCAAACCTTATGAAGTAGGGTCTGAGAATTTTTTAAGGTTCACAGTATATATATATATATATATATATATATATATATATATATATATATATATATGTATATATATATATATATATATATATATGTATGTATGTATGTATACACACACACATTAAATCAGAAATTTCAACAGTATATATAGCACCTCAGAGTAGTAGTTCTTAACATTTGGGGTATCATATACACCTTTAGAAGGATTGGTGAAGCCTAAGGTCCCCTTTCTTAGAATAATATTTTTAAATTAATAAAGTACATATGTATGATTACAAAGGAAACCAATTAAACAGAAAAAAAGTTTTCAAAATATATTCTTAAAAAACAAGTTCTTAGACCTCAGGTTAACAATCACTGATTTAGAGCACAGAATAAATAAGTGAATAAGGGAAGCTGTAAAGGAAAAGTCATCATTATTAGATGTGTACCTTGTACTTTAGAAGAGATTATTTCAATAAATTCAGAATCAATATAAGGAGAATATCATTGCCTAGGAAAAAAGAATTCTCAAAAAGGAAATCCTGCAGATATAGTTGAAACTGACACTAATAAAGATTAAAAATGGGGTGGAGGTAATCCTAAACAGATAAATGAGGCTGCATAGGAAACTCATAATATGAACTCAGATTTTTAAATCATGGAAGAAAAACAGAAATGGGAGCAAATAAAAGAACTGAGGTCTATGTGTGTGGTAAATTGTAACATGATACATGACAATGAAGCAAGAACTACTCAACTTCTTCAACTGAAGAAGTCAATGGATTAGAAATAAGTAAATATTCAGTTTCCATAGTGAGGAAGAAAATGGACATGAGATATTAGAGGATTATTATCTTTTCTTTCTTTTATACTATTAACTTCTGATGAATTCCTAAAATATATTATAAAAGAAATTATTTGTGAGCATGTCGAAATAGAAGAATCAATTACTACCAATGAGGATGTGTTCATTAAGAACAAGTCATCTTACATGAACACATTTACTTTCTGGACAGAATTATTAGACTTATAGACTGGTAAATAGGATGGGTAAGTTTTAATAAGATATATTTTATAGAAAAAATAGAGTTATATTGACTGGATAATAATACAGTTAGATGGATGTTGGACTTGGATCACTGACCAAACATGGTCAAGCTGATGTCAGTGTGAAACTAATTCACTAGTGATGCACAATCTGACTCTCTCCTTGGCTCGTTTATATCAGTAATTTTGTCAATAATCTACTTGAAGTCATTGTTGCTCATTAAATTTTCAAATAACGTAAAGAATGGGGTTACCAGTACATGAAGGACCCATAGAAAATTGACTATCTCGGGCTCAGAGGATAAAGGGTGAAGAAAATGTTGCAGTGAACTACAAGGACTTTTTTATGTCTCCTCTAGATTCAAGGAAGAACTTCATATATTCAAAGCACAGGTTGAATGACCTCCCTAGTTGGAAAAGAAGAGTCTGGAGGAATGTTTCTCTAATTTCTAGTTTATAAAGATGAATAAAGTGTTTCTTAAAGGATGTAGAAATACTTCAAGAAGAAAGCAAATAAGCCAAAGAATAAAAAAATTCTTTCAATAGAATTAGAAGACAGAAGAATATGAATCAAAAAGGAGAGAAGAAGAGATATTGAAATGTTGGTAATAAATTTAATCAGCCTTTTCTCCCATGGGAGTTGATCTGGACCATCTTAGCAGGAAGCAGATTTCAAGCTCCATAGATAATGAGGATTCACTGGTTCTGCAAGGAGGTCCCTGTAGAAGGGTACAAAGGTTTCTATCTACACATTCACCTGATATAAAACAGAGAAGTGATGCTGTCTTCTCAGAGTGTACTTCTGAGGCATGATGGATAGCATTGTGAGACTTGGCAAACATTCTGACTCTCCACTACCCGCTGTTGGTATTCATGAAGGTATAAACATCACAACATCACAATGAAAATAAAATATCTTTAGAGTCATAGTCACTAGGCTTGAAACTGATGTTTCTGCAGGTTCAGTTGGTGTTTTCCTCCTTGCCACCGCAGACTAAATAGCGTTAAAAGGAAAAAAAGTTTATATTTCTATGTCTATTGTCATTCAACAAGCATTTGTTAATCACTATGTGATAGCCACTGAATTAAAACCTAGGGGATACAAAGAGAGGGCAAAAGATAGTTCCTGCTCTTGAAGAGTTCCCAATCTAATGGGGAAGACAAATGCAAAGCACTATGTACAAATAAGATATATTCAGAATAAAGAGTCTTCAAGATGTTAGCCTATGAGTTTGAATCTGGTTCTTGAGTATAATTTTAAAATGCCTTTTTAAAAAGATGGCTTATAAACACTAAGAAATGGAAATAGTGATCACATCTGCTTTTTTGACAGCGTTACTAGTCAGCAAGACAGTTAACAAAGTTGTTCATTATAGCCTTGTATACAAGATGGATATCTATAGATTGGATGAATGTACTGCTGTTTTAAAAGGTGACTGAACAGCTAACCCAAAGGATACTAATTAATGGAATAAATTCTTCTTTAAAGTAAGTCTACAGTAAAGAGGCTTAGAAATTTATCATTGGCCTAAATATTTTTATTGATGAATACAATAAAAGTTTGAGTGCAAATTTACCAAATTTGTAAGTAATACAAAGCTAGACAAACCCACCATTTAAGTGAAAGAATCAAGATTCTAAAGGTTTTTAATAAATATGAATAATGGGTCAAATCTTAATAAAATGAAATTTAATATGCCAGAGTCCTACACTGACAATACATACAAACAATAGTATGGTGAGAGGAACAGAAAGGCATCATATGAAAAAGGTTTAGAGATTTTATGAATATTTTATAGAACAGTGGAAATGCATAATTATAAATGGGCACGATGAGTCTGAGTAGAAGGTCACCAGTTTATACATCAGAAATGACCGTCAGAATATTGGCTATAGAATGCTACTCCAAAATATACTTCTATCTAAAGAGCAGAGTCAGCAATTAGGAGGGCAAAATCAACCTGAGAGTTGCAAGCTAATAACTACAAATTTTAATTATGCATAACTAACTGGCCCTTCTCCTGAGACCACTGTGACCTGAGACAGGCATGACTGAAAAAAGAACAAATGGCCAAGAAGGTGCTTTCAAGGGTACAGCTATTAGTGACCTTGTGCCCCAGATTTATCCTTGTGATCAGAGACTCTCTAATAGCTAAGGCAATACATTTTGGCATATACACATTTTCTATAGACATAAATACACAAATAAAAATATATATGCACAATACTCAAGTATACTAGATACCCCCAGATCCAGAGCTATTCCACAAAGAGGTCCCACTTGACTCTCCATCTTTAAACAGACAAACTTGGTTGGTCTGTAATGGAAATACAATGGACCAACCTTTTATACTAGGAAAGGATCTCTATTTCTCCTAGATTTTTTGAGCTAACTGTAGGGAATTCAAGTGTGTGAGAGAGACAGATGTAGTCTTTATGGCCACAATCTAAAGGTTCTGCTTTGCAGCCCCTACTGCTCAGTTACATTGGTTTCTTTACTCTGTCACTACTATTTTTTTGTCTGTTATGTTGAGGCAGAATATATTGATAGCTTACTAAAAATATAAAATTTAAGAAGATATTAGTAAATTTCTATTATATGTAAGTCACTGGAGTAGTCGCTTAGTAAACTGTGGTTAGAATTTAATATATGGAGTCCTACTAGACCACACTTCCCTCAAAAAGTTATATTTGCCTAAGAAAACACATCTCTGTTTATCCACAAGGAGAACTCATTCACCTAGAAGAACGTGACCCATTCTTTCACCTTTAGAATTATTCATTTATACCACATCATACTATATTGAATACATGTTGTAATGAATCATTTTTGAAAGGAAAATGATAATGGCTATCACAAAAGAAGCATGTAATGAAGAACTGTTATGAAATATGACAAACTGACCTCAGACTATTCTCTGGAGATGTAGGGAAGAAGGATCTGTTTTATGGCATATCTATTGTTGCTTCTTGGTAACAAATTAGGCTACACACACACACATATGAAAATGTAGACTTTTCAGAACAGAATTCACTACTATTCTCTACAACTTCTCTGTACTTTCCTAAGAAATGATGGAGCAAACAGCAGCATTGGAGGAAAGTATGGGGATGGAGGAGAATGACCAGCAATTATTCTTGCTGAAACACATGCAAATGAGTAATTAATTGTAATACTTCAGTCACCAGTGAAGTCAAAAGGTAAATTGAGTGTGATCAAATAGTCAGTCAATCAAGCATTTATTAAATATCTACTATGTGCCAATGACTATGCTAGGTGCTTGGGACACGAGTAGAAAGAATGAAATCCTTGCTCACAAAGAGCTTATAATAGAGAATAATTTCCTTCCAAAGTATATACAACACAAATATAAAGTGAGTAAATACAAATATTATAATAGTTACACATAAGACATTTTGAGAGGAAGAGTAATTGAAAAGGATGCAGAAAGGCTTCATGCAGAAGATGGTGCTTGGGCTGCATTGTAAAGGAGAAAAGAGACACTGAGGCAGAAATAAGAGCTCTGGGCATGGGAGCCAGCCATGGCAAAAAGGTACAGAGAAAGAATATAGAGTGAGTAAGAAACAGAAGAAGGCCAGCTTGGCTGGAAAGCAGAGCAGGAGGTTGGAGAAGAGAGGTTTGGGAAACCAGTAATAACCAATGGAAAGACATATTGGGGGTAAATTACATGGTCTTTAAACACTAAAAGAGAATTTATATTTTAGTTATAAGGCAATGGGAAGTCCCTGAATTTGGTTAAATTGGACAATCACAGGTACATGGTGCACTGGATAGTGTCAAGCCTAGTCAGGAAAATTAATCTTCCTATTTTCAAATCTGGCCTCAAACATTTCCTAGATTTGCCAAGAAAACCCCAAATGAGGTCACAAAGAATCAGACATGACTGAAATAAATGAACAACAAAAAATGAGACTCACACAGAAAAAGCTATAATGAAGGAAAATTATTTTAGCAGCAGCGTGGGGGATAGCCAATAGAGTAGGGAGAAACTTTGGACTTCCAATGGAAAGTAGAAAAGTTTTGTTGAATCACATTTAGTCTCTTTTTTGATAGACCTACTCATGTATTCCTTCAAGTGTTTTGGGAAAAGAGGGAAAGATCAGCATGTAAAAGTTCTATACAGACTGGGGTCCTTTTAACCCAAGTATGACCACACAAGTCACGGAATCCTTAGGACTGAAATATACCTTTGAGATAATAAGAACAAATCCAACAAGCTGAACATTTATTAAGTATCTAATACTGGTGAGGCACTCTGTTACTTTGGGGCTAGAAAGAAAAAAAATAATAAAAGTTCCTACCCTTAAAAAAAGAATCTGTTCTGGGGAAGGGACTACAGAAAAGGTATGAATGGGAAGAAGAATTTTTTCATTTTATGGATTAGAGAGACTTGAGAGATGATAGGATCTCCTTGATTTCACAAAGCTAGTTAGTGCCTCAGGTAAGACTAGAACCTTATCTGATGCTTTCTTTGATACCAGGCTAATCTACATTTCCTAAAACATTCTGAGATGTATCCATATAGAAATCTTCCTGTGTAGAAAGGGTACAAAGTTAGAAAGTCATTGCTGGTTTCTCTAAATGTTAAGAAAAGGCATGAAGGAAAACCACAGTTGAAAAATTCTATTTCCTTCTGCAAATTCTTTCCTTCTCATCACTTTAATCCCCTCCTTTTTTTACTCTGGAATTCATTGATAAAGGCATAGAAAGAGAGAAAATCCTAGGCATTTGATCTCTTTCTCTTCCAAAATAATGAATCAAAATATATTTAACTTATTATGCATTTTAAAATATATTTTTATTTAGTTCACTTGACTTCTGTGCATTGGAAAGCCCTTGGATTTCTTTTATCCCCCATCTAATCATGTAATCGAAATATTAGTGCATCTCGGCAGGGAACATACCATCCACCTCTTCCTACAATCTGAAATCCATTTTATTAGACTGCTCTTATGAGGTTTCTTCTCCCTTTCCTCAGTCCCATTAATCCCTAAACTCTTCTCAGCAGGATCTAGCTAACTATCTCTTAATGCTGTTACTTGTGAGTTGCCATTTATCATGGAGGCTGATGTCAGGACCCTGGTGATTTCAGGAAAGAGCTACAGCAGACATTCCTCAGTAATTAGCTATAGATTCGGTGTTGGTTGTCTTCACCACCAACCTCTTCAAAGTAAAATACCTGTCAAGGAACTTGGCTTTTTCTCTTCTGGGATATAACTTATGTGAGAGAGCCTCATCACTTTCAACTATTAGCCAGAATAAGAACAAAGCTAAATATGTTATTTAGAGACTAAGTGATGAGGCAAAGGAAGATTACATCCTTAAAATATATCATTACTGTAATTAACGAGGGACAGACCAAGGAGGACTCGGTCGTAGATAGGAACATTTGGAGAATATTCTTCTGGAAGAATCTGATGTCATAAAGCAAAGGGACCCAGCACTCCACCTCAAAATATATACAGGCATCCCTTACACATTGCAGAAGTTAGAGGTATGGTACCCCCTACAATCTAGAAAATCCATATAAAATTTTTGGCCCTCCATACTAAAGAAGTCTGGATTTTTTTCTTTTCATTTTATGGAGTGTTTACAGTACTTTATTGCAAATTTTAGGGTTAAGTACAGATTTTTTAATTAAAACACATTTTAATTTTTATTTTTTGTGTGCTATCTACTAGCCTAAGCATGTCTTCTGCAACTTCAGAAAAACTCTCAAAAAATTCTCATTTATTTCTTATGCCCAAGATGAGGAAGGAATACCTGTATAATTGTCTATGGCTGACTCTGGTTCATTAACTGTGTGGGAAAGAAGCTGACTGGTGATTACACCTGAGCTGGAACTAGATAGGAATTCGAAGAGAATCAATTGCTGTTCATTCTCTCTCTCTTCACCCCCCCTCCCTCCCTTCCCTACTTCCCTCTACCCCCCACTCCAACCTGGCTAGAGAATTGGTCAACTTTGCCCACTTAGTTCAACACAAAACCATAACTAGAAGGCTCTGAAATTACTTCTAAACTTTAGGTGAAGGAATATTGGAGATTAGAACTAGGTTAAAACCTTGTGAATGCTGAAGGACTGAGTGAGCAGGAGGTCCAAGTCCAAGAATGGCAATCAATGCTCTTTCCCTCTAGTTTGCAAAACACCTAAAGAAATACATGAGTTGGAGTGAGAGCTACCAGCATCTATTATAGGTGAGTTTTCCTCCTGATTGGCCTGACACTATACATTATTTGGTCCTCCTCTGGCAGTCCTAACTGGTGGATGTTTTAATGAGGAAGTAGGGTTGTGTTCTCAGCTCTGTCCCTATAACTTCATTATTGAGAGGGGAAGAACAACTCTTCAGGAGGGAGGATCCCTACAGTTTTACTACGACTTTGAAATGTGGCTGACCCACAACTTTTTGGCACTTAAGAAATGGAATACTAGCTGGTTTATGAACTTTCCCCAGCTTTCCCTAGCAATCTTTGGCTAGAAAAACATAAGCTATCTCAAAGTCTGCAATGACTAAATTTCTTCTATTGTAGATGGTCACTCCAAAAATTTAGGATGGGAAGAGCAAAGCCAAAAATGGTGCTTTATGCTCAGGCTGGTTTTTGTTTATAGGATAAACAAAAAGTAAAGGTCCATGTCCAGGCAGATGGGGTGCAGGGGGAAAAGCAGTTGGGAATAGATTACATTCCTCAGCTACCCCCTTTAGGAAATGCCTAACCTTCAGAGGTTAAGAGTATGAGGAAATGGATAATTTCACCTAGAAATATTGGTAACAAGTAATATAATACACCAATAATTTTTCTCAGTATATATATATGTGTGTGTGTGTGTGTGTGTGTGTGTGTGTGTGTGTGTATACATATATAAATGGTCTTTGACCTCAGAACTTAAGTTCTACTGATGGATATAACATGTACACAGTAAAGTGTAAAATATCTACAAAGTAATACAAAATAATTTTGAGTAGAAAAAGCACTAAAAACATATGGAATAGGTAATCATAAAAGGCTTTATGTCAGAGGCACTTTGAAGGAGGCTAGAAATTCTCTGAGTCAGAGGAAAAGGAGGAATGAATTTGACCCATCAATTTTCATAATGAAAACAAAAGACAACTTAGTTAGTAAACTCTAAACTTACTTGCCAAGTGGAAAGGTACAACAGCCAAGGGCAATATAGATTTAAAATATAAACTTGTTTATTAAATATTACAGACAAAAAGAATGGAAAATTACAAATATTATGATCTAATAAAAAGAGAAATTGTGGTAGGATAAACTAGTTTAAATAAAGCTTGGAAGGATCCAACTAAATAAAGTCACCCCAAGAGAATTTAAGGATGAAGCTGAAAGGAAAATAAACAGACAAAAGATGGGGAAAGACCAACAAAGATTTTTATAACAAACTTTCTTGAATTTCAAGAACAGAATGCTTTCCATATCTGGATTCTAACTAACATCACAGTTCCAGATGTGATTGTACAGTAATTTAATGATGCTAATGAGGAAATCAAAGAAGGGGAAAGCAGATGAATTAGACCAACTACACACAGAGAAGGCTGAGGGTGTTGAAGGATATATTCTTGAGGTATCTGAAGGAAGGAAAGATGCCAAAGGCATGGAGGGAAGGAGTCTCAGAATATATTATTGACTAAAAAAGGTTACTGAGAAAACAATAGCTTAATTGTTGTTAATGGAAAAAAAGTAATAGTTATCACCGATGCCTGATTTCACATATGTGTGTATGTATATATATATATATATATATATATATATACATATATATATATATATATATAATTTTTATGAGAATCACCCAGACATACATCAAAGGCATCCTTGATAAGAGTACTTGAATCAGAGTTTCACAAGTGATATTATACAACACGTTACATTTTTACCACTACACAACAGAATGAAAAATGAAGAGAGAATACAAGATACTACTGTGCTCAGTGTTAACTATAAAAGCACATTTATTTTAATACGGCAAAATATTACATTGAAGGGTCTCTTCCAATAAGGCACATCTAATGCATGTCAAAATTATATATGATTCTTTGATATGACAAAGACAAACTAATTTTCTTGATTTTTAATCATTAATAAAAGTTGAGTCATAAAATAAAGTTAAAGCTCATCAAAGGTATTCACCATTAGCATGGAAGAATTTCAGGAAAGAATTCACATGAAAGGGAAGTTGTCTATACATAGTAGATTTTCTAGCTATTTATGTTTGTGCATGATATTGTGTTAATTTTATTAACCCTTGGAATAATGTAAAATTTCCAAAAAGAGATCCATATCAGTAAGAGTTTGGCCTTATTATCAACAAAAGAAAACCTGATGAAAGACCTATTATTCATTTGGATGAGACTAAAGAATGACAGGAGCTAATAATATTGTGGGTCCTGATAATTGGGCCAATCATTCCAAAAACATAGAGAATTATGATAAGAAATTATCTAAAATGTTTTTATCCTAAGATCATGATAAACACATTAAATATAAAAAAACACAAAAATAAGATAATACTAGGTATATACCCCAACAAGGTTAATAATAAAAAAGGTCTGAAATACAAAACAATATTTATAACATTTTTGGCTGTAGCATAGAACTGGAAACTAAGAAAATGCCCAACAATTAGGAAATGGTTAAATAAATTGTGCTACATGAATGTAATAGAATATTAATCTGTAAAACATAAATGGCAGCCAGGTGGTGTAGTGGATATAGGGCCAGGCCTTAAGTCATGTAGAATCATTGTCCTAAATTCAAATCTGATCTCAGACATTACTAATTATATGACTTTGGGCAAATCACTTAACCCTATTTATACCACTTTACTCAACTGTAAAATGAGTTGGAGAAGAAAATGGCCCATTCCATTATCTTTGCCAAGAAAACTTCAAGTGGGACTATGAAGAGTCAGACCTGACTGAAAGAACCTGGAGTGGGGAAGACCTAAGTTCAACTCTAGCCTCGGAAATTTATCAGCTGTGTGACCCTGGGCAAGTTACCTAACCCTGTTTGCCTCAGTTTCCTCATCTGTAAAATGATCTGGAGAAAGAAACGGCAAACCATCCCAATATCTTTGAAAACCCTCAATAGGGTCACAAAAATACCAACATGATTGAACACCAATTTGATAATATTGCTTTAATAAAATATCACAAGAGCTAAAGAATTAAAATTAAGAATCACTAAGAAAGTCAAAGGTGAGATTTTTGGTGGGTTTGAAGAGGCTATAAACTAGGTAGCAAATACTGTCAAAATGAAAAAGCAGATCGGCTGGTCATGTGTTCAGAAAGATGATGAAGAGTCTGTGCATCCCATTAGCATTGTAGAGAAGACAAAATAATGCAAGGAAGGCCCTCAGCACATTGCCCTTAAGGTAAATTTATGAGAAGACATTAAGAGAAATTCTACATGATGGGAAGGTCTGGATAGAAGGTATGGACCCATATCATTGGAGGAAATAACTGTAACAATGACAGAAATCTACATGACTATTTTATGCAATTTTTTACAGATGATTAAATAAGGAGGCCCAAAAGATCCAAGGTCTGTCACAGATGCTAAATGGCAAAGCAGGTACGACCTTGGTCTTCTAATTCCTATTTATTTATATAGAGGATCTGTTACCATAATCATTGAAAATTTTCATAAATAAGATCATAGGATACAGTTATAAAAACAACCAAAAAGTAAACATTTCAATTTTTCCTTAGTCAGTACCAGATTATTTGTTTTTATTTTAATGTTTAATTTTCCCAATTACATGTAATAACAATTTTCAACATATGTTTCCCAAAATTATAGTATCCAAATTGCCTCTGTCCCTCCCTTTCCCCCTCCTAGATATGGCAAGCAATTTTGATACAAATGAGCATTTATTAGAAACATAATAACAACATTAAATATAAAAAACACAAAAATAAAATAAATATTAAAATTAAACAAAACAAGGTGCTAGGTGCTAAGAATACAAAGATAAAAAATGTTTACTGTCTCTTGGGAAATATGATATGTTCACATGGGATTACATCTATATTAGGAGGCACTAATATAAACCACTAAAGTGATCTGGCCACGTGAGGTGAATCTGGAAAGAAGGTCAATACTCAAAGACAGGGAAGTAAGAAGAGAGCACATTTCAGAAGTTAGAGGCAGTCAATGAAAAGGGGATGACAAATCCTGGAATAACCAATATAAAGGAACACAGAATGAATAAAGAAGAAGAATGTGGAGTGAGCATGCAAAGGTAGGCAGAAGCTTACTTTCAGTTCCAATCTGGAAAGGTTGTATTTTTCTTAAGAGAAAACAAGGAGTCATTGAAGATTCCCAAGCAGGAAAGTAATTTTTGCTTTAGGAAAAGCCTGCTGATAGTGTGATGAAAGATAGATAAGAGGGAAGAAGGAATTATGAGATCATTTACCTAATCCCCATCACATGAGACAGTGGTGCCCCAGGGAAAATTCTGGTTTACCTAAGGTCTCATAGATAGCAAGAGGATAAAAGGCAGAGCCCTTTGACTCCAAATAATACTTGTACCTTTTCCACTCTTTCAGCATTTGGGATCTTTTAACTCCAGGTTTTTTTAATTATTTTTGATGAAAGGGTTTGTTTTCCTTTGGAATTTTGAAATCTTCTGTGGGGAAGAATTAACTTGAGCTTTTACAAATTTATATTAGAACTTTAGGAAGTCTTTCAATTACATACTCATGCTCTATCTGACAAAGGTCTTAGTTACAACGAAGAACAGTCAATTCATCTTAGATATTAAACACTTTGATTTTGGAAATAAGTTGTAGTCAATCTATCTACCTATTTTTCTATTTATTTAGTTAGTGAGACCAAATCTTTAATTAGGAAAACAGTGCTCAATAGTCGGCTGCCACACAGAGTCAAGTACGTCATTCCACACAGAGCCAAAGCTCTGGGACTCTGGGGGCAGTGTCTCTGGGCAAACCCACCACCATAGATGATTTTCCAAAGAATAATAAAACACAGAGGTCTTACATACCTTTGGGTCAATTTATTAGGGCAAACATACAATATCAGTTATAAACAGGCTTGGAAAGAGACTGTATAGCCAGAGGCTGGGCTAAAATGGATGCAAAAGGAAGAGTCCAGCTGAGGGATGGGCTACCTGGAAGAGGACTTCAAAGACAATCTACTAATCCCAGGTAACCTGTGACCATTAAATCCTTTCAAGTTTGTTATTCAGTCAGAGATAATGTCAATCTGGGACATCCCTCAAGGCAAATAAATTCCCAAGGGATCAGGGCAAATTTGGGGTTTCCAAAAATCAAGTTGACCAAGCCAGCTGTAGTCTATTTAGAAAAGAGGTATCAAACTCAAATGGAAACAGGGGGACTATTTGTGTCCAACAAGTGGGAGAACCTTCAAACTCATATTGGTCTAATCAATGATGGTCAGACATGCTGTACATTGACCCTAACAAAGGGATGTCATTTTGGTCTTCTTTGAGTATGAAGGACAACAACCAACCCAAGGATTCCTGAGGGCTGCATCTGAACTTTTAAAAACCACACATTAATATTATCTCTGTTTTATTTTACTTGTATTTACTTTGTTCAATATTTCTAAATTTCACATTAATCTGATTTTGCCCATATTCAGCACTATTGTGAGCCTGCCAATGTGCCACAAGTTTGACATCTCTGATTTGGAATATAGAACAGATGGAATGGTAGATTACCTTGTCAAAGACCCTCATAATAAAATAACATGAGGAACCTGAGGTCCACAAAACGTAGCATCACTTGACCAAGGTCATATAAAGTAGCAGAATATTTATTTAAACTCAGGTCTGTTAAATCTAAATCCAGTATCCTTTCCATTATACCCTGAAGAATGATGGTAGAATGAGGTTTTTAGGGATACTGAATTGTGCTAATTGGTTAAGTCTGTCCTCTTGTTTCTAAATCGAGGTGAGAAAAAAAGTCAAAAGAAAAGGGAAGCATGATTTCAGTCATGTTAATACCTTCTCAGGGATTCTTTTTGTTTACATTATTTAATTTTATCAGGTCCTCCTCCTCCCCTTTAAAAAATGTGTTAGAGCTGGATGAGACTTATGATTTATCTGGTCCAATCTGTTCAGTTTTTTTTAAATAAGTCTCAGAAATGTTATATAACTAACCCAAGGTTCCACAGATTTTTATTGGCTAAGTCCCCACGCTCATGATTTTACAGACATATCAGGTTTCACAATGTTTTATCCTTGATATTCCCATATGAAGTCAAGAAGAAAAATTAATGTTTTCCAGGTGGCTAAATCCATTTAGAAAACTTGGTTACTCATTACTTTGCTTAATGTTAGAGTTTGAATGAAAGGTTCCAGAACATCTATTATTGAGAGCAAAGAAGAATAGGAAAGCTTCCCCTGTTCACAGATTCCTGTGGAATGCAATAGTTTTCTGAAATATTCTTTAAACATACCCAGTGCTTTTCTGTCCTATTGCCTTTGCTTCTCCCCAAAACATCCTCTCCCCTCATCCTTGATAGGATAGGTATGGGGGATGGATCTGTGGTTTCATTTGTATAGGGAATTCTCAGGTAAGAAAACTCCAAATTGATATAGTCTAGCACCTTCTGGGCTCTCTGGGAAGTTAAGGGTGTTGACTAGTTTCAAACATTCTAAACATGTCCAAGGTAGGAATTCAACAGAGGTCTTCCTGGTTTCTAGGCTGGATCTCTATTAACTATATAATACTGTTTTCTCCTTCAAAATTCATCTCTTTGGTAGAGCATGACCTAAACCAATTATACTTTTGTTCATTCTTCTAAATCCCCATAGCACTTGTATTGTATTTAGTATATTTATAGAATAGGGATAGGGATTGGATTTGGAATAGAATATGACACATAGCCTGCTTTATATTCTAACTATTCAGGTATTCAGGCATACCTCATTCCAGGGATTCCCAATCAATATAGTTTCATGATAACCATGTTAATATAAGTCCAACCATAATACTGGAAAATCCTGAGGTGATCTCCAGAGACCAGATAACATCCCCCTTAGAAAACCTGAATACTCATGCCAATATCAGTTGCTAAGTAAGCCTAAGATGGTGCCAGGAACTAACAAAAGGCATCTCTTCCACGATGAACACACAGTTTGCTTTTGAGCGCTGGTCATGCCTCCATGATCCCAAGAGAGCCCAAGCCATCTTCCTCCCCAAGACTGCTATAGACACCAATGGTTATATGTGGTATAAATTTCCTTTATACTTACTTGCCATGTAACAATCCCTTGGAACTCTGGAGCAGAAAAGGGTTGGAAGCTATAGAGAAAGATGTGTTTATATAACCATAGCTGAGCTCCATAGTGTAATAGTGAGGGGAAATTAAAAGATGAAGGAACCAGAGAGCAGCTGTTTTTTAGGACTGAGTTCTGTGTGACACTTCCTCTTCCTCCACTAGGCTGAGCAGCTTTAATGGAGTCAGTCAGGCCAGAGGGTAGTTTTCCTTCTAAACTTGATGGATTGAAATTCCCCTTCTATTACATAGACTCTGAATCAATTCTGATATAATTCAAAGTATCTAATTTATTTGAAAGGAAGGGAAAGGGTAGAAAGAAGGAGGAAGGTCCCTACTATTTCCATCCTAACTACAATTCTTGAAGGCTTAGCCAAGGAAAACCTCTTCAAGGAATATGTCTTTGAGTTCCCCTAAGGGAAAATATAGTCTCTATTCTAAGGGTTGTCTTCAGTTGGACAAGAAATTTCATTCAACTCAGTTCAGACAAAAGGGTTTGAGAAGAGTATTTCTCCTACCCAGCTCTCTCAGAGTCCTAGATAAGAAGACCAGAAATCTTCCTCTCTCTGGTTCCAACTGTTTGAACTTGAAACTCTCCCATCCCCCCATAGGCCCTCTGAATGTTCCATTTGCCCCTCCAGAAGCATCTTCTTCAATTTTCAGATTTCCTTTGTTTTCGGTCATTCCTTTTTTCACAATAGGAACAATTATTTAATTTAAGAAACATGTTCCAAAGATGCAAGAATTCAGTAAAAAACAAAACAAAACAGTTTTTAACTTTGTGCTCTATTATATTATTTCACTTAATATTGTATTTTTGTGGAACTAATTAATGAGAGTCAATGGACTATATCTGTACTTGACTTCTTCATCCATACAATATATGAGTCATGCTTGACTCTTTGTGATCTTATGAGCTCATCCATCGGGGTTTCTGGGCAAAGATACTAGAATGATTTACCATTTCTTTCTTCAAGTATCCCCATTTCATAGGTCAACTTTGAACTCAGATCATTCTGACTTCAGGCCCAGTGTTCTCTCCAGACAACCACCTAGCTGCAACATTCTGTATATGTATGTATATACTTATATGCATATACATATATGTATATTACAGATACATGTACACATATACATGTGTGTGGGTAGAGAGAGGGAGAGACAGAGACAGAGACAGAGAGAAAGAAATAGAGAAAGAGAAACAGAGAGAGACAGAAAGAGAAAGACAGAGAAAGGGGGAGGGAGAGAGAGAAAGAGAGAGCAAGAGAGAGAGAGACAGACAGACAGACAGACAGACAGAGATCTGAATTTACATCTGACCTCAAACACTCACTATACAATACTTGGCAAGTCACTTGATCCCTATTGCCCCATTTCCTGATCTTTATCCTTATCTGTATACATACATATATACAAACACACATACACAAATACACAGAAGCAACAGGAAAGTTACTGTATTTGATTTTATATTTAGTATCATATCACAAGTCATCACCAAGTTCCTTTTTAATCTAACACAATTCTCCCCTTGACAATTAAGCTAATTTCTTTTTTAAATCACTTTCTTCCTTACTAAGTATCCATTTCAAAGCAGAAGAACAGTAAGGGCTAGGCAATTAGGGTTAAATGACTTACCCAGGGTCACACCTCTAGAAAATATCTGAGGCCAAATTTAAACTCCCAGGACTTCCCCTCTCTAGGCCTGGCTCTCTTTCCACTAACCCACCTAACTTCCCCAAATAAATTTCTTAATATTCTGATATAGAATTACTTAGACTTTGCCCTTTCTTCTCCTTTAAAACAAAGTCCATCACTTATTTCAAAATATATTTCCAAATTCACTTGTTCTGAAAATCCTTTAATATCGATCCCACTTCACTCTGACCATCCAAGTCATGAGCTATTTCTATGATGATCAGTTTGTGCAATGTTTTTGCCTTAACATATTCCTTAATTGTCTCTCACATGTGAATTCCTTAATGCTGTCCATTTAAAGAAATATTATCCCATTTTCCTTCCTAATAAATTATTTACTTAGAGAAGCCAATTATTGTTTAACTGGGGTTCGAAGAGATGAAGTTATAATAAGGGACAGAGTAGGGATTCCCAGGGTAATTTTCTCTCTAACAAAAGAACAGATTGTGTTTGTTTCTACAGGTTTTGACTCTACCTGTACTTCTAATGCAGAACTCAGCTCACAAGCACCTGGACACTTAGATCTCATGAAGCTGTGACTGTGAGGACTAAAGATATAGAACATCCTTCTGTGCTAACTAATAGATTACAAATGACAATTGTATTCCTGTCTTTTATGAAGGCCATTTGCAAAATATATTTCTGCAGTTGGTGAAGGAACTAGGCTATTGTGGGCTGGGAAATTTTAAAAAATCCATATTTGGGATTCTGTAACTATGAGATTGAAATTCCTTAAGAAAGTCTGGGTGTCAACAAGAAGGTTGAATGCTATGGCTCTAGTGCAAACACAATATATTTCTTATGTGTCATCACTGATTGGAAACAATTACAATCTGTTCAAAGTAATGGCAGAGCTTTACCCGCACTGAGTGGAAACACAGTACTTAGACATACAGATAAACCTTCCTTTCTGAGGGGAAGATAGAAACAAATGAACACCAACAAAATCATCTCAACTCATCAAGTATAAAAGTGGATCGAAAAATAGACCTGATTAAAGGGATAGGGAAGGTAATTATATTTTGTTAAAAGGGACTTTAGACAATGAGGAAATATCATTAATCAACATGTATGCACCAAATAATATAGCACCCAAATTTCTAATGGAGAAACTAGGAGAATTGAAGGAAGAAATAGACAGTAAAACCATATTAGTGGGAGACTTAAACCAACCATTATCAAATTTAGATAAATCAAATCAAAAAATAAATAAGAAAGAGGTAAAAGAAGTGAATGAAATCTTAGAAAAATTGGAATTAATAGACATATGGAGAAAAATAAATAGGGATAAAAAGGAATACACCTTCTTCTCAGCACCACATGGCACATTCACAAAAATTGACCATACATTAGGTCACAGAAACATAGCACACAAATGCAGAAAAGCAGAAATAATGAATGCAGCCTTCTCAGATCACAAGGCAATAAAAATAATGATTAGTAATGGTACATGGAAAACCAAATCTAAAACCAATTGGAAATTAAACAATATGATACTCCAAAACCGTTTAGTTAAAGAAGAAATCATAGAAACAATTAATAATTTCATCAAGGAAAATGACAATGGCGAGACATCCTTTCAAACCTTTTGGGATGCAGCCAAAGCAGTAATCAGAGGTAAATTCATATCCCTGAATGCTTATATTAACAAACTAGGGAGAGCAGAGATCAATCAATTGGAAATGCAAATGAAAAAACTCGAAAGCAATCAAATTAAAACCCCCCAGCAGAAAACCAAACTAGAAATCCTAAAAATTAAGGGAGAAATTAATAAAATCGAAAGTGATAGAACTATTGATTTAATAAATAAGACAAGAAGCTGGTAGTTTGAAAAAACAAACAAAACAAACAAAAGTGGATCGAGAAGATCTTTGAACAAAAGAGAGTAGAAAACATTTATTCAAAATATGACTTCCATTAATTTCTATAAAAGTCATCAAACAACTCAAAAGAAATGCTGTTATTTAAAGTGTAACAATAATAGAAGACATCAGAAAATATCTTCATGTAATTCAGTTTTTTCATCAGGTAAAAGCACTAAATAAAATAGAAAACTCATGACCCTAAGCCCCCCTCCCACAATAGCCCTCTGTGACTGACAATACCAAATTTCCTTCAATGATCTTACTGGAGTATATTCGATCACTCTTTCCAGTATTGAGTCTGTTACTATGAGCTATATAGTAGCAGAATAATGCCTTTGTAAAAAAAAATGAACAATTGTGCATGGAGTTGAGAATCAATCGCAATAGGGGCAAACCACTATGAAGAGTAAGAAGAAGATTAAAACTTACTTATGATATCCATTTGTCAGCCAGCTACAAAGACTTCTAACTCCCAATTCAAGGTCTGGTCTAGACAGGAGAAAATAAACTGTTGTGCTTAGGGAAGGGACCAGAAAATACAGACACTAGTGCTATTTCAGTTAAAGGCACAATATGTAAAGGGTGATAACAGTAGTAGAGAATAAAAAAACTGACAAGGAAATGCAGGAATAAATCAAATTCTAAGATATGGCTCAGGAAATAGAAGATCAAGAAAAAAATTAAAGCAACATTAGTAGCGATCATAAAAAGTAAGGAATTGAGAATAAGACGGACAACAGAGAAATAAAGCAAATAAAGCAAGCTCTCATGTAGAAAATCCAACAAGGATACTTTTAAGGAAAGAAGAAAAAATAAGCACAGCAGCCAAAAAAGACCATAACACAATGAAGAAATATCATATAATGGTAAATGAATCACCCAGCAATGATTAAATCAAAATTACATATTATATTGTTGTCACAAAATGAATGAATAAAAAGAGTAACAAAAAGTCTATAATGCTTCAAAAGACAAAACGAAATTAAATGAAAATATGCTGGTGGAGGGAAAGGGTGGGAAGAAATAAGAGTAGTAACTGAAGATAGAAAAGAATAACTCAACAAGATAAATGAGAGAGTAGACAAATTAGAAAACACAGCAGAGGATATCACTAGACAAGAGAGCCTCTGAAAATGACAAAAACAGATGAAGAATTTAAAAGTATATATTTGGAAAATAAAAGTATATAACTAGAAGAAAAAACATAATCAAAGAAATATAGATTTGAAATGCCATAAGAGTTCCACACAGATCAACTGATCTTGAGAATAATACTCCTGTAACTATTTCAAGGACAATAACTCCCAGAAAATAACATGATTAAGTGAAAAGCCTGAATACAGTAACTTCAGGAATATTCAAGAAAATAGCTGGGGACAGCTGGTTATCTCAGAGGATTGAGAGCCAGGTCTAGAGATGAGAGATCCTTGGTTCAAATATGGCCACAGACATTTCCTACCTATGATCCTAGGCAAATTGCCTAACCCTCCTTGCATAGCCCTTACTGCTCTTCTGCTTTGGAATCAATCTAAGATGGAAAGTAAGGGTTTTTAAAAAAGAAAGAAAGAAAATAGCCACAGAATAACTGAACACAACACATACTAACATTGGCAGAACTCAAAAATCACTAACTCCAAGTTTCAATTACCAAAAGATCCAGTGGTTAAATTTAAAACTTTCAACATTAGGCAAAAATATCACAAATAATAAAGAGAAAAGCCTTTAATTTTTTAGTAAAATCTATTTTCAAAGCCTTGAACAATACTTTATCTACCGAAAGAGACAGAAACACAGAAAGGAGGCTCGGAAGGTACCACTAGAATAATATATTCTGCAAGGCTGAGCTTGTTGGTTAATGGAAATAAAAGGAACATCAATAACAATAGGGAATCACTCAAAATTATTTCTCCAAAATAATAAACATGAAAACAGATGATTTGATATATAAAAAAATACAAATGGGAAAAAATAACAAACTTAATGGAGTAAAAAAAGAATGTATAAACAATGAAACCAACTTTATCAGTTTAAAGTTTCTTTTAAAGGCTACTTTTTCCCTACAAACATAATTCCAGAGGACTAATAACAAAGAAGGGGAATATTAAATATACAGGATGACACATGCATTTTTGGACGTGGTCCATATGGGAGTTTATTTTTCTTGAATATATATATGTATATATATGTGTATATATATATATATATATATATATATATATAAAATAAGGGTTTTCTTTTTCAGTGATCAGGGAAGTTAGAAGAAAGTAAAATATTTACTAATTGAAAAAATGAGTTTAACAAATTCTATGTACACTTCAAGTCATACTTCAGGAGTCAACTAATTCATGAAGTCTTTCCAGTATTTTTTGTACCTCTTATATAATACAATTCTGTTTAGTATTATAATTATTTATTTACACATTATTTTCCCCATAAGACTAGAAGCTCCTTGAAAGTAAGAATGACATCACTTATATTTCTTTAGCGATTACCATAGTTTCTTAATCATAGGTGCTTAATAAATGTCCATAAGAAGAAAAGATGAGGAAAAGAAAAAAAAAGAGAAAGTTCAAGAGGAAGGAAGGAAGGAAGGAAGGAAGGAAGGAAGGAAGGAAGGAAGGAAGGAAGGAAGGAAGGAAGGAAGGAAGGAAGGAAGGAAGGAAGGAAGGAAGGAAGGAAGGAAGGAAGGAAGGAAGGAAGGAAGGAAGGAAGGAAGGAAAGAAGGGAGGGAGGGAGGGAGGGATGAGGGAGGGAGGGAGGAAGGAAGGAAGGAAGGAAGGAAGGAAAGAAGGGAGGGAGGGAGGGAGGGAGGGAGGGAGGGAGGAAGGAAGGAAGGAAGGAAGGAAGGAAGGAAGGAAGGAAGGAAGGAAGGAAGGAAGGAAGGAAGGAAGGAAGGAAGGGAGGGAGGGAGGGAGGGAGGGAGGGAGGGAGGGAGGAAGGAAGGAAGGAAGGAGAGGGGAGGGAAGGATACCGCTTTAATTTGTTAAGGTCAGTTAAGAACCTGCCCTATCACATCATATTCTAATTTAAGGATATGTTAGTACAAAAATACACAAATATCCAAGCTGTGAAAATGTAAGAAAACTAAGGCCCTATCCATTGGTGTTTTTTCTTAAAATGTAATTATACATGCACAGAAAGCCAGAATCTGAAAATCAGCAGGACAGCAGCCATCTCTGCTCCATTATTATCCCACCATCAGAATCCTGGCTGCATGAAGTGAGCCCAGGCATCAGGCTGAGAGACTCTAATTACCTTCAGACAGCAACAAAGCTGGCTTTCGCAGCAACTGGAAGTGCAAGAAGGCAGTTGGAACAGTCAATGCCCCATACAGAATGAGGCTCAGGGAAGGAGCCCATGACTTCATTGTAAGTTTGATTAGGTATATTTGGATGTAAATTCTTTACCTCCTCTCCACACCTCCTGCCCTTTCCACACACCCACACCTTGCTGGGTCTTATTCTCCATCAAATACAAAATGCCAACATTGTGAACCCATGCTCGAAAATTTCATAGAAAATCCATAATTTGTAATGTATCATGGAGCTGGGCTTCCATGTTTCAAATACATGCGTTCTTTGGTGTGAGCATGTCATTTGTATATCTTCAATCCAGAACATGAGTCTAAACTCTTTCATTCAATTTTAAATTCAATCATGTCCAAAGAATCGCCAAATTTCTAAATGCATCAAATAGTAGATTTCATCTTCTCATGAAAAGCCGGCTTTGGTGCAGAGATATAGACCCCATACTTCACATTTCCCACACTTGTAAGTTCACAATCTTCCCCAAGCCTTTTCTGGATTACTTACTAATAAAGCAGGGGATGTGCTTTGGTTTCTTGTTCCAACCACCACAAGAGATATAGAATAGAGGGACAAACAGAAGAAGCATTTCTTCCTTCAGTGATACCTGTTCCCTAAATCCCTAACAACTTTGGTGCAATGGATTAAAGAAGTGTTGCCTTTGGGTCCTGTCTCAGATAATGACTTAATGACCCTGGAGAAGTTACAATCCTCAGTTTCTTCAATTATAAAATGGAAAATAATGGCACCTTTCAAGGAGGTAGATATCTCAAATGAGGTAATACATGTAGAGATTGAAAACAAAAAAAAATGTTATTTGAAAAATGAGAGAGGTGGACAAATAGGCAAAAAGATGGGAAGGTAGTCAGTCAACTAGCAATGATTAAATACTTACCATGTGCCAAGCACTTGCTAAATTCTGGAGAGGCATGAGGCAGGTGAGTGTCTTAGTGAATAGAGAATGAGTCCTGGAAATGAGAGGTCCTGGACACACATCTGACCTCAGACACTTCCTAGCTGTATGACCCTGAGCAAGTCACTTAAACCCCATTGTTCAGCCCTTATCATCTGCTTTGGAACCAATAAATGGTATTAATTTTAAGAGGAAAGATGAGTGTTTAAAAAAAAAGATGATAGCAGAGAAAATATGGATCTGGATTCATGTCTTTTATCCAAAGAATTCCCTATACAAAAAGTGTCAGATTCAAAGGAGGCCAGCAATCTCCTGAGAGGAGCCTGAATCAAATTAAAATATATTTGGAAAATGTTTAATAAAATGAATAAAATTACAATCCAACATAGATAATGATAATTTGTGACTTTCTCGACCAATGTTACATTGCTTCCATTTGAAACTGGTGCCACTGCCTCATATTGTTGACTTTACAAGTCTTGTCCATATTCATGGTCAGAGAAAGAAGAGTATCTCGATGCTAGTTATAGGGGTTCTCTGGCTCTACAGATAGTCTATGGAGAAAACACTATCTTTGGAGGCAGAAGACCTGGGTTCAAATCCAAACTCAATCACTTAGGTCCCAAGAAAATGCAGGCACCTTACTTATCTGGACCTTAGACTTGTTGTTGCTGCTGTTGTGTTTAATCTGTAAAATGAGTGGTAGATCAGATAATCTCTAAGATATTTTCCAGCTTAAATCCCAAGACACTCTGATCCTTGAGGATTTAAGACTAGCTAGAGTACAATGGGAAACTATTTCCTTTTTTAAAATTTTATTTAATTAGATGATTTAGAATAATTGTCCATGGTTACAAGACTCATGTTCCTTCCCTCCCCTCAATCCCTTCCCATATATGATACACAATTCCACTGCATTTAACATATGCCATTGATCAAGACCCATTTCCTTATTATTAGTATTTGCACTAGGGTCATCTTTTAGAGTCCACTTTTCCAATCATAGCCCCACCTACCCATGTGATCAAACAGTTGTTTTTCTTCTCTGTTTCTTTTCTCACAGTTCTTCCTCTGGATGTGGATAGTGTTCTTTCTCATATGTCCCTCTAAATAGTTCTGAATCTTTGCATTGCTACTAGTAGATAAGTCCGGAAACTATTTCCTTTTGCCCTGACTTCCCAGACTACAATTGCCCTATAACTTATTGGGCAGGCACTGAATTTGTTTCGAAACCAAGAAACAACCATGTCTTTCATAACCACCAAGGGGACCTCTCCAAGCAACAGATGTAGGGCATGGGAGAACCATAGGGTGCCAATCAGCAACTGATTTCAAGGGGAATTTGTCAGACTCAATTGATGTATGATGAGTGGCTTATGTGCTCTAGATGGTAGATCAGCCCCAAACTATTATGATGTCACCACTTCACTTTCTCTTTTCAGTGGCAAATGATTCCTGTTCTTTTTCAATTTCTAACACAGACCCTTTATCTCCACCCACCCTAAAGTAATTTTCATTCTTTTTCTCTGACTCATCTCAAATTTCCACATATTGCTTTTAAAATGTAGAGCTGAAAATTAGACTCTAATAAGGAAGGACTTTATCAATGCTGAGCACAGTGGGAGAGGATTATATCATGATCTGTGTATGTTATACCTTGGTTAATACAGCCTAGGGTTAGCTCCACATTTCTTATAGAAACTGACATCCCTGAGAAAGAGGGAAAGGATTTCTTCTTACCTGTCTTTCCAGAAAACTCATTAGTAAATTCAGTTCCTTTTTTTTTTTAAATCACACCAGAGATAGTAAGTACTTATTTCTCTTTAGAACAATAACAAATCGCATGTTTTGTCAGAGAAATATCCTGTGTGTTGACAGTCTGGCTCATCTGCACATTGTGATTACACCCCTAAGCTTTACTCTGTCATGTCCAAGGAATACACAATGCCACAAGGCATGTCCACTCAAGGAGGAAACCTAATTCCAAACACTAAGACTCAAATCAAAGACTTTGCTTTTTTATTTGTATCCTCAGTGTTTATTACAGTGATAAGAACATAGCAATATTTTCATGAGTTTTCATTCATGCATTCATTCATTCATTGTATATGTTACTTGACATATATACATACATACTCTTAACTAGTCTCCAGATTTCAACAATTTTAATCTTGTAAGCTTAATACTTCCCCCATAATACGGGTTTTCTTTTAAACCTTTACCTTCCATTTTAGAATCATTGATTCCAAATCAGAAGAGCAGAAAGTGATAGTGTGAAGATTGGATTTAGCTCTCCCCTGACTGTGATAATGAAGGTACCGAGCTCTTCCTTTATTGTGAAGATTAAATTGTAATCCCCTGTCTATTTTTAGATTTTAATCCCCAAAGTGTTAACTCAGTATTTAAAGTAGATCTATCCATTTTAACTACAAAAAAGTGTTAACTAATGACAAAAGATGTGAGCATCCATTTCATACATTGAGTGGGCAGTATTGGAGAGGAGCATCTGCTGTGATTCGTAGACATAAAATTCCAGGGTAGTGACACAAGAGAAAAAGGTCTTTAAATAGAGGAAACAGAGGCACATGGAAATAGATCAAAGGATCAGTCACTCAGAGCTTGACAGGAGATCAGTGACTTGGGCTTGGAGTGAAGAAGAGTCACTCAGAGGAGAGACTACAAGAAGAGTCACTCAGAGGAGGACTAGAAGACAGACACTTGAGGAGAGACTGAAAGACAGACGCTTAGACTTGGAGTGAAAACACTTGGGTGTGGAACTGGCCCCTGGAGGAGCTCATGCAGGAGACCTTAGACTGCTTTCCTTTTAGATGGTCAACTTGGTGAGTATAAAGGCTGTTTCCTTGCCCTTTCTGGAGGTATGAACCCCTGAGAAAGGCCCATCATCTTGAGATTCCTTTCCCCTGGCTGGAGCTTAAAATTTCTGCCTGGCTCAGAGGAAGCTGGAGCTCTGCCTCTTTCTCTCTTCTGTTTTCTCTCTTCCTTAATATCTTCCCCCTATTGTAAAAATAAACTACTATATATTTCATTTATTTGAGTAATTCACTTTGGGATTTAGGAATTAAATCCCTAGAGACCACCAATTAAATATTCAGTCTAACCAAAAAATTTAACAATAGGCAATTGGAGTTAAGTGATTTGCCCTGGGTCACACAGCTAGGAAGTATCTAGGACCAAATTTCAAACCTATAACCTCCCATCTCTAGGCCTGGCTCTCAATCTAAACCATCTAGTATCACTACCCCCCATATATTAACAGACTCTCCTTGAATGATTTTAAGAGAATAAATCCCAACTGCATACAAATACTTGATTTTAAACTTTTTTATTATGTTATAAAACAAATGTTTTACATTTTTATTAATTTTTAAAAATCAATAATGGCAAGGATATGGAGAAAACAGAAAGAATCGTGGAAGTTACTACCTACTTCTAATAAGTGAAAAGATGTTAAATAGAAACCAATATTAATATATAAAATGCACTCTAAATTTTGAGCAATGAATTGATTTTTAAGCCTATGTCT
This sequence comes from Monodelphis domestica, assembly GCF_027887165.1. Lineage (NCBI taxonomy): Eukaryota > Metazoa > Chordata > Mammalia > Didelphimorphia > Didelphidae > Monodelphis > Monodelphis domestica. The sequence continues at coordinate 96,249,564 of NC_077234.1, read as the reverse complement.
TACTTATAACCAACAATTTAAGCAGAACAAGGGATACTTTCTCTAAAAAGGTCCCAAATGGCCCATTTGCTCCAGGAAAATATATGTCTCAGTTAATATCAAAATAATTGGATCACAAAACTTTTTTTTCACATTGACACGTAAAAGGTAAGATATCTAAAGGGATTTGCCTAATTGTGATAGATTTTGAATATGCTCACATATACATTTTTAAGACCCTAGAAGATATATTTATAAATTCACTAGTTAAGTGGCTTTTAACTTCACTTAAATTCACTGAACCTTAGTTTCTTCATCTCTTAAATGGGCATAATATTTATATATGCCTTACATGGATTGTGTAAGGATCAACAAATCAATCAAAAAACATTTATTTTCATTGTGCTATGTGCACAACCTACTATGTACCAGGCAATACAAAGGAGATTGCATTCCATTTGGTAGAGGTTTCTGATCTTTTTTATATGCTATAGACCCCTTTGGCAGTCTGGTGAAGCCTATAGTCTCCTTCTCAGACCAATGATTTTAAATGCTTGAAATAATATACAATTATATTGAAATAGAGTTATCAAAATATTATTTTTAAAAGAACCCCATGAACTCCAAGTTTAGAATGCTGGCCAATTATATGGAAAGACAATATCTCCACACATAAATATATACAAATTGTATGCAAAATAAATACAAAGTGATTTCTGCAGGAAGGCATTAGTAGCTGGGGAAAACAGGGAGGGAGGCAGAGCTTCAACTGAGCTTTAAAGGAAAGTAGGGATTCTGATATGAAAGTGAAGAAAAAATGCATTCCAGGCTTGCAGATGACCTTGCCAAAGCAAAATATTTGGAGTGTCTAGGGGAAAGACTTCCAGAAGTACTGATTAGACAAAAGAGTGCATCAAGGAAAGCTATGAATTATAAAGCAAGGGAAGTTAGGTTAGAGCCAGGCTGTGAAAAATTTTAAATACCAACAGAAAAGTGTGTGTTTGAACTTAGAATATATTGAGTTGAGCAGCAACAAGGTTAGACCTGAACTTCAGGACTATCACTGGAAGCTCTGCAGATCTAAGGACTGGATGAGGCTTGAGTCAGAGAGACTCATTAGGAGGTTTTTGCAACAGTCCAGGGGAAAGATGATAAAGTCCCAAACTAGGATGATGCTCCAAGACTGGAGAGAAGGGGACAGATACCAAATTTATTGTGGGCATAGAATCAACAAGTGAGGAATCAAGGATGATTGCACAGGTACAAGTCTGCATGACTACAAGGATGATTGTAGTGACAAACATACACACACAAACACACACACACACACATATATACTTATATCTCTGTGTGTGTGTATATACACACACACACACACACACACACACACACATCCTAGAGAGAACAAGAGAGAGACAGAGCAAGGGAAATTAACAGAGGGAGGGAGAGGAGGGAGGGAGGGAGGGGGAGAGAAAGAGGGAGAGAGAGAGAGAGAGAGAGAGAGAGAGAGAGAGAGAGAGAGAGAGAGAGAGAGAGAGAGAGAGAGAGAGAGAGAGAGAGAGAGAGAAGGAGGGAGGAAGGGAGAGTGGGAGAGAAGTAGAGGAAGAGAGCTTGAGAGAGGGGGTGAAGACAGAGAAGAGAGAGAAAGAGAGAGGGGGTGGGGAGGAAGGGAGGTAGAGGGAGAGAGGGGTAAGGAAATGGGGAAGGGAGGGAAGTAGAGAAAGAGAGATTGAGAGAGGGAGAGAAAAAGAGGAGAGAGAGACAGAGAGAGAGAGAGACAGAGAGAGACAGAGACAGAGAGAGACAGAGACAGAGAGAGACAAAGAGAGACAGAGAGAGACAGAGAAAGTGGAAGGGAGAGAAGGGTTTGTGTGGTTATCAAGGGATCTCAAGGTCTAAGTGAAGTTATTAAGGAAACAAATGAGTGACGTTCCCAGGGAATAAGATGACCAGAGATCTACTCCTTAAAGGACAAGAGGCCAGTGAGTCAGTAGGTGAGTAGGCAGGGGGTCTGTCCAAAAAAATTAAGAGAGCTAACCTGAGCAAAGAAACTTAAATATTGGTTTCCCTGTACTGTACACAGTTGGAATGATCATCTTAATGGAAGTCTTAAGTTGTGGCTAGAGAGAGTACTCATAATAAAATCCTAATACCATATCACACAAGAAGCTTTCCGGTGTTTAAAGATAAAGATGATGCTCCTTCAAATTCTCTTTTCCGAAGTCTAAAAATTACCAGGTGCTACACTTAAAGCAAATGCCATGGCGAGCCCCTGGAAGGGGTGAGTGTTTGGTTTGTTATCTTTTATGCTCAGCTCTAGGACAATGCCTTACACCCAAAGGTAATAAATAAGTGTATAGTGAGTGAACTGAATATGACATTATTTCTGGTGCCCCCACCCTTCTGTTTGCCCTCCTTGGGAAGTGCTCTAGCGGCTCACAACCCCCAAGGCAATGTGGTTCAGCCTGAGGGAAACATGCCCATGTAGTCTGACAATGACTGAAATACAACAAAGCATGCCATTTTATGTATCTTATTACATTTCTAATTAAAGAAAATCATTTCAACACACTGATATTATTTTAAGTCATCCAGTGCTGTCATCTAATAGAACTATGGCATAAGGTCTAAAGAACTAGATTTAGAGTCTAAAAGACCAGAATTCAAATCCTTTTTCAATTATTTATTAATTATAATATTATTAGCAAGTCACTTAGGAATTCTAAGTTTCCATTTCAACAATTGTAAAGTGGAGGCAATAATAGCTCTTAGTTCACAGGTGTGTTGTGAAGATCAAAATGAGATATTTTCTGTAAAGTGCTCTGTAATCCAAGAAATGCTATATAAATGTCAATGATTATTATTAATAATTACAATGGTTCTTAATATAATAATTTCTGACATTTATAGCATTAACTGCTAGAAATATTATCCTCATTTTAGAGTTGAATAACTGATGCTTAGTAAGGTAAAGTAATATAAACAACATTAAGTAATATATCACCCCCACTTCATTGGTTCCTACTCATTCCTAACACCCCATTTCAAATGCCAACTTCTTCATGAAATCTTCTAGGCTATACACACTGACATATACACATATAGATAGATATCCTGCTCTAATAGATCTCCTCTCCCCCTCTTGGACTTTACACTGCACTGAGTTTTGCAAACCTCTAAAATTCCCATATAGCATCATATATTATCATTATCTATATCTGTACAATTCCTTTCTTCCATACTGTAAACTCTATGACAGCAGGATACTGTTTCATCTCCTTTTTGTATTTTTTCAATACCTACTGCAATATTTTGTGCATATATACTTGCTGAATAAGAAAATTCATACCATCAGTAAATTGATAATTATACGATCTATAACTTTACCAAAATCACTGATAAAAACGTTGAACAGAACAGAATATAAAATCTTGCTTCATACTACAAGAATTACTCTCCAGGTAGATAAATTAATTTGCTTTCTTTGGATCTGGTCATTCAGCCACATTTAAATCTATCTAAAAGCACAATTACACAGCCATAGCACTTTTATCTTGGCCATAAGTATTAGGCCAAATTAAGGGACTTTGTCAAATATATCCTTGAAATCCAAATCTCCTGAGTTTATGGCTTTTCCCTGATCTACCTTGAGTCCAGTAGAACTATCAATTAAGCAAATAAGATTAGTCTATAATGATATGTTTCTGATAAATCTATGCTAACTTCTTTTTCTAAGAAGTTATGAACAATATCTTCAGTAATTAGAATTTTGTCAAGTGTCAATGTTAAGTTCATACTTTATAGAATATGCCTTTTTCCTGGCTTTTCGGGGTGGGGGGAAGGACCTCCAATTCTAAATCACCTCTTCCAATTTCAAAAATTCCTCAAAGGCCACCAAAACCCTTCAGCAATTATATCTGCACATTCTTTCAATGCCCTGAGATGTAATGAATCCATTTAGGGATACCAGATGGTTTCCTAATATCTCCTTATATTTCTTAGATTTCCATTTCCTCTTAATTAATTTTGTTCTCTTTAAATATAGAGATCATCCTCCTACCTAGAGAAAAGAAAGTAAAGTAGGATTGGTTTGTATCATCCATTATTACTGTTTCATTCACGCTCAACTTTCTTGTTTTTCCAGGCCACAGCAAGGATTTTTTTTTAAGTTCCTTTGTTATTCTTAGTATTGTTTATTCAGAGATTTAGCCCTCTTGACACTGTTCCTCCTGAACCATGCATGATCTATCTCTTTTTTTTTTATCCATTCTTGGTTATATGACCTAGATTAATTTTTACTGGTCCTTTTAAAATCCAAATTCATTGGAAAGCCTCTTCTAATGTGATACAGGTTCTTTTGACAATTTCTCCCTTATTTGTTCACAGTAATAAAATTCAAGATTCAGTCTTCAGAATTTCAGTCTTCATAGCCTCTCACTGTTCTTAAGCCAACTTTCCTTTAAGGACCTCAGACATTAGGATTTTCACCCCATCTTTTATGAAATTTTGGGAATCTCACTTTTTAAAAGTCTCACATACTCTAACTATATTCATTTTTCCTTTTCCTTTGTTACAAAAACTCTTTGATAATATGGTCACTTTCTCTTTAGGCTTTTATCAGTTGGATATCAAGCACCAATTTCTCTTTGGAGGATTCCCTAGGTCCAGCAATCCAGTTTATTATTGATAATAAATCACCTCTGCATTCCGGAGACTTAAGAAAGTTACCAGACTTATAGTTCAACTGAGTTTTTGGTTTGTTTTACTGTTCCTACTTCAATAAGCCAAACACAGGAAAAATTGCAGTTAGTGTAGAATTTTATGCTTAAAAGAAATGCAGACAATTAAAACAAAACAAAATTATTACAAAAGCCAAGAAAAAGACTCATATTTCCCAGGAAAGGAATTAAAACTTTTTTTAAATGAAGACAGCCTATATGATTTTAAGTTAACCAACTTAATATCCTGCCTTGAAATTTGTGAGAACTAACATTCTCAGCAGAATGAAGGTCTTGAGAGAACTGTGAAGAATATACTATCCTTTTCCCAAACCTTCCTCAAGGCAAATTCATAATCCAAAAGACAAAGTCAATGTCTGCAGAGCTATGGGGGAGAAAAAGGCTTCCCTAGTAGAAGTTATTCAATAATTACACCTTTGCCCATACAGGATATAAATACCTAGAAAATGATGATCAAGTCTTACTTTGTGTAATACATCTGACTTCATAATCTGCCAGCGATGTCTTTGATGTTCTGAAAAACATCAGTAACTATCATAATTAAATCCTCTCTAGTTATTCAGCTACATGACTTGGCTAATATTTCACACAATACCAGCAGAATAAGAGCCAACTAATTCCCAGACCTGCTAGTGTAATTGGATTAAAATTCCTACTAATTATTAGTTCAGAGGAGAATAGCAACCCCAATTCTGCTACCGGATCTCTGCCTAGAGTGACCTCCTCATCCATTTGCCTTTCTCTTACAGCCTGACTAATTTCTTTTCGCCAACACTCTTATACAGGTTTAAATCATAATCTCTGGTGGCCAAAAAAAAAAAAAGAAATGGAAAATTTGAGGCATAAAGAGTAAAGTACTCTGACTCAAAGTTAGCAGCAGTCTGAACCAGAAACATTTTGCAATTCTCCTGCCTATTAGAGTCACACTGGGGTTTCTGCATACATAGCAGACAGATGTGCTTAAAGTGTGCTTTTCTCCCTTACTGAATCACACCCATCGTTAAGTCTTGTTTTTCTAAAGTATAATGTATGTGCATGTGTGCACACACCCATATGTGGTATTCCCAAGGCAGGGAAAAAAAGCAACATTTTGAGGATGTACTGACATTCCTCTTCAAATAATCTGGCTAAGCAATCAACTGCTGGGAAACCGCAATCTGGTATGTAAAAAGAAGCTGACAATGGGGTGTTTCTTTCTCTCTCCCTGGATAATGACTTCTCATGCACAAGGATAAGAGGCGGAGGGAGTGACATCACAACCACCAGTCAAGCAATGGTCTTCCAGTGGATGTCAATGGCTATAACGTCTAAATCGGTTATAGTTGTGCAGTTCCCACTTCAATGAATTGAGCTGGTTTGGACTACTTCAAGGATTCTTCACCTGGGTTCCATAAAATTGATTTTTTAATATTTTGATAACTGTATTTTACCATCATTTGTTTCTTTTGTCTTCTCATATATTTTATTTTATGCATTTAAAATTATTGTCTTAAGAGTCCATAAGCTCCACCACACAAAGGATCCATGACATTAAAAAAATTAAGAAACCCATGTCTAGATGATTTCCAAAGTCCTCTCAAGCTTTTGAAGTTTGATTCTAGAAAGAAAAGGATTCTCATTTCTAAATTAAAATAAAATGTGTGTGTAGGTTTCATTACCCATGCAAAAGAGCAATCAAAAAAATTATCAAAACAAAATGTAGCCAAAAATCTATGGCAAAGAAGAGCAATTAGAAAACTAGTTTATAGTATTTTTCCAAATTCATGACTTTTTTCTATTTATATAATTCTTCATTCCAAAGAGTTAAGTGTGAGTTTGGTTGTGAATATTTTAGCTACATATAGTAGATTTTTATGCAGACTTTGAGGGAGTTGCCTATCCTTTGGCAATTAAAGCCCTACCTTGCTACAATGAGCATGGGGCTAGATCTGAGATCTTGGAGAGAGAACTGACTAAAGTGGTGGTTTGGGGGAAAAGACAAGAAATGAAGGCTTACAACAGATCAGCCAAGAAGGAATACAAAAAGACCAGAGGCAAAAGGCCAAGATGTGCTTATAACAGAGAAGTGAGCCTGAGAGCTGACTGGACATGAGATCCAGACAAAAATTATAGTAAAGACAAAGCAATAAATCATCAGGATAGGATGAAGAGGTTGGACCAAATGATCTCAGAGGTTCGTTTCAGTTCTAAATCCTTAATCCTATGAAACAAAGAGAAAAAAATCCAGAGCATGTATAAAGAGCCCAGGGCCATTTGTTTCCCTCATTTGGGTTTATCTGCACTCTTCAAGCCAGTTCTACAAAGTTACCCCAAAACAGATAACAGATACTTGCTAGGGATAGAATGGCTTTTCCATATGTAAGGCAGCTCTGTTAGGTGTAGCAGAGACAAGAGAAATAAGAGAAATAGGCAAGGGCAAAGTGGAGAATGAGGCGAGGGCAGCAGCAAAGAAGAGATATGGGCAGTGTGGGAGGGATGGACTGGAGGCAATAGATGAAATGGGCTAAATAAATACTGTCACTTCAGTACTTCAGTCATTATCTCTAGTCCTCTCCTCTTCTCCAGTTGATCTAACTTTCCTGATGCTTTCCCCCTTTCCTTTCACTGTCTCATTCCTTCTTAGAATCTTAAAGAAATAGAATCTTGGACTTGTAAGGGCTCTCAATAACCAACTACTCCAACCCACATCTGAACAAGAAGGTCCCCAGTAACATACCAGAGAAATACCCTTTTGGGAACTTCTAGGAAGACAGCACCCACTCAGGACAATTCATTTGACTTTCAGATACCACTAGTCATTAAGAAGTGAATTTTTATTGCAATGCTTCACTCCAACGCTAGCTTTTCAAATAAATGAAACGAGTCATCATGGCACCCTTAAGCCTTCTCTTAAACTGCTCAAGTTTTTTGACTCATTCCATAAAGGCTCTTTCAAGGCTCCTTCTCCATTTTGGCTGTCCTCCAGGTGTTCAATGTTCTTCCTAAAATGTAAAGCGTGGAACTGAAATGCAAACTTCAGAGTATAATGCACCTGGTAACCTTCCTAATCTGGAACACTATGTCCAGATCCAATTATCTTGGTTGTCTACTGTATGACACAATTGGTTTGTATTTCACTTCTTGTCTACTAAAGCCCCCCAGATTTTTTTTCAAACAAGATTTCTACCTGGCCATCATTTGTCCACTATGGATTTGGAAAGATGGATTTCTAATCTTTAAATTTTTCTTTTATCTCTACTATATATCATATTAGATTTGGCCTCATAGTCTAACCATTTTTTTTCTACTCTAGCTCTGCTATTCAATATATTAGCTATCTCTCTCAATGCTGTATCATCAGGAAACCTGGTAAATATTTCATCTATTCCTTTTTTTTAAGCTACCAAAAACCTGTTAAACAACCCAGGGCTAAGGACAAGTCCTTGGGACACTCATTGAGAGCCTTCCCCCCAATCTGAAGCCAAACTATTAATTACCACTTTTAAGTTCACTCAATATTTCAACCAGTAATGAATCTTACTTTACTATAACATAGTACTTATATATCAACTGAATTTTTGCTAAAGCTATATATTTCCAGTCCTTAATTTTGAAAGATTCAATATTTGTGTATTTTAATTTAAAAAACTAAACTAAATTGCCTTTCTATATGAAAATATTGACTAAGCTAGTTTTATCAGTATAGTATGCAAAACTAATGATGCCATAATGCTAAAACTCAATCACATCTTTATTTACTAACAAGTTATAAGAAAGGTGACTTGTCTACTTTAACAAAACTAGTTCCTTAACTAATTATTTTGGAAAGATCATCTTAATTTCTATTTTATTACTGTGCATACCCTTTGATCTAGTAATACCACTACTAGGTCTGTAAAACAAAGAGATTTTAAAAAAGATCTACTTGTACAAAAATATTTAGAGAAGCTCTTTTTGCGGTGGCAAAGAATTGGATATGATAGTGATGTAATACTAACTATCGTGCTATAAGACATGATGCACAGGATGATTTCAGAAAGAGCTGGGAAAATCTATATGAACTGATGCAGAATGAAATAAACAGAGACGAAAGAACATTTTACACAGTAACAGCAATATTGTGGGATGATCAACTGTGAAAAACTTAGCTTCTCTCAGCAATACAATGATCATCTTTAAAAGTCAGTGACTGAAAGCTCGAACTTTGCAAGTTCTGACTGCTATTACCAAAGATGCTGGTATGTGTTGGCACTCCGTACTTCTCTTCAAAATTCATCAAAAAATACATTCATCTGGAAACCTACTCGAATTTTATTCATAACCAACTTAGAAACAACTTGTGTTGACAAGAAACCAACACAAAAACTGAGATTTTCTGCCAAGCTCCCAGATTGCTTACCCCTAGCTCAACTCAAAACTTTTGAACTTTAAAAGGATGTCATTTTCCCAACACCCATGGTTGGAAAAGAAAAAGTATATATTCTCACCTCTCATTTCATTTATGTTGCTAGTGACTATCGTTTCATTCTCAGCATACTAATACAGCCCTTCAATTTCTGTGATGGAAAAAAATTGATCTACTTAAAAGCTTTTGGCTACCATGACAACTGAAGTGTTGAGTCCCCCCAAAGTGTTCTGCCTCTGCTCGTGTTCTCAACAAGCTTGCAGTTCTTCTATTTTTTTCTTCTTCTAAAAGCCCAGAAACAGTTGTGTTTAAAATCTGCAGTCAGAGTGAATAACACATAAGCACAGAAGATAAGGTCCTTAGGCGGCTTCTTTTTCTTGTGTCCTATCTCTTTTTATCAGGCATGATCAACTTTCTCTATTTGTGCTGGGAAGCCAAAGCTCGTTTGGGCTTGTCTATGTTTTATGTACTAAAGTACAAAGAAAAAAAATGTCCTATTTCTGTCAGAGCTGCCCCAGGGAAAGTTCCTGAGCAAGTTCACCATCAAGAAGCAGTTGGATGTTAAACAGGCATGATAATAGCAATAGTTCATATTTGTATAGCTCTTTTATTGCCTGCAAAGTGTTTTCCCCACAACCTTGAAAGGTAAGTTATGTGGCCATAAAATCCCATTTAACAGAAGAGGAAACTGAGGCTCAGCAAAGGTCAGAGACTTGTCTGCTTTAACATAACTAGTCAATAATCTGAAACCAGGGAAATAGGTGCCATGACTTGGATTCCAAGTTTTCTTGTTGGACAATTATTGGGAGTTTTATTCTCTGGAGAAAGTTGCAATGAAAGCTGTTTCATAGATGTAGTCTATAAAAACTAGAAAAACCTGAAAATTCTCTTGAGCCTTCCACATCCATACAAATAACATGGCTTTTTTCTTTTTTTTTTTTAACTTTCTGTCTTACTAAGTCTTATACAGAAAAGGAAGGGATAGACAAACAGGGTTAAATGATTTTGCTCAGTTAGGAAATGTCTGAAGCCAGATTTGAACCTCTCAACACCAGGGCTCTACTGTGCCGCCAAGAAACCCCCATGCATATAACAGTGTTCAGGAAGGGACAGCCCCTGGAAAAAAAAAAAAGCTCAAGGAAGGGAGATGATGGGTTAAAATCCCAAAAGGTTGTTTTTACAGTTTGACTGGAATATAAAGTGTATGAAGGGGAAAACTATGAAATAAAGGTGAAAGGAAAGATTGGAGAGAGATTCTAAAGTCCTTTTAATACCAGGTTCACAATCTGAATTTATCTAATAGGTCACCGTGAGCCTTCCCTCCACAAAAGTTTTGTTTTCAGGCTTCATCACAAAACCACTGAATCACAGAATCTTAGATTCTGAAAGGACCTCAAAGGTCAGAGAATTCAGTCCACATCTGACCAAGAACAGACTATTCAACCTACTGGACAACTGTTTATTCCGTGTATGCTCAAAATTCTCAACTGAGAAGAGGTTTACTTTGTCCTGAGGCAACTCAATTCTTCCTTCAGATACCTCCAGTTTTTAAAAAGTTTTGTTATTTAGCCATTTTCAATCTTGACAGGTCTCTAGATGATCTCTTTGGGGATTTTCTTGGCAAAGATACTGGAGTGGTTTGCCATTTCCTTCTCCAGCTCATTTTACAGAAGGGGAAACTGAGGCAAACAGGGTTAAATGACTTGCTCAGGGTCATGTAGTTAGTGTCTGAGGTTACAGACTCAGCACTCTATCCACTGTACCACTTCACTGTCCTAGAAATTAACTACGACATGTACAAGGAGACTATTTTGACCACTCTATTCTCTGGGGGCTTACTGTTGGAGTTTCTCCTGAATTCTATGAAACACAGGTATTGGGACTTAGGTGAAGTTTAGGGCATATTCCAAATATGTCTGTATTGAGACAACTGCTTTCCTAGACTTCTAAAGTGCAAAAGTGGCTCCCTTTTTTTTTGCTGAGCCCTCAAATTTTATATTTTGCATCATCTCTCTAGCATATAAAAAACATCTTAAGGGCTCCCTTTGACCTATTTCAAAAGTCTATGGCAGGGTTCCATACACAGGGAATAGCAAAGTGCCAGCTCTTAGCACATCATAACCACTAAATACCCTGGCCACTGGGTCAGAGTCCAGACATTCTTGTAATGGGATATTATAAAATCAAAGAGCTCTTGGCTTTTTTAGAGTAGTGTTTTCAGATTGTTTGGTGATGACAAATAGAAAAGAAAAAAGTTTTGTTTTGTTTTTGCTTTTTCAATACTAAGCCTCACAACAAACATGCACAGAGCCAGTTCTGTCTAGCTTCAAGAAATTAGAATTCCTTCAAGTCAAGATATCCTGATAATTGCCCTCATGTGTTTAATATGTTTACTGATATTTAGATGGCTCATGAATAAAGCACCAGGTCTGAAGTCAGCGAGACACGACTGAGTGGCTGAACAACAACAACAACAAGATTTCCATATTCCCAACTTCAAATTCACATGTGGCCGCACATCTGGTCCAAACTATTCTCTACCCACCAACCAAAGTGATATAGATAAAGCACAGGTCTGAGTCATGTCTCTCCCCTGCACAATTAACTTGTTCCCTGATACTTATAGGATCAAATTCATACACCTGCTTTAGGTATTTAAAGTCCTTCAAAACTGGTCCCCAGTGTTATTACACTGCATTCCCTTCCTGTACTCCTAAATCTAGCCAGATAAGCCTTCTTCCTGTGCATCACTATACCTTCATATAGCCCAGGTCCCAGATCTTAAAACATTTTCCTCTCTTTCTTCTAGAACCTTTTTAGAATCTCTACTGGCCTTTAAATCATATTTCCAACACCTATTAGAAGGAAAGCAAGAATCATTCCCCTAGCAGTTAGAATTTCCCCATTACCTTCTATTAAGTTTATATGTATTCAATGTATATTTATTTTGGACACATCTCTTAAAATATGATGCAAACTCCTTGAGGGCAAGGACTATTTTATTTTTAACTCTGTATTTTAAGAATCCAATACAGTGATTATGACAAAGTAGGTGCTTAATAAATGTTCACTGATTGACTAATTCTTTAAAAAAAATTTTTTTAAACCCTTATCTTCCATCTTAGAATTCATACTGTGTATTGATTCCAAGGCAGAAGATTGGTAAGGGGTAGGCAATGCCCACTGTCACACAGCTAGGAAGTGTCTGAGGCTAGATTTGAACAGAGGTCCTCCCCTCTCTTAAGTCTGGATTTCAATGCACCGAAGCACCTAACTGCTCCCAATTAATTCTTCTTAGATGTCAAAATGTGATAGTCATTTAGATTGATCAACAATGAAAAGGATAATGGTAGCACAAATCCTGGCAATCTTGAGGAAAGTTGCTATTAAAATCTGTAGGGTTATATTTGAAACATTAACGACCCTTCTGATTTCTGAAGAAAACTGTAGAATTCTGACATTTTAAATAGCTTAAGTCAACATTTTCAGCCATCTGGGGGCAAATATTGTAGCATCTTATTGAATCTCATCGAGCCTATCTAAGCTAAGCCCTTCTATCCTCAAAATAACAGCTCTACTTCATTTCATTACTACCTTTTGTTGTAGCCATTTTCTAAGGCAGTGCCTTAAATCAGAAAATATGACTTAAGAGCCAATTACTTGTACAGTTTGTAAAACAAGCAAATCTCTCAGCAGGAGGAAGCTTTGCCCTGAAGCCTGGGCTCTCTCCCTGGCAGAGCATCCTCAGTCCTTCTTCATCAGTTCCAGCAATGTTACATTTCTATCCAGCCCAGTAATGTATTGGACTCAAAGACAGATTCTCAAAGCACTCTCCAAGATTCTGATATCACATTCAGTGGAAACTCTCTTCATCTTTTTTTTTTTTGGCCACTCTGCTAATCCTACAGTCTTTTTGGTCCTTAACACCCAAGGGTAGTTCTCACCCTCTGGAATGCTGTTTTTGAATGAGATAGTGAATGGTGCAATTATCTAAAGGATCTGGCAACAGTGCCTACAGTTTATGGAGAGCTTTAATGGGGTGGGTGGCCCTGAGCAGATTAAGTCAAAGTCATTTAAGAAAAGAACCCTGTCACACAATCACAGAAATTCAGAGTTGGAATGGGCTCTGGGTAGCCATCTTTCTCATCCATTTGGCAAAATAAATCCTTGATACAGTTGATTTTATGACCTTTACTTGAAGACCTCCAATGGGGGAAGGAGAGCTGTGCAACACCTTTCTAAGGCAGCTTGTTTCAATTTTGTATAGTCCTGATTTCTACACTAATCCCAACGCCACCTCACCACCCCAGGATCAAGCCTGAATGTACAACTTTGCACCCTGCACCTACTGATCCTAGTTCTGATCACTGACTGGGTTGCATACATTTCAAGGCAAAAAACCAAGGGCATATCTAGGAAGCAAAAGCAACAATCAACCTGATACTGAGCAATGAACAGAGAAGGAGAGGCACTTTTTGAACAAAATATAATATTTCCTATTTGACAGAAGTCAAAATTTCAAAGAGTAACAGTCCATTTAAAAAGTGCATATTTCCAGTGACCATGAAACAAAATAAAAACATTTGCAGACTTACAGTGTTATTTCATGATCATATTCCTGCATGCAGACATATATATCAAGAGGTGTGTACCTTATATAAATATATATATACATATATATGTACATATATATGCTTTCAAAAACATTAGGATTTACTACAAATGAGAGATTTACAGATGATCTGAAAAATACTAGCTTGTTTTTAGAATTAGATTAATCAGTGAAAAAATTTTACTTTAAATAACAAAGCAATTGATTAGAAAAGCCACTACTACTGAGGTCTTACTCATTAATTGATTGCTGTAAGAATTTGCCTGAAATTTACATCAAAATAGCAAAATAACAGGATTTGGGATATTTTTTTAAGAGCAAAGAAAAGCAAGAACCCTACCTTCTGACAAACTTTTGCCTAGAACTTAACCTGTGACTCAAATCTAAATGATGGACTTTCTCTCTTCCTTCCTCCCATCACCCCCCTCTGTCTTTTTCTCTCATGTCTTCCTCCATCCCCTTTATCTCTTTTTCCCTTCCCTCTCTCCATGTCTCTCTCCTATCTCTTTCTCTGTCTCTTGGTCTGTCTGTCTCTCCTCTTTCTTCCCTCTCTCTGTCTCCGTTTCTTTGTCTCTGTTTCTGTGTCTGTCTCTATATCCAATCCTCCCCATACTCACCCCCTGTCTCAAAAGGGAACTATATATACTTTGAAAATATGGTTGATACCAAATCTGTTCTTTCCTTTTCCTCCCATGTAGATTTTCTGTCATAACATCTCCTAAAAGATATCCCTAGCACTTCTCTCATGGATATTGTCCATCTATACTGCATGAAGATTTTGCAGCTCCATAAGACAGTATTACCCTTTCCTTGAGAGTCCTGGGGCCAGGGTAAGGGAAGATAAATTTAGTCATCCTTCCCAAAGATGCAGAATATCCAAAGGCACATCCTTGTTCTTATTGTTTATTTTGATAACAAAAGTATCATAGATTTATTATCTAGGATAAATTTTATCAGAAAGTAGCTTCTTCAGAGTCCTTTGTTCTTGTGCTTTTAATCTAAATTTAGAATTAACTAATAAGCAAGTTAAACAAATTGTGTTTGATTATTATGAAATTAATTCCTTTGAAAAGAGAAAACAATGGGTGTCCCTGAAGGCAATTCCAGACACCTACCCTCAATAAACACAAGGACAGGCTACTGATAGTAGAATATTCTTGCATTTCCTAGGTCTCTAAAATGGAATCAAGAGCAGAGAACTTTGTGATCATTGTACTAGAGTTCTGATATTTTTTCAAAAAGTTTTCAGTATCTGAATGAAACGTTAAGCCAGCAAGTCTGATGTCATTTTCTAGTGAATTTCTTTAATATATTATTAAATGGATGACTGATTTACAGACTTCTGCATGCTTGCAAAAGGGTGTATTGACCACTAGGAGCCAGCATGGGTTCATCAAGAACAAAACATGTCAAACTACTTTGACTTCCGTTTTTGATAGCATGGATGGACTATTGATAATTATTCGGCCAGGAGAATGCTATGGAAAGATATTGCCATATTTCAGCACATCATTTGACAGAGAAAATCAAAAGGTAAAGAGATGTGGACTCTATGAAAATACACTTAGGTAGGCTAAGCATTGATTGAATGACTGACTAGAAACAGTGACATATCTTTATGTAAACTAGGAAAAAAAGTTTCTAGTGGAGCAGTACACAGATGTATCTTTTTCCTGTACTAGTCAATATTTTTACTGATGACATATGAATCCATAGATGGCATACTTATCAAATCTGAAGATACAATAATATCCAGAAAGATCTGGAAAGGCTAGAACAATGGATTGATTATAGTAGGGATTAATGGAAACTGTTATAATTCAATTAAAAAAACATAAAAAAACACAAGCACAACTTCAAGATAGGATTGAGTATAACATACCTGGACAACCTTTCCTATAAAGAAAAGGCATTAGTTTTAATAGACTACAAATTCAATATGAATCAACACTATGAAATGGGAGTTAAGCAGCTGAATTCAGGTTTAAGATGCTGTATCCAAAGAAGCATATCCCAAATAAAAGTGTACATTTCAAGTATTCTGCGTAACTTAACAATTTTTAAAAAATCACTCTCCAATTATCATCAAGTTATTATTAGCTTTAACTTTACAAATTGGTTAAAAGAAATCTCTCATGAAGTAATCTGTGTTTATAATGTTTAAAAATACATCACTAAAATTTTTAAAAAGAAAAACACACACTTAGGCAGGTAGGAACTTACATTAACAGTGAGTTCCTTGCCCCTGTGCCTATTCCTTCCTTCTCTCTCACTCCTTCTGGGTAGAGTATATACTCTACGCACAAAGGCATATAATCCTGCCCCTATTGGAAGGGAGTCTGAAAGCATCTTTACTTTAGTGGAGGTAAAATTGACTCTGTTTTATGTAACTAAAATAATTCTTCAACACATTTCTTACTAAACATTCAGAAATTAAATTTGAAGGCTCAAACCAACTTCCATATGTGAAGGCTTTACCAAAACATCCAGGGGAAAAATTAATGCCTCAGCCCTCCATAATAGCCTTTATAATTATAGAATGTCGTCAAGGCACTAAGCTTCTCACCTCCAAAGCATTAACTACAACTGGTGCCTCAGACACTAGACTTCTTCCTGTCAGGACTTCATCTAGAAAAAAGGATGTCAGACATCAGACCCAACCAGGATCTAAACATATGTTCCAACGTGTAAGGATTCCCCTGATTGCACATCATTTCTACCATATTGAGAGAAGGTAAATTAAGTGGTACTAAATTGAAGTGCAATAATACCCCTGGAAGCCTGATTGACAGGTTGCCCAATCCCAGTTCCCCTTTTCCCTTGTGTCTGAGAAAATACAAACTGAGGCTATGTTCCATTTACACACAACTTTTAAGAGTAGGAGCACCTATGCTACTACAACTAGCAAATTCCCAAGTATATCCTAAATTCTATGCTTCAAAACTGAGGGCTGCCAAAGTGAAATATCCCTGCCCCTACTAGAGCCTCCTGCTTTCCATATCCTATTTTCCATAACTATCTATCTCAGGACCCCATCTTGCTCTGACCTCTCTCCTTCCACTGTGCCCTCTAGAAGTCTTATTCTCTTATTTTCACATCAGACATCTCACATTCCTTCCATTTTCTAGCATTCATGAAAACTGAGCCCCTCCCAGAAGTTTCTCAGTCCCATTCACCCTCTCACCTCCTAGATGTGCCATATATCACCTGCCTCCAAACAGGACAATAGATTTCAGATCAAAAGAGGCTCACAGTCCTTGAGTAGAGCTAGAATAAGTAGCCTCACTTTTCTAGGACCAGGAATGGTGAGGCCAGGAGGAACAGGAATTGCTGGAGCAGAGTCTTTGTTTTAGTGGAGATCCCATACTTCTTGGGTGTTTTGTCCAAAAGGATAGCTTCAGATTTGTTTCAGTGACTCAGGGTTGAATAGTAGTACTCTTCATGTTAACAGATTTCCAAAGGGGAGATTTTAGGAGGAAGGGCTGTGAATGAGCAAGGAACCTCCAGATATATTCCTGAGCAAGCCTAAAGCTGGGGCACTGTTGTCCACCAGCCAAGCAGTCCATCAGTCAAGAATAAATAGGACTATATCATTGCAGTGACTCAGAGGAGTCATGGTAGATTCTAGGGCAACAGTTCCCTTGGTCTGGAGTGTGTTTTGTCCACCAAGTCCAATCCTTCATGGGGTTATAATCAATTAAGGAAGATTCTAAGACCTGTTGTCATTGGTCTCACTCTTCTACCTTGTGTACACTCTCTAGCATCATGTAGGCTCTCAGCTTTGAGATCCCAAAGCTCTATGACCAACCAAGCTTTAATATAGCTAATGAGCTATAACCAGAGTCTAAAGGTGAAAAAAAGACAACACGGCCATCCAATGCAGCTGAGGAAGTCTCCAGGTGTAATGACTTTTCGTGCCACTGGACCCAGGTTTCCAACGCCGAGAGAGTGGGACTGTCTCTGTGCATCAACTTTTCCACTTAAATCTCCTTCACACACAAGTGTTTTTGTGCACACTCATCTACATCACAGATGAAAGCGCACAAAGACAAATGTCATCCTCGGTTACCAAGAGACTACTACTATTAAGACTAACTAAAGGTGAAAGTGGTCTGTTTTGTTTCCTTGTTACCATTCCCCAAAGTATGGGTGGGGGGTTATTTTCCTCAAGTTTTCCTTATTTCCAATAACCCAAATCTGCAGAAATACCTATTCTTATGATCTAATTGGACATGTTTATATACTCACTTTAAATTCATGCTGGGGGGTGGGAGGTGGTCAGTAGTGTTCAGAAAGTGAAACGTAGTAACTTCTCATGATTTCAATGAAAATAAATAAGGACTAAATATAATAGTTACAGAATTATGTCACATATATTCTGAGGGACTTATGAGAAAGAACACTATCCACATCCAGAGAAAGAACTGTGGGAGCAGAAACACAGAAGAAAAACAGCTGCTTGATCACATGGGTCAATGGGGATATGATGGGGATGTAAACTCTAAACGATCACCCTGGTGCAAATATCAATAATATGGAAATAGGTCTTGATTAATGACACATGTAAAACCCAGTGGAATTTGTGTCAGCTACGGGAGGGGGGTAGAAAAGGGGAGGGAAAGAACATGAATTATGTAACAATGGAAATATTTTCTTAATCAATAAAATAAAATTTTTTAGAATATATGTTTACAATGATCAAGACAAATTATAATGTTTATAAAGGGAGATTATAATCTACATTAAAAAAAGGTTTAAATATGATAATATACATACAGTAGGCATTCGGTAGCTACTGAGTAAATGACCACACAAATAAATATAGTCCCTTCTGTCACAAGCTGTATTGATGAAAAATAATAGAGAAATAATTACTAGCCCACATATTTAAGTACTATTTTTAAAAATAGGGTCCCAGAATCACGCTAAGAGCATCAAAAATTTAGAGCCGAAAGGAACCTAGCCCAACTCTCTAATTTTGCAGATGAAGAAACTCAGCCCTTAATGGGCAACACACCTAGTCCAATTCAGGATAAACTTCAATTTCAATAAATATTTATGAAGAACACAGAGTACAGCCCTTGTTGGTTTTATTTTGTTTTGTTTGTTTTGACACGGAGGGGGCAGGGGGAAGGGAGGAACAAAGATAAAATAAGACATGGTCCATGGAGTACGTGAGATATGGATTATAAACAACTATAAAAAATGCCTAATTGCATAAGAGACTTTGTGAAGTCCAAGAAAACTGCCATCTCAGGAAAATCAGTGTAGACTTTCTTGAAGAGGGAGCATTTGAGCTGGATTTTAAAGTATGGTAGAATGTCAACAGAGAGAAAGTGAGATAGGGAGGGCATTCAGTCATGGAACACAATATGGCCATCTCTAAGGGATGGTGAGCTTGCTTGGAAGACAGAACACATAAGGCACCAATAGAACAAATGTGATAAGGCAGGAAAGGTGAGAAATTTCTTTAAAGCCTTCCTTACTAATAGAAATAAGCCCAGCTCTTTCTCTATATCTCTTTTTTTTTTATCTTCCAAAGGAATCTGTCTGTGGAACATATTTTAGACATATTATCTACAACCAAGTACTTTTGTTTTCTCAGTTTAATGATAGGGAGAAAGAGTAGAACACTTAAGAAATCTAGGAATAATGAAATATTTGCAGCCAAACTGAATTTTTATGAGTGGTGTTTCCAAAACTATTTATAAGACTAGAAAATGGAAATTATTGAGGGCACTTTCAGACAGTGTTTCCCAATTCAAACTATACAATGGGAATTCCATAATACGCTATGTAATTTCCTTGGTGTCAGATATTATTTTTTGTCCTTTGTTTACTCAAGACCTAGAACAAAGCTTGATATTGAAGGGCACTAAGATAGGGAGGAGGAAGGAGTAACACTTTTTTTAAATTGTTTATCCATTTTTGAAGTAAGGATTTTTGAAAGCAGTAGTCTTTTTTTTTTAAACCCTTACCTTCCACCTTGGAGTCAATACTGTGTATTGGCTCCAAGGCAGAAGAGTGGTAAGGGCTAGGCAATGGGGGTCAAGTGACTTGCCCAGGGTCACACAGCTGAGAAGTGTCTGAGGTCAGATTTGAACCTGGGACCTCCCATCTCTAGGCCTGGCTCTCAATCCCCTGAGCTACCCAGCTGCCCCCTTGAAAGTAGTAGTCTTAAACAGATTTATATCTTGAATAACACCACTGATGACCAATGAAGAAAATAATTTAGCTTGACCAAAGAAAACAATTTTGTATCAACAAAATCTGGTTATTGCCATCTCATATGGAAACAAAGTTATAAAAATGCAATTTTGCATGCCATATATATAATTATAACTAAGGAAAGGAGTCATATTATTCCACTTCATTCTAAAAGTGCTTGGGCAAATATTAACTGCTTAAGAAAAGTTTCATTTTTCATTCATTCTTTCAAAGGTGTATCACACAATGACCTATTACATTAAAGAAACTGAAATGTGTTCAATAGTTAGTAGAAAGTCTGCCCTCTATTTATCTAATTTAAGTATAGTCCTTCCTGGAAAATAGATCTCCCATGAAAATAAGTAATGGTCTACATGTTTAGAGACCAAACAAAGTCACAGGAACAATTTTTTGTTTGTTTTCCTGAGCTGAAAATATCCAGGCTACACAAGCTGAGTGATAACTTTCCTTATATAAGGAGAACTAATCTCTGACCTCAGTTTTCCTTTTTGGGTGAATGAATAGTATAATCATGAGCACAGGCATGATCAAATGGATGATGAGAAGTAAATGGCTTAGAACAGGGTTGGTGAAGATAATGGTGCAAGAAAATTCATGCTACTTTTTCATTCTAAAGATGAGGAGTTCTTTATAAGGAAATAAGAATAGGTAGATTTTATTTTATTTTATTTTATTCACGCCTTAGATTGATTTTTTTTATGTGGTTTAGTCATCTCTGACTCCATTTGGAGTTTCTTGGTAAAGATAATGGAGTGGTTTACTATTTCCTTCTCCAGCTCATTTTACAGATGAGGAAGTAAGGTAAACAAAAGTGACTTGCCCAGTGTCCCATAGGTAGTTGAGGCCAGGTTTGAACTGAGAAAGATGAGTCTTCCCAACCTCAGGACCAGTGCTGTGTTCACTGTGTCATCTAGCTGCCCTAGCTTAAATTGACAGACACATTTGCTAAAACACTTGAAAAGGTTTTGGTGCTTATCATCAACTCTATTGTCATTCATTTCCACATGTTTTAACCTATGCACATTTAGGGTCTCCCATGATGTTTTCATCACCATCTGTAGGTACATGACATTTTTGGCAAAGCTTCTTCCCAAGCTTGATAGTAGAAGCCCTACCAAAATGGTCCTAAAACATCCCTACAAAAGAGCATATGGTATAGTTTAAAAAAGAACACTTCCTAGCTGTATGACCTTGAGGAACTAATAATCTCTCTCAACTCAGTTTTTTTATCTATAAAATGAGGGGGTTAGACCAGATGATCTCTAAGATCCCTTCTAATGCTACAATTATGAATATATCTGCCCTTATTATTACTAAATTACCACCAGAAAGGCAATAAATAAGTCAAAAATGGCATAAGACATTTGCTTCACTGGAAGAGGAAAACCAGTAAAAGATTCGACATCTTGTGGACCGCAGAGATCATTTACTTTTCTTGTGTTATTGTTTGGACTCAGTAGCAGAAAAAGGAACAATTAAAAAAAAATAATAATCTGCTTATAGAAGCCTGTGCACAGTTAAATCCACATGAGCACAGCCATCCTCAAAACTAGCAAACACAATGTTTCCGTGTATGGTTCTTTGTTGAATAAGCTTCAGCAGGCATATGGTTATAGTTGTGACAACTCTGTGGATGAGTAATGATGCAAACTCTCCAAAATGTGTCTCATTTAGATATGTCAATACTGAACTGCCTGGTGCCTTCCCTGTCAACCAATGGATAAGTAGGAGAAGTGCTATCCTCTCTATTTCCCTGCTGTGTCTTGTTCCCATGGCTATACTACTGTCCTACATCCTTGATTAGGTTCACTTGTTCAGAGGGGGAACAGAAGAGCTAATAAATATCCCACCTCCACATCAGGTCTGGGAAGGCAGAGTTCTGCTTGTTTTCCTCTTAAGTGACAAGAACTCATTGTTGCTGGATAGGAAATAAAACAGGTCCTTGAACTTTTAATTCAATGATAAACAGAAATAAAATGATTTGTTTTATCAAAAACTTTTTTCTTGAATCATGAGTGTGTTGCCCAGATGCCTTGTTCCTGGCAAGACAATGAGATTTCTAATTATTTATGGCAGGGGTTGCTCACAAGAATAATAATGGAAGCAATCAGGTTTTCTCCTGTAGGTCATGTTTTGTTATCCTTCAAGATCTGAATCTTCATTTATGTGTACTAATTTTTTTTGGGGGGGGGAAGGGAGCTTCATTGTATAAATGGAGATTTTGAGCCTTTGGACTTCATCTCCCAGAAGTCTCTTAATCTTTCCCTGGGTTCCATTTTCTTGGATCCTCATGTTTTGCATGATTGTATTTAAGTGGCTGTAACCCCTCCCTCATCCTCTTCTGGACCTATGACCAGGCTGAAGTCAGGCAGTTCTTTTGCTTTAGTTATTATTAATAAAACTTTATAAAATATAATATTTAGTTATTGATTATTAATTTCAAAACCCACATCATCCAGTAATCTTAAGTGAATGTTTTAAATTATAAATAATGCAACTGTAAATCTTGAAATTTCTCAGACTTATGAATGTTAAAAATTTCCACATTGGGGAATTCTCCATTGGAACAATTCCCTACTGGGAACATTCCCTATTTTGACAGTGAGAACTCTACTTGGATCAGAAATGGGAGGATCTCTATTCCACCCATACTTAAGGACTGCTTTAGGGGAAAAAACTCCTTGCTAAACAATGAGGGTACTTGGGCCCATACTTATATTGAGGCAAAAAATTCTTTAAGCCATGCCTATTTTTAGAAGTAATACAAAGGGGTGCTAAGTACCTATTAAAGGTCAGGCAACTTGTAAACTTGCCAGGAGCAAAGAGGTGAAAACTTATTCAGAAGTTTTTTTCTGGTTCAAACTTACTAAAGGGATTAGTCAACACAGCAGTGTTTTTTCTGATTCAAACTTACTAAAGGGATTAGTCGACCCAGCAGTGTTTTTTAGAATAGGGCTGTCCTTTGGAAAATATCTACTGTGATTGGTAGATGTAAGGACTTAGGGGAGGTGACATAGGACAAAACCCCCTATATAAGAAAAAGCAGAAAGCTCTTAGGGGAATCGCTTGAGAATAAATCTCTTGAGAGAGGCTCTGAAGAAGGGAAGCTCTTGGAGGACAATCTCTAAGGAGGTTTCACTGGAGCTCCTCGGAGGGGACTCTGTCCCTCTAGAGGCTCTTGAGAGAGGCCCTTTGAAACAGTCTCTGGCTGGAAGGCTCTTTGAGGAGGACTCTGGCTGGAACTCTCTCTGAGGAGACTCTGTCACTAGAATCCTTGCTTAGACAGACCTTGTGGTGAGTGATAAAAGACTGACTGACTGATCTCTCTCTCTCTTAAGACTCAGGTCTAGGCCATGTTGGCTTAAGGCCCTTCATACTTATTCCTTTCTTACTCTCTCTCTTTCTTTGATTCCTCATTATATAATTAATTAAATTCTCTATAAAACCCAGTTGACTTGGGTATATTCATAATTGGGAATATTTCCCTGGCAACCACCTTATATTTGATTTAAAACAAGACACTGTAGTGAAAACATATTTTCTGTGGTCACAAATTTACTCACCCACTCTTATATCTACTATAATTTATATCTTCCACTATTTTAACTCTTACAGTTTAAGACATCCGACCATTTAAACTCTTACAGTTTATGTCTCCAACTATTTTAAATGTTACACAACCTCATTGACTTCATTCACCCATTTTTCCTTTATCTTAGCAGAAGGGCAATGAATTGGATAGGCTTTCAAGGTGAAAGAAACCCCTTTCTATCAGGGCTTCTTTCAGGCCAGGGCTAAGACCATTTTAAGGGGAAAAAATGGAAAAAAGGGATCTCTGTTCAACCTGCTATGTTTGGAGATGGTCAGAAGGATGACATTTTTGTTTCTTTTACGGCCACTAATTTCATTCTTGCTTCCAGAAGACAGCATAGAAAATGAACCCACATACACATACAGTGCCGTTATCCTTCTGCAGTGCTCCCAATATTGACTGCCATGGTTACCATGTGATAACAATCCAGGGCACAAGGTTACACATGCTTATAAAACTAATAAAAGTGGTAGTATATTCTTTGCACGAAAAGCAACTGAAATGCAATAAAAATAGAGTGTTGATGCTAATGAACTCAATGGTCATCAAAAGCATAAGCATATGCTATTTGAGAGCAAGGGAAAATATGGTATAAATGATTATTAGGGATACTTGGAAAGATAATAATGGACAATGGGCCAAAGGCAAAACTACTAACTTCTTTCTTGCTCTTTTTTCTCTATCAATGTAGATCACCTCCAGACCAGGAAATAAAGAACAAAAATGAATTTTAAAAAATCATTGAAACTCAAGAAAATTAAAGTGAGAGGCAGAGATAGCCTAATTACCCAAAAGGAGTTCTAGTTGCAAGTCCAGATGCACTACAGATGTAGCCCCTGAATATATGTCAGTTGGGTCTCAAAAAATCATTAAGCATGATAATTTGACACAGACAAATACTGCACCAATTTTCAAAAGACTAGTGAGCTATGATTTCAATTTCTAATAAAATTAAAATATGAATTATTAAAATGATCATTTATGAACACTAAAAGAGGGACACTGGGAGGACTTGGGTTTAGATCTGACCTCAGACACTTCTTAGCTGTGTGACCCCAAGCCATTCACTTAACCCCACTGATTAAAAAATAAATAAATAAAAATTAAAAAATAAAATAGAGACTTGATGATTGCTTTAAGCCCACTGCTGTGGGCTAACAACAACAACAAAATCATGTCAGAAAATCATCATTCAGGTTTTTGACAATTTATTGTTTTTCAGAAGACTATAGTAGCATAGAAATGTCTGCACACATGTGTATTCACACACTTGGATTTCTGCCAAAAGTTTCTGATCACATGTCTCACAATATTCTTAAAAACAAGCAAGGCAGAGATAGGCTAGATAATAGCATAATTAATGGCTTCAGACCTCATGGTACAAGAATAGATATTAATGCCATTCAGCAATTTGCGGAGAATCTCTATTAAAGTGCCCCAGAGTTTTGCCATTGGCTCTCTTCTGTTCAACCTTTTTATTGATCACATGGTTGAGGGATCAGACAGAATATAGTGTGTGAATGAAACAAGGTTATGAGAGAGAGCTGATACCAAAGGTGGCAATAGGAAAGTTAAAAAGGATAAATATAGTCCTACAATCGGATTCAGAAAATAATTTGCATGAATTCAAGATGAGGAAAATACAGGACCAGATAACAAAAATTCATAAGGAAATGACCTGGGAATTTTAGTGGGCTCCAAGTCCAAGATAAATGAAGAGTACCAATAGGGTACCAATAAAAACTAATGGAATATTAGTCTGCATTAAGAGAATACAATGTCCTGGAAGAGAGAGAATGGAGTTTCACTGTTCTGCACCAGGTTAGAATGGATCTGGAACATGTGGTTCTGTTCTAGGCTTCACTTTTAAATTGAAGCATATTCCAAGGGGAGTGACCTCCAGATGTTAGTGGGGTTGAAATCATATCATCTAAGGATAAGTAAAAGAGCTTAGCCTGGAGAAGGTTTTATGGAGCTGGAGAAAGTTACAAAACATGCCAACTGGGTCTACTATATGTCTGTTATCTGACCTTAATTGGGTTCCCAAAGCAGCAAAGCAATCATTCTTCTCGTGCCTAACCTATTTGCTATCCCACCCTCCACCTTAGCTACTCCAAACTTTCTTATCTCTCCTCAAGACTCCCAAGCATCTTGAAGAACAGACATTTGCAAAATGGACAGTTCCACTTCTCAGACGTGCTCTCACCAAGTAAAGAGAGAAATAATTCCTTTTACCTGTATTAGAGCTATTCAGTGGTATTCAAGAGGAGGAAAACTCTGCTGGTTAAAGAGGAATAGGGAGGATTTTTCTATGACAGCTGCTTTGAGAATGCCAGAATTGTATTGACATGAAGAATAAGATGAAGAAAAGGGATAAGGAAAAATAAGTAGTAGAACAGAAGGAGGAAGAGAAGGAAGAAAGGAGGGCAGTGGGATACATGAGAGAATATGAGTGAATGAAGAGGGCAAAACAAAGCATTTGAGTGGCTGAGGAAAACAGCTGTGTTTGGAATAGATTGGTCCCAGTAAGTCAAAATCCAAAGAAGGCTGCTTTCTCTTTGCAGTGAGGACCAGCTCAATCAGTCTGAGAAACCTCCTTTGAGATTTGGTCCTCAGGGTCTTATTGGTGTGATGCTCCTCTCTAAGTGTGCACTGCCTCCCCCTCCCAAACCCTGTGGTGTCAAGGGTCAGACTCTCCCAGGGGACAGATTGCTTCCTCTGGTGATGAAAGAGTACCTGCAGTCCTGCATGCTATCCTCTATGGTACCATATCCTAAATCCAACTCAAAGATTTTTGGCCTCTGGAAAAGAATTCCTAGATTCCTCTCTGGGTAAGAAAAACTTCACAAATAGCCAGGAAGGAGAAACAAATTTAGTTGAAGGAGATCCACTTTTTTTCGCTGCAAAACTGAGATTTAGAGCCACTAGGAAACAGCAGGTAAGCAGAAAAGCTGAAGCAATTTATCAAAGTTAACTTTTCACTTGATAAACAATTAATTGTTTAAACCAATATACATTATGGAAGACAAAGCCACAAATGTTTTATCCATGTAGTTTCTTTGAGAGTTTGCTTTAGCAAAATCTAGGAAACACAAAGCAAATGCTTGGTGAATATATGACATTTAATTTTTCTGCCTTGTAACAAAAAAACAAATAATTGGGCATATATGCATAGTTTCATTTTTATTTTCTTTGAAAAATAATTCAACAAATGCTAACAAACATTTATTATATTTTTATGATGAAGCACTGTGATGGGTGTTAGAGATTCAAAGATGAAAAATAATACAGTGCCCGCCTTCAAGGAGTTTGAAACCTACTAAGTGTAAATAAAGTAGAGGCAAATAAGTAGGAAACAAGTTAGAGAGGTAGAGAAGCTAAGGAAGCATTAAAGGCAAATTCTACATGAAATCTGAAGAGAAAACAGGAAGACACGGGAGTCCACATAGAAGAGGCAGCATTTGAGCAAAGCCTTGAGGGAAGTGATACACTTCAAAAGGCAGAGATACAAAAGGAATTCATTCCAGGCTTGGCATATGGGCTGCACAGATGCAGAGGCCAGAGAGGGCAAGAGCAATCATGATATGGCTACCAGTCCAGTTTAACTAGAAGACAGAATCTATGCAATAAAACAGAATAGAAATCTAGAAAGGGTGGCTAAAGTCAGATGGTAGAGTAAATTGGTAGATGCCAAGCTAAGCCATTTTTCTGTGCAGATGAGCCAATGGAGAGCCAAAGAAAGTACTATACTTGAATCTGTGCATAAGGAAAATTGTTTATACAGCTGTGTGAAGGATGGATCAGAGAGGAAGAAACTGCAGGCTTGGGGACTTGTTGGAGCCTGAAAAAGTCAGAGAGAATGCATGAGGAACTGAGGAATTGCTCTAGGATGGTGAGGATAAGGGAATGTTCAGAGGCAGCTTTCCCTATAATTTCCTCATGCAAGAGAATCTATAGTTAAAAAGGATCAGCAACAGTAAAACATATGTATATTGACCTAACAAATACTCCTTCAAGTAACAGTAAATTCCAAAAGATGGAAAAGGTTAATTATAAAGATAGAGCAAATATGACATATATTACAAGAATGCTGTTCATTTTTGTAAAGTGACATTATTTTCTTCAAAAGGGAAAGTTAGGATTTTGCTCAAGTTATCCCAGGAATTACTCAGCAAAAAGTAGAGAAACCACTTTTGACTAGAGGTCAAGATAAGATTTTAATAGATTATTTAATTTTATCAATTTTTTTAATTGAGGGCTTTGCCAATTACATTCATCATCAAGTTTTGTGAGAAATATTTATGTCTGTAGAACAAAAAGGGGAAGGAAGAAGGATATGACAAAGTTTTACTGAAGTCAATCACAAAAAAAAAAAACACTTAGTACTAGGGATCAATCACTTAGGAAAGAAGATAGATTCAGAAATGGGAGTTTGGAAAATATCTAAGTTTAAAGTCATGTTGAGAATGAGTTTTATAGGTTGACCACAGTCTCAGAGATTAAGAGTCATTGTAACTGTATTTCTAAGTTCATTACCTGATGAATTTTATATTTAACCAACAGAAAAGTGTTCTTGACTCCTAACAGTGTGAAATATTTAACAACACTCAATACGCCATTTATATTATTTTTGGTTCCTTCCATAACTGAAGACTTTTTTTTAAAGAAATAGGTAGGTTTCTATATCTATCAGAATATATATATATAATGCATATAAATTATATATACATATGTATTGAGGAGTCTTCTATCCAACTCTATCCCCATCACACTACCACTATTATCATTGTGTATGTATGTGTCTTTATATATGTACATACATGTAGATGTATCTACATGTACATATACACATATACACAAACATGTATGAATCGATTTGTTTTCTAGCAAGGAAACTCTTGACTCCCTCCACTTCTATCAGTCAGCACCTTCTCTACAACTTGTAATCTTAGAAAGCTTTCTTGAGCAGTTATCAAACATAGACAAATAGCCACATGTGGTCTGTGGTACTCCTGGGTCTGGCTAAAACCAGATTAAAATGCAGTTGGGAAGTACTTAGCAAATAAATAAAAATTAAGATAATATAAGATCTGCAGGGATCTTCTTCTGTGATCTATTAGCTTCTATTTTATATTTTAATTTGATCCCACTAGTCTACAGCATGGGTCACACAGACAATATATATCAATCTTCCTGGTTTTCATTCCTGTTCTTTATCCATAATGTCACATTTCAATGAAAGACCTCTTTTTACAGACACACAAGCATGCACACAGAAGAGTGTATATTTTCTATTTAACCTCTAGAAAACTGTTCTGAACTCCTAACAGTGGGAGATATGTAACATACAATAGACCATTTATATTATTTTTAGTTCTCTCAAGTCCTCTTTTAAAAATATTTTTAAAATTTTTAAAGTATACATTACATATGTATATTCATGAAATGCATAGTAAAAAGAGTTTTCAATGTGTGAAGGAGAGATGAGAAAAAGTCTGCAACAAAGGCTGAAAAAGCAAGGACTCCAGAACTGTTAATCAAGGTGGACATTCTATTTAGAATGGGGACAAGGAAGGTCAGTTGGAAGAGAAGAGGCAGACTGAAAAAATCTGTGTCTCTTTGCCTTGGGACAGAAAGGAGGAAGGACAAAAGTCCTGCTCTCTGGTTTCTCCCTGATATACTACAGTGACTGAATCTTCAAGACCTGTTGACCATTTTCCCAAATCTGAACTCTATTTCCACCATCCTCCAATTTAGGAATTGATTCAAGATTAGGGAAACCCCAAAACCCTCTCTCTCCTCAACTTCTTTTCCTTTCCCCCTTTCTTAAATAAATCCCTTAATCTTAAAGAAGAGAAAGTGATTTATCTGATATACCAAAAGACTCACTCTGAACTGATTTCAGTGAGACAACAGAAGAATCAAGGAGGGAAGGGGGACAAAGAGGGAGGAAAGGGGAGGGGAAGGAGGGAGGGAGGAGATTGGCAATTCTGATTTTGAAATTAGCATCTCTCACTTAAATCATCCCCTAATACAAGTTCTCCTTATAAAAATACTTTTGTGCATGCATATATTATATGCATATAGCTGGCTAGTCTCAGAGCTAAGGAGCGCTCTGTTAATGTCTTACCTTATATGTATACTGGCTGTATGACCTAAGAAGTTTTCTATGACTACATACACATGAACACACATATGTATCTACAATTGCTATATTAAGATATTTCATCTCATATTCATTGTTCCTGACATTTGGAGTGATACTTGATAATAGGTATGAGAACCAAACTCTGGCAGTCGCACGTTACTGTTTGTTAGAGGCAGACAATGGAGGCAAAGGTGAGGGCTATTGTGAAAGGTCATCCTTCTGAAATAATACCTGTCTAAGGGACCAAGAAGCTTTTGCAATGAGTATTTAATAGGCTTAGAAGGATGAATGCTCTTTGAAAGCCTCAAAAAATGGAAACAAAATCCTGATAATACAGACCCCTGACATTTTATAGACAAGCTTTAGATTTCTAATGGTGCTGCTTGGTAGCACGACTGGATGAAAGCCAAATGCTCTCAGTTCATTGTTTCCCATCTTTCTTGCAATTCAGAGTTTGACACATATATTCATACCTTGAATTTATACAGCACCTAGTTCTAAGGAGCTCAAAACACTTTCTAGATGTACCTATTTTTATTAATCTACTAAATCTTTACAACGTTCTTTTCCATTTAAGTGGAAATGAGCAAAACAGGGTTAGATTTGTTACCACCATTTTTCAGATGGGCCAACATCAGGTAGGATAAGTGATTTGCCCCACATTGGACAGAAAGCCAGAAATATGATCTACATTTCCTGATTCTAGCTTCAGTAAAAACAACACCTTACTTTTATGTCATTACTACTGTTGATTTGTGGTGAGAACTATCAACCACCAGTAGTAGCTAAGACAAATAGCAATTCTTACTCTTCTGTTGTCAATATAGTCAATATAGCAGGAGAAGGTAACCATGGATTAGATTTGCCTAAACTGAGCAGGTCCTTGTCAAATTGAAATTCAAGATCATTTACTGCCATGCTGGTGGTGGATTATAATTCAACAAGCAGGGGATTGCTATGTATTAGGCATATAAAGACAGAAACAAAACAGTTCCTTGCCTCGAGGAGCTTACATAAAACCTTCAAACAATCTGGGGAACTCTTGGCTATTCTCTATCTGCTTCAATCAACTGAGCTACTTTAAGTAATATCCACTCAATCTAATATCGAGATTAACTATAGGATTGAGTAATATTCAGAATACTCAAGTTCTGTAGAGGGCTTCTAAATATTTCTTTAAAAACTAAATCTCTCCCTATCTATTAGATGCTTCCCTATTGCCTGAACATTTAAACAAGCCTCCCCAATCCTTATAAAATCTTCAACTGAACCAGTCATCCCCACTAGTTTTTCTCCAATATCTTTCCTCCCCTCCCCACGCCTCCCGTTTCTCACAATTTCACTTGATTCTAAACTCCCAGCAATCTGACTTCTGACTTCATCATTTGAGTGAAAGTATTCTCTCCAACGTTATCAATAATCTTTTAACTGTCATATCTAATGGTCCTTTCTCAGTCCTCATCCTCATCCTTTTTGATCTCTCTGCACTAATCATCATGTCATAAATATCCTCCCCTCCCTATTTTTATGGCACTGCCTTGTCTTGGTTCTCCTTCCACCTATCTAACTGTTCTTCCTCAATTCCCTTTGCTGGGTATCCACATTACATGCACTAACTTGACTATAAGTGTCTCCCAAATATCTGTCCTGAGTCCTCTTCATCATTCAGTATTTTCATCAGCTAGCCTATGTGCAATTTTCATCTTTATGCAGATTATTCCTGGATCTATAAGTCCAGTTCTAACTTCTCTATTTAGCACTAGTCTCATATCACCAATTGTCTTTTGGATGTCTCAGTTTGAATATCCTACAGACATTTTAAAGTCAATCGTTCCAATATTTATTATCTTTGTTTCAAATTCTACACTCTTCTGAATTCCCTCTTAGTTTCAAGGGCATCACCTAGCTTACAACCAAATCATCTTGACCTCTTTATTGGCATTCGCCCACACCAAACTCTGGTGTAAAATCTTATTTCTTCCTTCAGACCATCTCATATCCACTCATACAGCCACCACTGGGGCACAAGATCTTATATCCCCACATTTAGACTATTATCATAGCCTTTGGTTGGTCTCTATGCCTTACATCTTTCCCTGT
Organism: Monodelphis domestica; assembly: GCF_027887165.1. Classification (NCBI taxonomy): domain Eukaryota; kingdom Metazoa; phylum Chordata; class Mammalia; order Didelphimorphia; family Didelphidae; genus Monodelphis; species Monodelphis domestica. Next base: position 96,217,782 of record NC_077234.1, on the reverse strand, counting down.
TCAAGCCTATCCTCCACCCATCTGCCAAAGTGAATAATCCAAAGCATAAGTCTGACCATGTGGGGAAGCCTCCTCCCTCTCCCAACTTGACTGGCTCCAGATACCTCTAGGCTCAAAAACATTCCAATAATCTTATACTTTATTCCCCGCCCCATACATTAAGATGCAGGGACATTGCTTTTTTTCTTTTTTTTTCTTTTTGCATATATCACTCTAGCACTTGACTCTGGACTTTTTCACTAACCATCTCTAATGCTTGGAATATTCTTCCTCCTAACCTTTGTTGCCTTCAAGGCTCACCTCAAATTCCACATTCTGGAAGAAGCCTTTCCTAGGCCCTTCCACAATGTGTCCCTTCCATTGTGGCTGTATATATCCTGTATATACATTTGTGCTAGAGTGTGAGCTCCTTAAATGCAGTGATCATGCTGTGCCAGCTTTGTAATCCCTAGCACTTAACATAACAAATAATTAACAAAAGCTTGTTGATTGACTAAATGCTTGCTAAATGCCACATGTACTCATTTCTCCTCTGATGCTTTTTATCCTAACTTGGTACTAATACAAGAGTGTAAAGCTTCCAAACATAGAGAACAACATGGAAGTGCTTCCCAACCTTAATTTGCAATCCAGCTCCCCACTCCAATAGTCTATCTGACCAGAAATAAAAGGCCTACTATAGTGTTTCAGCCACAGATAATGCAAATCAGCATTTTTTGTCTAGGTACTTTACAGAAAATGAACAACAAGTGATCATAAATGGTATAAGGGCCAAAGAGCACTCCTTGCCAACTTACAAAATTATAGCCCATTTTGTTCATCTCCTCTTTTAGAGAGAACATTTGTGCCAGAAGATTTTTATCACTGCAGTCTCCTTCTGCAATTCAGGACTGCAGTTACTCATCCTCTTGGAAATACCAAGAAATAATAGTATATCTTGTAAATGGAGGATGAGGATGGTAAAGGAGGGGCAAGAATTAATTTCAAGCCTATCATGTAGTTTTAAGCTGTTTCCCGTGAGATCTTATACCAGGCCACAGTACTGGGAGGCATCATTTCCATATTTATTGAAAATAACGTGTCTCAGCCAGAGTAATGCACTGTGTTACCACAGTGAAATTTCACCCAAGGAAATGAAATTAACTGAAGCCATCAACAAAGGCAGTTAGGATTTTTTCCCTTGAAAACTATACTATTTGACCCCCAAGTCTGTCATTCTTTCTTTTAAAATGTTATGTTCTGAGAAAATCCATAAACTGAAGAACTGGTTT